>NC_040041.1:34617755-34951134 GCF_003713205.1 Coffea eugenioides
AAAGCAAATTCGATGCCATGGGTAAAATAAACTGAGATTGCCCTATTTTGAAATCATTTCCGATTTTGAACGAAACCGGGGAAAATTTGCCCCAGTTTGATCGGATTTTCGCTCTTTGCATTTTCTTCATTGCATTTTCCTCACTTTTGCATTTTTCTTTGAAAACTAAATTTGCCCCAGTGTGGGGTTCTTTTCCCTTTCTTTTGCTCAATCTCTCAAAATTAAAATTTTGCCCCAGTGTGGGGGTTGCAATTCTCAGGGGTTATCAAACGAAAATTTTGTCAATTCTGATGGCTCAAAGGGGACAAGTAGGGATAAAATATTTTTTAAGTGTAAAAGAAGATGGCCTGACTCGCATTTCGCCATTTGCATGAGTTTCTAAAGAAAATTTGCATGATCAAATGAAAAACTTTTTGCACATATCTGAGTTGATGGGTTGAGGGAAAACTCGTCCATCCATTTCTGCTAGAATAAGAGCTCCGCCAGGTAATACCTTTTGGACAATGAACGGCCCTTGCCAATTTGGAGCAAATTTGCCTTTAGCTTCATCTTGCATCGACAAAATCCGCTTCAGTACCTTATCACCTTCTTCAAATGCCCGCCGATGGACCTTCTTGTTGTAAGCTCGGGCCACCCGTTTCTGATAACACTGACCATGACAAATAGCATTGAATCGCCTTTCATCGATCGACGTCAATTGTTCATGGCGCTGCTTTATCCAGTCAGCCTCCTCCAACTTAGCTTCCATGAGGATTCGCAACGAAGGAATTTCAACTTCGGCTGGTAACACAGCTTCCATTCCATACATGAGTGAATACGGTGTTGCCCCAGTTGATGTCCGGATAGAAGTCCGGTATGCCATCAATGCATAAGGCAACTTTTCATGCCAATCGCGATGCCTTTCAGTCATTTTGCGGATAATCTTTTTCAAATTCTTGTTCGCGGCTTCTACAGCTCCATTCATCTGAGGCCTATAAATGGCAGAATTGCGGTGTTTGATTTTGAACTGCTCACATAGTCCATCTACCATGTCATTGTTCAGATTCTTGGCATTGTCCGTGATAAGCGTTTCGGGTACTCCGAAGCGACAGATGATGTGATCTCTCAGGAAATTGGCCACTACCTTCTTCGTGACATGTTTGAATGACTCTGCTTCAACCCATTTGGTAAAGTACTCGATTGCCACCAATATAAATCGATGTCCATTTGAAGCGGGAGGATCGATTGTACCAATCACGTCCATACCCCACATTGAACAGGGCCATGGGGCGGTCATGCTATGCAGTTCAGTGGGTGGAGCGCGTATAATGTCACCGTGCATTTGGCATTTTATACATCTCCGGACAAAATTTATACAATCATGCTCCATAGTAAGCCAGAAGTATCCGGTTCTCATGATCTTCTTCGCTAGTAAATGGCCATTCATGTGAGGTCCACAAACGCCACTATGCACTTCTTTCATCATATATTGAGCTTCATCTTCATCAACGCACCTTAAAAGGTTCAAATCCGAGGCTCTTTTGTACAACACTTCTCCACTCAAGAAAAATTTTGAAGCCATTCTACGCAGAAAACTTTTGTTTTTTGTACTAGCATGCTGAGGGTAAGACCCCGTTTTGAGAAATTCCTTAATATCCTTATACCAAGGCATATTATCAGAGGACTCGTCTGCAACCCAACAGTGGGCAAGCTTGTCTTGAAGTTGAATCTGGATTGGTTCGATTTTCAATTCATCTGGATACTGGATCATAGAGGCTAAAGTGGCCAAAGCATCGGCAAATGCGTTTCGGGCTCGCGGGAGATGTCTGAACTCCAAATTTTGAAATTGCTTGGCCAGAGTGAGCAAACTACAATGGTAGGGCAGAATTTTTGAATCTTTGGTTATCCACTGCTTCAAAGTCTGATGCACGAGCAAATCTGAGTCACTGAAGGCTATCAACTCCTTGATTTCCATCTCTAAAGCCATTTTGAGACCAAAAATGCAGGCTTCATACTCAGCCATGTTGTTTGTGCAAGCAAATTGCAATTTGGCTGCGGCAGGGTAGTGTTTTCCTTCGGGCGAAACCAGAACAGCTCCAATTCCAGCTCCTAGAGAATTTGAAGCTCCGTCGAAGAAAAGCCTCCATTCAGGGCTCTGCTCACTTATATCATCTGCAGTGCCTACAAATAGGACCCTCTCGTCAGGGAAATAAGTACGGAGTGGTTGATAATCATCATCCCTTGGATTTTCCGCCAAATGATCAGCTATAGCTTGCCCCTTGACAGCTTTCTGTGAGGTGAAAACAATATCGAACTCCGAGAGGATTATCTGCCATTTCGCCAAACGCCCAGTCAACATCGGCTTCTCCAAAAGATACTTCAAAGGATCAGACCGGGAAATAAGATAAGTGGTATGGCTCAACAGGTAATGTCTCAGCTTTTGAGCCGCCCAGGCCAATGCACAGCAGCTCTTCTCGATGAATGAATAATTAGCCTCGTACTGTGTGAACTTTTTGCTTAGATAGTAAATGGCTTGCTCCTTCCTTCCAGAGTCATCGTGTTGCCCCAGAACACACCCTACTGCTCCGTCGAGCACCGATAGGTACATGATCAGCGGTCGGCCCGGTTTGGGTGGCACCAGGACCGGAGGCTGCAACAAATAATCTTTAATCTTATCGAAAGCTTGTTGACACTCCTCATTCCAGTACAACGGCACATTCTTTCTTAATAATTTGAACAACGGCTCACATGTGGCCGTTAATTGGGCAATGAACCTCCCAATAAAGTTGATCTTTCCTAAGAAGCTTTTCACGTCTTTCTGAGTCTTTGGCACTGGCATTTCTCGAATCGCTTTGATTTTTGCCGGATCTATCTCTATGCCTCTCTTGCTCACGATGAAACCCAACAATTTACCAGCTGGTGCCCCAAAGGCGCATTTCGCAGGATTTAACTTCAAACTGTATTTCCGCAGCCTTTCAAACAGCTTCCTCAAATCATCCAAGTGGTCCTTCGTCCTTTTAGACTTGATTATGATGTCATCCACGTAGACCTCCATCTCCCGGTGGATCATATCATGAAATAGGGTTGTCATGGTCCTCTGATACGTTGCTCCAGCATTCTTTAAACCGAAAGGCATGACTCGGTAGCAAAAGGTACCCCAAGGGGTAATGAAAGCAGTCTTCTCCCTATCCTCTTCTGCCATCAAAATTTGGTGGTAGCCAGCAAAACAATCGCAAAAGGATTCAATCTCATGTCCGGCAGTATTGTCTAAGAGAATGTGAATATTTGGTAGAGAGAAATCATCTTTAGGACTGGCTTTGTTAAGGTCTCTATAGTCAACACAAACTCTCACCTCTCCACTCTTTTTTGGAACAGGGACTGGGTTGGAAAGCCAAATTGGGTAATAGGAAACAATGATAATGTTGGTTTTGAGTTGTTTTTCAATTTGCTCTTTTATTTTGAGGCTCATATCTGGTTTGAATTTTCTGGGTTTTTGCTTTACGGGTGGAAAAGAAGGGTCTGTGGGCAACCGGTGCACTACCACGTCAGTTGAAATACCAGTCATATCATCATAGGACCACGCAAATACATCCTGGAACATAGTCAAGAACTCAAGCATTTCCTTTTTCTGGCTCTTATTCAAATGAATACTAATCTGCACCTCCTTAACTTCATCTTTAGTGCCAATGTTTACTGTTTCTGTCTCTTCCAGGTTCGGTTTCGGTTTTTCCTCATATTGTTCAAAGTCCTTTGCAAAAGAATCGAACACCTCCTCATTATCACTCTCGCTTTGAAGCTCGGATTCACAGACCTCCAAGTCGTGAGTGATATAGAGATTGCCATTATCGAATTCCAAAATAGTAATATCCAACGGGTCAAACAGTTTTATTTTTGGCCATCTGAAAGAATTAACGAATGTGGGGCAATAAGCAAATAAACATACAACAAACAAATGAAACAAGCAATATGAATATAAACAAACGAATAAACAACAACATGTCAAGAACAACTTGTGCATTTTCATAAAACCATTGATTGAAAGCAAAACAAAAGAAAGCAAACGGAAACAATATTTACATATGCAAATTTTAGCCAAAAGTAAAGATGCTTTCATTAACTATTTACAGATGCAAAAGTATTTTTCCATGAATCCATATGAATGACAAACCCCCTACATTTACCGAAACTCCTTCTGAACAGGCAGGAACTCGGCAGTCCAATTAGAAATAGACCCCTCAGGGATGTCAGGAAATTCGGCCTCGCTCGGGAAATTGTCTTCAAATATTGCCCCAACGAACAATTGGGACAAACTATTCTCGATTTCTTCAGTTGAATTACCCTCTGATGTGATTATTTCAGTTGGCCGGGGAAAAGTATACCACAGTGGTGGAATATCGAAAACCCTTTGCCGGCCCTCCTTTTCTGCTCTTTTACGCTCTTTCATCTCCTTGAAATCCTTGGCGGTTGGTCTGAAACCCAAACCGAAGGTATCTCTCTTTTCTACTATCTTCACTGGCTTCAGGATCCCTTGCAGTTCACGCCCCAAACCCTTGTCGAATTTGTATCCTCCACGAATCATTTCTCTAGCCATCATTACACTGGCTTTTGAGGGAGTTTGTTCCTCCGTGGTTATCCAACTTACGGAGACTATATCGGATGTGCTGTGAGGGGACATGGTAACACTTTGACTACCCTCCTCTTTAACTCCAGAATCGGTGATCACCAGGCAGTCCTCTTCAGCAAAGATAGTGATTAGCTTGTCATTTACCACGAACTTGAGTAATTGATGCAACGAAGACGGCACGGCCCCAGACTTGTGAATCCATGGTCTTCCAAGCAAGATATTATAAATGCTCGGGAAGTTCATGACTTGGCAAGTTATTTGAAACTGGGCGGGCCCCATCTCGATTACTAAATCTGCCTCTCCTATCGGCTCCCTTTGAGCTCCATCAAACCCTCGAACGATAGTCCCTGAAGGCCTCAGCTTGACGTCTTGCAATCCTAGTTTCTCTAAGGTACTCCACGGACAGATATTCAGTGCGGATCCATTATCGATTAACACCTTAGGCAGCATTTTTCCGTTGCACCTCACTGTTATGTACAACGCCTTATTATGTCCAATGCCCTCCGTCGGCAATTCATCATCAGAAAAAGCAATTTGCTTCTTGAATAATACACTCCCCACCACGTTTGAAAAATTATCAACAGAAATGTCTCTCGGAATTTGAGCTCTTGTTAATACATCGATCAATGCATCCCTATGCACGTCCGAGGAGAAAAGTAGGTCCAACATGGTTATCTGGGCAGGTGATTTGCTTAGCTTTTCCACTATGTTGTATTCACTTCTCTGGAATCGTTTAAGGAAATCCACGGCTTCTTTCTCGGTAATTGTTGGTTTGAGGGGTGGCTCAGAACTATTGGCTTGAATTGGAGTAGTAGTCTCAAATGGATTTACAGTTTTCCCCGATCTAGTAACTACTGACACTTCCTTCTTTGCAGTTGAATTTTCCCCGATCTGTACGCTAGGCTCATCGTAATTCCACGGCACTTGTTGCAGACTTAATACGGGCTCCTGCTTCGGGAATTCGATGACTACTGGTTCCAAAGCTTCATTCTCCGCTGGCGTGAGATCTAAGACAAAAGGCTTGTTATCTTCTTCGAATGGCAACTCTATGACAAACGGTCGGTCCGTGACCCCAAACACTTCAGCTTCTATTGCCAATTTCTTAATTTGTTCCTCGTACTCCGCATCGTCCATAATAACCCCAACGTGCTCTGGCAAGGGGTTTTGATTTACGTTTGGCCCTTGCGGCTCCCTCTTTCTGATCACGATTTCTCCAGACTCAACCATATCCTGAACTTTATGCTTTAGCGCCTTACAATCCAAAGTTGCATGCCCAGGTGCCCCTGAATGATATGCGCAAACAGCTTGCGGGTTATACCAAGCGGGCATGCCATACGGATAGGTAGGAGGTGGTACTGTACCAATTTTTCCGGAGGCCTTTAACTGGTCGTACAGTTGGTCTAAAGGCCTACCTAAATTGGTAAAAGTACGGCTTGGGGGTCGGTTGTAAGGTTCATGAGGTTGAGGATGATTGTAAACAGGTCTATTTGGAGGAGGAAATCTTGGGTTATATGGTGGACGAAGTCGGTTTTGGGGTGGATTTGGTTGGGAAATTTGGAAAGGGGCTGAAGGTGGGTTAGTATAGTTTGGGCGAGGTCGAGGGTGGTGGATATTGGTAGTATATACATGGTTTGGGCTTGAATAGTAGTAAGGGTAAGGTTGTTGGTAGGTTGGGTTGTGTTGGCATCGGGGTCGGGGTGAAAGGTTGTGGTTCCAAACAAAGGTTGTATCTCCTTCTTTCTTTTTGAATGGTGGTTTCTTTTCACTGCTTCCTCGCCCTTGCAAAGCTTCTACTTGCGATTTCAGGGCAGATACATTAACAATTTTCCCAGCTCTTACAAAGTCGTCAAATTCTTCAAGTTTATTTACAATTGCAGCAAACGAACATCCGGTCATACGGAAAATCTCTTCGAAGTACGGCGGATCATGGGCCTTTATGAAAGTACGTATGATTTCATCCTCGGTCATTGGTGGCTCGACCTTAGCAGCTACCTTTCTCCACCTCTTAGCATAGGTCTTGTGGTCCTCAGAAGGCTTCCTTTTCGTTCCTTCCAGAGTAGTCCGGGTTGGCGCTAGCTCACAGTTATACTCATATTGTCGAATGAAGGCATTGGACAGATCGAGCCAGGTCTTCACTTCCTCTGGCTTTAGGTTGGAGTACCAATCGAGAGCATCCCCTTCTAAGCTTTCTGGAAATAATCTCAACGGCAAATTCTCGTCATCCACTGGCTTGCCCAACTTGTTAGCAAACAAGCGCAGGTGCGTTTTAGGGTTGCTGGTACCATCATATTTGTTGAACTTCGGGGTCTTGAACCCCACCGGCAGTTGTACGTTTGGAAATAGGCACAAATCATCGTAGTCCAGCACCCCTTGCTTGCTTAAACCTTGGCTCTTGCGGATGAATTCATCGAAACGATCCAATCGCTTAAGCAACTTTAGATCAACCGGGGCAGATGACTCTCCCATTTCTGGCTTGTTTTGAAAAACGTGCTCCGGCACAACAGGCTCTGCGGTAGTTTGGAAAAAAGTCGGTGGATTTACATGCATGTTTGGATCACCCTGAGGCTGGAATCCTTGCCCATAAGGGGGATAGAAAGGAGGATTTTGAGTATAAGCATATTGCGGGTTGAAAGTTCCCTCAAACGTGGTTTGAATTGGAGGAATAACAAATGGTAACGTGGTTTGAATTGGCGGAATAACAAATGGTTCGGATTGTGTTTGTTTGATGGGCGGAGACTCGGGTTGCACTCCGCTACTAACGAGCTCATCGATCAGTTTCTTTTGGGCGGCCATTTCAGATGCCATCTCCCCAAATTTAGTGAGCAATTCGGTCAACTGAACCCCGGGACTTGCAATCTCCGGCTGGGTCGTTGCAACGGTCTTTTCCGATGACTCTTGCTGGGTACTCATGTCTACACGATTCCTTTGGGCCTTACTTCGGGATCGCGTTATAATGGGGCTTCGTCGAGAAGCTATGTTTAAAATTCTACCTGAGAATTTGGAAAGGAAGTGCCTTTAGATTTTAGCCCTCGTTTAGCTTTTTACCAAAGTAAAATAAAGAAAAAGAAAAGAAAAAAAAACAAGAGTTAGTAAATATCCAAACAATTCGGATGCATGTCCTATTGGGGAGACCCTTTTTGTGCCAAGGGTAGGCCTAGTATGATGCAACACCTTCGAAATGGGACCCGTAACACAAACCTGTTTTTGACAACAATTCTGAATAAGTGCAAAAGAGAAATCGCTTTCATTGAAAGAAAATTGCCAATATTTACATCATATCACGAAGACGATTCCGTACAAGATCACCAAAGTTTTTGAGTCTATCTAATACAGAGTCTTTAGTCTCTCTAGCATATGGCCTCTTGACACGCTCGGCTTGATCATATAATTCCCCACATTTCCGCTTCATCTCTTGTCGCCTTTCTCGCTCCTCTTCATATAGCCTCTTGTTTTCCTCTGCTTTTCCCTTGTGTACTTCAACGGATTGCTTTAACTGCAAAACCTCCCTGTCTTTCAACTCAATTATGGCCTTCAGCCTTTCGATCTCCTCAACTGGTCCGTCTAATTGCCCTGATGTAGCAAATTTTGTTACCCAGTCTTCGTATTGGGGAGTCTTCAACCCCTTTTGCTGGAGTTCCGGGATGTATCTAAAACTTACGTCATCAGACAACGTCACCCAGGCGTCAATAATCCGATCTTTCATAGGGATTTGATTTGGGCACATTCCCCAGTTAAAAATAATGGTGACTTCGCTCATGTCAAACACGGGTGGTATTTCTTGAGTACGCCCTAATTGTCTGAGAAACCTTTTTGGGACGTACGCGGTAATCCCTTGAGTACCTAGTAGGAGAATGAATTCGGATGCCTGAGTGCGAAGAACAGGTTTGGTACAATCGGTCCAATCCAACACCCATCTAATATTTTGATCGGTCAGGTTCTTCAAGAAATCCACAAACTCAGCTGCATTACGCGGCAAACTGTCTCTGTTAATCCTCTTGTGATGTGTGGTTATCCAGTTGTATGCGAACATTGGTAGACTCGATGAAATAGCCGGTCGCCTCATGAAATGCTCCATTCCCCATATATGTAAGATCAAATTTGAACCACAAAAGAACTTTTTCCCTTTCTGACAGGTAGTGCAAGCTATGAAGATGTCGGCCAAAATGGTAGGAATAATGGAACACGGCCTACCATTAATTCCGAGAAACAAGTCATACAGGATTCTAGTGAGCTTGAAGGCTATCTTTTTGTCTTTCCTAGGAAAAAAGTAGGTTCCCGTCATGACTAAACCGTATACCCAGACTCTCTTTCGATCCCACGCTTCCTTGGAAGTAAACGAGAAGTCCCCTCGATGCCTCTCAAAACCATCTCTTAGCGCAAATCGATCAAATAAGAACTTCGCCTCTATATTTTGGTCTGCCCCTTGTAGTACTGATTCCTTTAACCCAGTGAAACGGCAAAATTCAACTTTGTTAGATACTAGCGGCAATACCACGGCAGTTCCTTGAATCGGCAAATTGAGAAATCCGGCGACTTCCTCAATCGTTATGGTCATCTCCCTTTTTCCAACTCTAAAAGAAGAACAAGTGGGGTCCCATAGATGCACCAAAGCTTCTACCAAATATCCATCGGACTTAATGTCCTTGAAATCCCCGATGTGTCCTAAGCGATCGGCTATTTGGTTAACCTCGTTGGGTGAGAGTAATGTGGGCCATCTTTGTACCTCCGGCGGCACTACTAACATCTGTTGCACTCGGCGAGGACTTTCCATCTATAAACCAAAACCGGAGTCAAATACCTTACCTACAGGTCCCACTTGTCAGGTTTTGGCAAAAATTTAAACGTGAACTCCCTTAAAGGGTTATGTACCCACGGGAGGATCAAGGTGGGCTAATCCTAAAAATGGGATCCCCTAAATGGCATTCCCTTTCTAGGGCTTATGCATGATGCCATTTATTAAAGCGGTAAAATATGCAATAAGACGTGACCTAAAGAACCCTTTATCTGCCAGGGTAGGCCTAAAATGGTATGGCATTATTAGTTTATGAACAAAATATACCATAATTGTTAAACATGTAACAGCTATCTATAAGGGTAGGCTCTAAAAGAAGGTCATGCCAGACCCCTTATTTCCTAATGTTTGTGAATGCAAAGGCAAAAAACAAAGAAAGTTAGTTTAACACATAACACGTTGGACAGTTAAATGACATAAAAAGCAGGAAAAATAAATAAGGAGAAGGGTGGGATCCCTCCCCTCGTGAGTGGTGTCTCTAATAGGGTAAGGCCGACTCTACCCTAGGTGAACTATATGGATGCATACGGTTGGGGTTCACTAATGCATCTAACTCGATAAGCTCAGGTCCCCAAGCCTTCAGACTCGTGGCCAAGGGTCATCACTCCCAAGGCCCTTTGTCGGTGGCTCGAGCGATTCCCCAAACACCGCTACGCACACGTCGTGTTACGGCTGCATGTTTGAGTGAATCTATAAAAATCCTCAACCTTCGACTAAAAACTAAAGGTTATTAACCCAAAGTTTAAAGCGGAAGATTGAGTGACCCATTGGATCGTGCTACGCGCACGTCGTGACACGATCACACGTCCAAGTGGGTCTCCTAATCCTAAAAGGGTGGAGTGGCGTGACAAGCCACTAAAAGAAAAATAAAGGGGGATGAATAGTAAAGCGTATGCGCGTATGATAGTGCACGTTTTGGAGGGGAGGGATCAAGAACCCACGCGAAGCTCTAAGGGTGACACACACCCCCCCAAATGCAATGCAAGCGCGAGATAATAAGTAAACATTCATTCAAACATACATTCATGAGTCGAGGGATTGGTTTGATTACGTACATAAGACAAAACGGTCCTAAAAATGAAAAATGCAATCCTAATATCCAAACGCTATGCATAAAAAGGGTAGAAAAGGGAAAAGAATGGCCAAATCAAATGCTCGGACCCACTTAGGAAGTCCCCAGTGGAGTCGCCAACTGTCGCGCCCCACTTTTCGATTCGAGTTGAATTGTGTGGTGTGTGGTGTGCAATGTGTGAACGTGTGCAAAATGAAAAGTAAAAGGCCATGGGACTTAGAATGCGACGATTTGGCCAAGTGAAGTTCAAAAGGGTTTTTTGCATCAAAAATGGAGTCGCCACTTGGTATAGAGTTAGGGTGTACCAAGTCACCCAAAAAATGATTTTTTTTGTTTTTTGAATAAAAAAAGTAAATAAACCCTTTTTAAGAACTTTTGGGTCTACGTAACCAAAAGAGGGATCGGGGGTCACATTTGACGAAAGGGAAGGCAAGGATAAAAATCCAAGGCACCCCTTCGACCTAGCCAAGGCTAGTTGCGTGACTTGAACCAATTTTTCCTAAATTTTCTACCCAAGGTATGTATCACGTATTGGATATGTCTATATGAATGCAAAAACCTAGACCTAGGGGGATTGGGGGAAATTTCTCTTCAAAGGTTGAGTGGTGCCAATCACATTAATTGTGAAGCCCAATAATGATCCTTTTGGAGAGGTCACACCTAAACCTAAATGACGTGAAAAATGAGTGGAATGCATGCTATGTGAAAGTGTGAGCTTGTGTGAAGTGAGAAAAATGATAAAAGTAATAAGATAAGAGTGAAGGTGTGCAAATGTAGATGAGAGTACCCGTGTGCGAGTGAAGATAAAATGCTCGTGTGCAAGCGAAGATAAAAAGTGTTCGTGTGCAAGTGAAGGCAAAAAAAGTGTTCGTGTGCAAGTGAAGGCAAAAAAAGTGTTCGTGTGCAAGTGAAGGTGATAAAAGGTGCATGTGTGCAAATGAGACAAAAGTGAAAGTGTAATGATAGAGTGGATTGAGAATGCATGAGCCTAGGGAATTCATGCAAATTGGGTACGGGGAGACCTAAATCGTGACTTGATTTTCCCTTTGATTAGAAGGCAAAACTAGCGTGCTAAGGCTATCGAGTAGCCACACTCGCTCGTTTCCCTTATCGGAAGGGGAACACTCAAGCAAAATGAACCCTATAGCTAGTATGGGATGCAAAACCTAAAGTGAGGGGAAAAGGGGGTCGAGGAGCATGCCAGATGATAAAACTAAGAAAAAATGCATGATATGTAGTGAACAGGCAAATAATGCATTAATGAAAATCCAAGGAAAAATCCTATTGGGTCTAGCGTTGGACTAGCCCATCTATGAATTCCGACTAGCGTTGGACTAGCGGAAACGTACATTCATCCATTCCATTCATTCATAGTTATGAAAGCAAGTAGACATGCCAAAACGCTCGTAAACACGTAGCACGTAGCACTTAGCATGCTCGACTAGATGCAAGAGCCTACTAAAGCAATTTAACATGTAACAACAAAAGCAAGCAACCAGGGGGAAGGGGAAGTGGACCAGATGCTCTCCGAGCCCTATCTATTACAAGCCAGGAGGTGTACACATACCCCATGAAAGCATAAAGGGAAAGGGGAAATGGACCAGATGCTCTCCGAGCCCTATCTATTACAAGCCAAGAGGTGTACACATACCCCATAAAAGCATAAAGGGGAAGGGGAAATGGACCAGAGGCTCTCCGAGCCCTATCTTAAATAAAAGTAAAAGCCAGTAAATGCATGCAAGGAGGTAAGGAAAGCGGAGTAGGCATGCAATTTCACATAACACGTAGGAGCACGTAGGGTCAAATGAAGTGCAAATGAAGGATAGAGTGTACCTCCCTTGAAGTGACGCCCTAACGTAGTGAAATTACTAACTTACCCTCCAAAATAATAAAAATGTCAAGGTACCACTTAAATTATCAAATAAATCAGAGAAAATGGAAATAAACGCCAAATTGAATCACTTGGGGCCTTCCAAAGAAAGTAAACTACTCGTACTTAACCAATTAAGACAAGCAACGACCCAATTGAAAAAATTAAAGAGGGACTAAAAAACTAAGGGACTAAGAAACATAAAATAAAATTAAAAATCTAAGGTGAAACATACCAAGTCAAACGAGAAAATTCACAAAAAAGGTAAATGAGGAGCAATTTACTAGTATCTAAGCAACAAAATGCCAAAAAAAAATCCAAGAAAAACCAAATTAACTTCAAGTCTAGGAAAAAGAAATTATTAGACCCTTCAAATTCATTCTACAACTCTTTAAGTATCTACCCAAAATAAATCAAGATGAATTAAAGAGGGAATGGCATGTTAGGAGGACAAAATTAATTAAGTTTTCCAATTAATTGGGCCATGGATGCATTAGATGGAAGTCAAGGGGTGGGAGTGCAATTTTTGGAAGTTATTTTTCATGCAAGAGCATGCAACCCACGTAGGAAGACAATTTCTGCAGCAGAAACCTTCTACAAACAACATGAATGTACGCTGCATTTTACTTCCAAACTTGGATTTCATGTTCCAAAAGCACCAAATTTGATCAAGACCTTTCAACCAAACACCCAAAACTAATCTAAGCCTTATGACATACAAATTCAAGATTCAAACAAACCAAAATATAGCTGGAAACTGATGCAAAATTCTGAAATAAAAAATCATGCAAAGACAGCTTAGCAACTTAAAACTCATTTTCCAGCCAAGGCTTATCATGCAAACCAGACTTTTGATTCTACTACATGGCTTTGGTAGGATATTTGCCAACCCCAACATCAAAATCCTAAACCACCTAGAAGGCTACATAATGATCACAATCCAGATGACCATAAAACATGGAAATATATCATGCCAAACTTCTAAAAGTCATGCAGAATGGTTTCGGCAGCCTACTTGTTTGCTTCAGCAAAGGATTCAATTATGATTCAAACATGCAAATATGCAAACTCAAACCCCCAGCCTTCCATTGCTTCCCTCCAACACACGATCAAACATGGCACTAGAGTGCAAAACTCAACTAGTAATCAAGGGAAAAGAAACATGGTAGAGAAAAGAAAAATGCAGCAGCCTTTGCTTGCTGCGTTTTTGGAAGGAGGAATTTTTAAACTTGGTGACTTCAGCAATTTCATACCATGAATTTCCAACAAACTTTTAAATTCAAAATACATCAGAAATGATCTATATTCATGCTAAAATCTGACCCAAACCAATCAAAACCAAGTCGCAAACATCAAAACATTTCTGCGTTTTCTAGACTGCAATATTGCTACAATTTCAAGAAAACTTTCGGCCAACCAGATTCATGTCAAGCATATGCATTAACCCAAGTAAATAAACAAGCAAGACATGAATTGGATATCCCAACAAGCAAGGACATGGGAGGGAACTCAGGCATGGAAAGAACTAGTGCAAAATTCTGGAAAACATTAATGTAAAAAAAAATTGGGAACCGGAAATTATCTTTCTTCCAGCAAGCATTCTTTCGGCCACTTTCCATTTCAGCCCCAAAATGCGAACCCAACTTCCCCTATCTGATTCCTCTTACCAACATAAAATCAAACAGCCAAATAGATTTTTCTTTTTCCGAGCAGCTGCGGAAAGGAAGACAGAAAAAGGAATGCAAACAAAAAAGGTTTTTGTTCTGCTGCAAAATTTTTGCAGCTTCACATCGTGTGACTCCCCATCAAAACATCTATGGCTTAGACCAAACAAATAGGCTCACTATCAACCATTCACCTACCTCAAATTCAAATATCAGATTAACTAGGTGACAGAGAATCATCCGAAGGCAAGGTCACGGGAAGAAACAGCAAAGAATAAAACCAAGTGCAACAGCTTTTACTACTTTTTATCTTAGCTTAAATCTGCATGCGAATAAACTCTACCAGTTTGCCATCCAAAAAACCAAATGCAAGGAATTCACCCCCATTATCATCAAATGCCACCCAAGCATGAACTGTCTCGAAAATTTGAACAAAGCCAACGGACAAAATGCAGCAAAGAAGAGAGCGAGCTTGCGGTTAAAGATTCTAAGCACAAAACAGGCAAAGTTGCAAACTTTCTGCAATTTTTGTTCGACCAAAACACAATCGTACAGTAAAATTCAAATGAAACCTACTGATTCAACACATAGGCTCCAAACATCACAAATTTATCGGCAAAGAAACATCAACCAACCTCAGCAGCAAAGACAGAAGCAAATAATCGGTAAAGAAGACAGCTTTCTACCATACAAGATAAGAATCTTACCTTAATGAAGCGTGGGATGATTGCTGAAATGGTTTCTGGCTGCTCTTCAAAAGGGACGCCAATGGAGCGATGATGATAAGGATCGGTCACCTTCTTGCAAACCCAAACTCTTCCCAGCCGTCGAGCTTTTCCTTTCGGCCAAAGATTTTGCAACTGCCTACCTCTCCCTCTCTCCCTTTTCCAACCGTCCTCTGTCCTTTCTAAACCCAGCCCTTACTCACAGCCAACCTCTCTCTCTCCCTTGTTTTCTCAGGTTTTTCTTTCGTTCGCTCTCTTCTCGGTTCTCTCTTAGCTCGTTAACGCTCTCCAAAAAAAACTCCTCCGCGGCTGATGTTTTCTTTCTGCTTTTATATGGAACTCCAAGGCCCTTTAACCCTACACTGAATGGTCAGGATGAAGGCCAGCCTCTGCCTTCATCCTGCCCTTCAATGGCACGTACGAAGTGTCCTTGGCAAGCTGCAAAAAAAGAATGCAGCCTGCCTGCCGCAAGCGTTCCTTTTTTTTCTTTTTTTTTTCTTTTTTTCAAATTAAAAGATGAAATGGTAAAATAAAGTAAAAAACAATAACAAAATTACACAAACCAGGTAATAATAATAACAAAACAAAAAATAATTTTAAACAAAAAACTAAACAAAAATGGCCTTTTTTAAATTTTCAATTTTTCATTTTTCATCATTTTCTTTTTCTCAAAATAACTTAATAAAAATAACTAAAGTGCCTAAAGATTGAATTTAAAGAAATAAACATATTTTTGTGAACAATTTTTCCCTTTTTTTTTTTTCTTTTCTTTTTCCTCTTTTCCTTTAATTTCTTTTTTTTTCCCCTTTTTATGATTTTGCATTTTCATTTTTCTTTCAAGAAAGCATTGAATAAAAACAAAATGACTAAAATGATTTTTCTTTTCTTTCTAAAAACTCTATAAACTTAAAAACTAAAAAAACTAGAAACTCAAAACTAAAATCTAAAACTTAAAAGTGATTAAAAACCTAAAATGACAAAAATAAAAATGAATAGACAAATTAAAAGGGCCAAATGAATAAAACTAAAATAAAATAACCACTAGAAATGCAAAACACACAAACAATGAACTAAATGCAAGCGATCTAAAATAAAAATCATGAAGTAGATGCCACATACCAATTATTCAAAATTTGGTGTCTACATTCATCACCAATCATCTTTCTACATGATTGAAATAAATTTTTTCATCAAATATTTGTATTTTAGAAGTTGGTATTTTTTTAAATTTTCTGAACTTTCTGACATCTTCTAATTTCGAATGTTTGATGATGATTATTGATCTTTATGACTTCCAATATACCTATTAGGGTTGTTTAAATATGTGTATATGTTCAAATGTAGCAATTTGATACTTTTTTAGTTGTTAAAATTTTTACAACTTGCTATATTTGGATAAAATTGAAAAATTAGTTTGGATTTTTATTTAGCCTCTTTCATTGATGTTATTGGCTAAGAATTGATTGGTTAATGATGGTTTAACATAGACATTGCTTATAGAGAGTGAATTTTGGGGATAATTTTGTATTATTTTTCTTAATCATGTTTATGGCTACATGTGGATTATTGTTAATAACTAATGATTGCTATAAACTTGGTTATTGCCAAATTTACTAATGGGAACATGTATGTTGCTCATTTTTGATAAATTGGCGATTTGGACAAATTATTGGGCATCTTTAATATCATGTCTTTAATATTATAATTTTGAACATTTTGAAATATTTAGTTAATTTTTGATGACATAAGAATGTGTACTTGCAGTTATTTGAGCCAATTATAACCTATATACGTGAATGGTGATTATATAAAATGTCTAGGATAATATAAGTGAAAAGATTCTTCTTTTAGGTGGTTTATAAGAATCAATTCTTGCATAAAATGTGAAGTGTGTGACATTTAGTCGATGTATTAGTAGCTTCTAATGCTTTCTTTCTTCTAGATACCATGGCAAGAGGAAGACAAGTTATTATTCGTGAATCTTCTCTAAGTAGTGAGGAGAGTGTAGAAAAGACACCTTCTCGGGTACTCCAACAAAGGAGATCTGTGACAGCCCCACCTTCCCCTAAGGCGAACCAAAGGGTTCGGCGGACCGCCTGCCCAGCTCTTGTCAGGACTACAGACACTGTTATACGCAAACAAAAACATGCCAAAGTATATTAGCGCGCTTAAACGATTCAACAACCATGAAACGGAAAAATGAAAATTGAAATGGAAGATGAATAGTGACTGCCACGTCACATCTGGCCGGATTGGAGGCAGTAGCCAAAACAAAACGGTCCATTTTCCCCTGTCAATCCGGCCAGCTATCCGGCCAAGATCTGGCCGGATTTGCGGCCGGATTCTCCCGCAGGATTTCCCACCAAAAATTTTTCTTCTGCGTTCAAATTCCCAACCTGTCCGAAATCCAATCAAGAACAAATAACTTCATATAACCCTAGGGAAAAACATTTCCAAGCCAGAATAATATATGAACATGATTAGCACTTTTATTTATACATGTTTGCAAATTTACAAATCAAAAGGGAAATGTTCGAACCAAAATACATTTAGGGTTTTCCAACCACAGAGGAGCTATACAAAAGAATAGATAGAGCTCGCTCAACTTCTTTCTTCAAAATCAGAATTCAAAAGTGTTGTTCCCTGTAAGGAAAACAAAAGGTAACGGGAAGGGGGTGAGTTTACGCTCAATGGGGTACTAATAGTACTAATAGTCAAGAATCATGGCATTTCATCTTAAATCAGTCAACACACATACCAGATAGAAGAATGAAACTTTAACACAAGAATTCAAATAGAAAGGATACAGGTGGCTCTCAGGAGCCAAAATTCCCCATTTGCAGTACTTGATCCCAACTCGTTGACTCTCCGTCAACGCTTGAAGAACAAACATGACCGTAGACCCCTCTTACGCCAAATTCCGTTCACCAAGCATACCCCTTACCGTGCCCGAACGTAAAAAAGAAACAGGAATGGTAATACTCGAGTATACCGGAAATCTAGAGTCTCCAATACCCAAAGATTTCCTAGGAACAGACACCCATGGATTGTCAAATTTTCTCGACCAAGCCCTTGCTGGCTCGATCCAATTGACTTCCCATGAGGTTGAGCTCAGATTTAACAGGAAAGTCATTGGATGCACTTCCAAACGACATTATAACAGGCACAAGTAACAGATTCAACTATATACAGGAAACAAGTCACACAAGCCAGAGAACGAGTTCGATAAAGTACACACCCGTCTCGTACAAAATAAACAGTCGGTAAGGACATTCAAATAGCAATTTGCAAGTACAGATAACCAGTTTAGCAATAATTCAGGGGAGTGGTACACTCACCAGTTAAAGCAAGGATACGTCGAAAGTTTCAACCAAGGTAGGGCTCTAATCACCAAGAAACCCTAGAATAACCAAGGTAAACAATTATGGTTCCCATAGCCACAAATCCAGTAAATAAAATGCACAAATGAGGCTCGACTACAAGGCGTAGATCTCGCCAAATAATTACTCATGCAACTGTGCAAAACATGATTTTGGGACGAAAATGTAACATGAAGACCTAGGGCTCGAACAACCCCAAAAGCCCTTCTTATATATATCCCAACCAAACCAAACTCGAAGAAATCCAACACTCCCAAAATTTGGACAGCATATCTCCTACATTTCCTTACTTTTCCGTCCTGCAAGCAACACCAATTCATCTCAAATCAACCACATACACATCATAGACTATAAAATGTACCTTTCGGCACAATAAGCACAACTGAAGCTACACTTATCGCAGTGAAACGAATCTTATGGCGCTTCGAAGCCAAAACATATACCTACATTTCATATGAAGACCTCCAAAGACAAATCAAGCATTTTCATGGTCAAAAATGGAAATCCCCACGAAAACAGAAATCTGCCCGCGAAACAGGGTTCATGGGCAGTCAAGGATATTTCGGTCATTTCATGGGCTACAGTGCTCCGATTGAGCTAAACTTTTGGAGGTAGCTAGTTAACACCATTTTCTACAACTTTCATGTTTTAACCTAAGCATGATTCGGCCTCTAACATGCACGAACAACACTGGTCAGAACAGGGCAGAATTGAAACCCTAAAATTGGAATTTCCGCACAAAACCGAAATATTTCCGCAAACAATCGCATTTAACGCACAAAGACTTCATTTCATACCATATCAAGCTATCATTCATGGTCAACCACTAATTATCATTTAAAATCAGAAAAATCCCCACTAAAATCTGAAATTTAGCTCAATCTATTTCAAACCACAAAACCTTCCATACAATAGCATATTTAGCCACTAAAACCCACTAATTTGACATTAGCAAGAACGAAGAGGAAGTTTCCAAGCAAGGTACCTTGACACTTCAAGAAAGATGATAGCTTAGGGGTTTCTCCTCCAAAACAACTCCACCAAAACCTTGAAACTCCCTTAACTAGCATTTCTATGGAAGGGTTTGAAATTTAATCGGTTAGAACTTGATATTGAGGCAAATTTGAAGTTGGAATTTGAAGTTTTCTTCCTTGGTTTTCTTCTCAAGAGGGCCGGCCAAGAGCAAGGGAAATGAAGATAATTTTGGTCAATTCTTGGTATTTAGTAAAGGTGAAAATTGGTCAAAGTCCAACCTCCATTAGTTCCATGACACTTGACCCTATTAGGGTTTGATCTAATTCTCTTATCTTCCAATGGTTATGCTATCTAACTAACCTCTAATTGTTTTCTAGCACCTTGTAAAATAATATTTCTTAATACAAAATTCAATTAATCACCAAAATTTATCACACTTAGCGCACTAGCGGGTCCCACGTCCTTAATCTACTTCCAAATTAACCCGAACTAACTTATACTAAAAAAAATGGTTGGAACACTATATTCACTTATAAAATATCTAAAAAAAAAATTAAGGTAGTAAAATAAAATAAAGAAAATGCATGAAAAGGAATAGAATTAAATGATATCAAATAAGGCAATTTTCTGGGTCCTCACACTCTCCCCCGCTTAAAGAAATTTCGTTCTCGAAATTTCGTTCTCGAAATTTTCTTGCCACCAGGATCTATAAAAACTAATGTAAACGGCGGATCGTACCTTCTACATCCTCAGACGAGTCAGGGGCTTAATGTGACTCTAGGGAATACACCCGAGTCAACACCTTTGGTCCAGTCCCTTCCCCTTTCGACTGGTTAGAGTTGGTCTTGATTGATTGTCGATTCCCACTCCCTTCTCAAGATCTGCCTGGGCAATTAGCGATTTGATGATCTGCACTCCCGCAACGTAGACATTTTCTTCCTTTTTTCCAGCAGACATCCTCTGTGTGATTCGCTTTTCACAGTACCCGCAGAGACCATGGGAAGCAGAGCCCGAGCCTCTCTGTGAAGCATCACTTGACATGCCAGGAAATCTTACCCCTCCAGGTCCCTTTCTGAGCTTGGGAGATGTGCCCGTATCCTCCTGTCCTACCCCACTTTCAGGAATAGCTCTTTTCTTCGCCTAAAAGGTTCTACCTTGCAACCTCGCGCTTTCAACTCGTTAAGCCTTTTCCACCGCGTCACTAAAGGCATTCAGTTGGGCTACAGTTAGATCCTTCTGTATTTCAACATTTAAGCCCTGGACAAAACGCCTTATCCTCCTTTGCTCAGTTACAATTAGCTTGAGAGCGAACTTAGACAACCTGGTGAATTGACTGTCATATTCATTCGGCAACAGTCTGAGCTCCCTGGCAAAACCTAATGAACTCGTCTTCTTTCTTTTCTTGAATTAGGGGTGGGAAATACTTCGCGTTGAACTCTATTATGAAGTTCGCCCACGTCCTCAGTGTTTTTGCTCTTTCTCATTTCAGTCTTATTACATTCCACCAAGAACGGGCCGCTCCCTCCAATTGGAAGACTGCAAATGTCACCTGTCGCTCCTCAGTATAGTGTAACGCGGCAAAAATATCAATCATCTTCTCTAGCCACCTCTCGGCCACGTCAGGGTCGGGTCCTCCAAGGAATTTCAGTGGCGAGAACTTCTGAAAGCATTCGAGAGCTTTATCCTCTCCCTCTGTATGATTACCCGGATTTTTTGACTGATTAAAAGGATTTTAGCCCTAATGTTCCACAACGTGAGCCAAAAGGTCGGTCATACGTTGGATAGCGGCAACTACCTGAATGTTAGGGTCCATTCCAGATTCAGGGTTGGGCTCAAGCATTGGTTCCCGATTTCTCCCTTCATTCGAGGGTTGCCTAAGTCCACGGCCCCGGCCTCGTCCACTACGAGTTCCTTCTATTGGATTAACTAATCTGGGCTCGAGGCGCGAATACAAGATACAAACTAGCGAGGTCAGTCAGTCAGATATATATATAATACGTCCGAATCAATTCAAAAGCAAATATACATATAACACAACTATATCAAACAAATCACCCAATAGCAGTCGGTCAGATACAAGCGAAGGAAATCCCTGGAAGTAGGGGGGTCATCAAAAGTGCTAAACGCTTTCCCCCTCTAGGGCTCCGTCCATAGTCTACGAGAATAAAACAACTTATATCTTAGACAGGGTTAAACATTCTTAGTGATATTCTAACACATCGCATGAAGTTCCGTAGATATTAGACGGTTATACGCAAACTAAAACATGCCAAAGTATATTAGTGCGCTTAAACGATTCAACAACCATGAAATGAAAAAATGAAAATCGAAATGGAAGATGAATAGTGACTGCTACGTCACAATCCGGCCGGATTCCTGGCCGGATTGGAGGCAGTAGCCAAAACAAAACGGTCCATTTTCCCCTGTCAATCCGGCCAAGATCTGGCCGGATTTTCCCACAGGATTTGCCACCAAAAATTTTTCTTCTGCGTTCAAATTCCCAACCTGTCCGAAATCCAATCAAAAACAAATAACTTCATATAACCCTAGGGAAAAACATTTCCAAGCCAGAATAATATATGAACATGATTAGCACTTTTATTTATACATGTTTGCAAATTTACAAATCAAAAGGGAAATGTTCGAACCAAAATACATTTAGGGTTTTCCAACCACAGAGGAGCAATACAAAAGAATAGATAGAGCTCGCTCTACTTCTTTCTTCAAAATCACGATTCAAAAGTGTTGTTTCCTGTAAGGAAAACAAAAGGTAACGGGAAGGGGGTGAGTTTACGCTCAATGAGGTACCAATAGTACTAGTAGTCAAGAATCATGACATTTCATCTTAAATCAGTCAACACACATACCAGATAGAAGATTGAAACTTTAACTCAAGAATTCAAATAGAAAGGATACAAGTGGCTCTCAAGAGCCCAAATTCCCCATTCGCAGTACTTGATCCCAACTCGTTGACTCTCCGTCAACGCTTGAAGAACAAACATGACTGTAGACCCCCCTTACGCCAAATCCCGTTCACCAAGCATACCTCTTACCGGGCCCGAACGCCAAAAAGAAACAGGAATGGTAATACTCGAGTATACCGGAAATCTAGAGTCTCCAATACCCAAAGATTTCCTAGGAACAGGCACCCATGGATTGTCAAATTTTCTCGACCAAGCCCTTGCTGGTTCGATCCAATTGACTTCCCATGAGGTTGAGCTCAGATTTAACAGGAAGGTCGTTGGATGCACTTCCAAACGACATTATAACAGGCGCAGGTAACAGATTCAAGTATATACAGGAAACAAGTCACACAGGCCAGAGAACGAGTGCGATAAAGTACACACCCGTCTCGTACAAAATAAACAGTCGGTAAGGACATTCAAATAGCAATTTGCAAGTATAGATAACCAGTTTAGCAATAATTCAGGGGAGTGGTACACTCACCAGTTAAAGCAAGGATACGTCAAAAGTTTCAACCAAGATAGGGCTCTAATCACCAAGAAATCCTAGAATAACCAAGGTAAACAATTATGGTTCCCATAGCCACAAATCCAGTAAATAAAATGCACAAATGAGGCTAGACTACAAGGCGTAGATCTCGCCAAATAATTACTCATGCAACTGTGCAAAACATGATTTTGGGACGAAAATGTAACATGAAGACCTAGGGCTCGAACAACTCCAAAAGCCCTTCTTATATATATCCCCAACCAAACCAAACTCGAAGAAACCCAACACTCCAAAATTTGGACAGCATATCCCCTAAATTTCCTTACTTTTCCATCCTGCAAGCAACACCAATTCATCTCAAATCAACCACATACACATCATAAACTATAAAATATACCTTTCAGCACAATAAGCACAACTGAAACTACACTTATCGGATCTTAGGGCGTTTCGAAGCCAAACATATACCTACATTTCTTATGAAGGCCTCCAAAGCCAAATCATGCATTTTCATGGTCAAAAATAGAAATCCCCACGAAAACAGAAATCTGCCCGCGAAACAGGGTTCATGGGCAGTCAAGGGTATTTCGGTCATTTCATGGGCTACAGTGCTCCGATTGAGTTGAAATTTTTCAGCCAGCTAGTTAACACCATTTTATACAACTTTCATGTTTTAACCTAAGCCTGATTCGGCCTCTAACATGCACGAACAACACTGGTCAGAACAGGGCAGAATTGAAACCCTAAAATTGGAATTTCCGCACAAAACCGAAATATTTCCGCAAACAATCGCATTTAACGCACAAAGACTTCATTTCATACCATATCAAGCTATCATTCATGGTCAACCACTAATTATCATTTAAAATCAGAAAAATCCCCACTAAAATCTGAAATTTAGCTAAATCTATTTCAAACCACAAAACCTTCCATACAATAGCATATTTAGCCACTAAAACCCACTAATTTGACATTAGCAAGAACGAAGAGGAAGTTTCCAAGCAAGGTACCTTGACACTTCAAGAAAGATGATAGCTTAGGGGTTTCTCCTCCAAAACAACTCCACCAAGACCTTGAAACTCCCTTAACTAGCATTTCTATGGAAGGGTTTGAAATTTAATCGGTTAGAACTTGATATTGAGGCAAATTTGAAGTTGGAATTTGAAGTTTTCTTCCTTGGTTTTCTTCTCAAGAGGGCCAGCCAAGAGCAAGGGAAATGAAGATAATTTTGGTCAATTCTTGGTATTTAGTAAAGGTGAAAATTGGTTAAAGTCCAACCTCTATTAGTTCCATGACACTTGGCCCTATTAGGGTTTGATCTAATCCTCTTATCTTCCAATGGTTAAGCTATCTAGCTAACCTCTAATTGTTTTCTAGCACTTTGTAAAATAATATTTCTTAATACAAAATTCAATTAATCGCCAAAAATTTATCGCACTTAGCGCACTAGCGGGTCCCACGTCCTTAATCTACTTCCAAATTAACCCGAACTAACTTATAATAAAAAAAATGGTTGGAAAACTATATTCACTTATAAAATGTCTAAAAAAAATTAAGGTAGTAAAATAAAATAAAGAAAATACATGAAAAGGAATAGAATTAAACGATTTTAAATAAGGCAATTTTCTGGGTCCTCACAAGATCGCAACAACATACCTGTAAGTGGCCACTTCCTCCCAACTATGATGTCGAGATCTTCACTTCCAAGAACAATCAAGATTGGTTTGAGGAATGTGAGCACATCAAATTTATCTATGATATGCATATCACTTCGGAGATAGATGCCATATATCGTATTATGGATGCTTTTGAGCTATTGGGGTGGGCACCTATTCTTTCTCTCCCTCAGCATATATATCCTGATTTGGTTTGAGAATTCTACGCCAACATAGTCAATAAGAAGAGCCATAGTGAAGAAGAAATTCAATATTTTGTTCAATGGCGATAGACAATCATCACTTGAGATACAACTGCACGAATTTTGAGGTGCAATGATCAATGATCGGTTATAGATTTAAAGTAGAGGTTTACTTCACCGAACAAGCATTAGGACTCTTTACATGCCACAATAAGGTTTGGTCTCCAGTACCAACTATTTCGTTCATCTAGGAAAGAGAACATCCTTGCACGTGTGTTTGACTATCGACACCGCCTTATCATTTATATCATGGCACATAATGTGATTTCCAAGAAGAGCGGCCAAGACAAAGTTCAACATAGCGATATTTACTTCTTCGATCACATGTTCCATAATCGAGATTCTCCTTATACTCGTATCCCGCTCCCGAATATCATCATTGGTAATATAAGGACGATCACCTAAAAGAGTAAAACTTCCTATCGATTGGAATTTTCACATTTTCTGTCCTTAATCTTTGAGTGAGAAGGTGAAAATTTGGAGGTTATGCCATGAGTTTCGATGCGACCAATGGAGGAGTTGAATGTTACTACTCTTACCGGCATCAATATTCCTACGGATAATTTCCCTCCCCCACAAAAAGAGAGATCATGAAGAGCCGGTTGCTCTGAACAAGGCAAAACCGGTCCATCTACTTCTACCAATCCTTATACTTCTGGCCCACTCCTCTACCACAATCCAACTGGCAGCGCCTTTTCACCATGCTAGGTTGTTATCAAACTCAAGTCGTGGAATGACTTGATTGAATCAATTATTGTCTTTGATACTTTTGACATTCGGATGGCTTGTATGGAGGCATTTAATCATCACTCCTCCACAACATCCTACTCTTAGAGTTAGTGGTGATGATAAATGATTCGCTAGCGCTAGTAGGGGAGATGGCAGGCCAACATCTTGAGTTGCTCCTTTTGTCTTTGCTTCTATATTCTCTAAGCCTTTTCTTTTCTTTTACTATGTAGGATGATCATGACTTTCTCATTTGGAACTTGATCCTTTGGCAGTATTAGTAGATGCTTATGTATTCAATCACTCCTGATGTGAAGGTTCGTAAGTCATGGTTGAGTTGGATCTCAACCATTGAATTGGGGAGTATTTCTTTGTAGCTTTTGTTCTTTTTCTTTACCTACACATTGTGGACAATGTGAATTTTAAGTGTGAAGGAGGAAAACTTGTGCTTTATATTGTTTTAAATGACTTATACTTGAGGATGGAGTATGAATTGTACTTGAAATATGTCAATCTTGAGTTTTGCTGGCACGGAGTTCATCCATTTATAAGGGAAAACTCGGCTGAAATTTTTTCCAAACCTTGTCCAAAATTGCAAATTTTCACTTTAATCTATAGGGCAATGTGTGCCACACCATTAGTAATTCAAATTCCTTCTACTATTGAAATAAATTTATGTGACTTGGAAATTTCATTTCTCCTTTAACCTGAAAATAGCTATTATGCGATTAGAATTTTAACCTTTGTAGGAAAGTATATCTTGAAAAGTGAAGAAAATTATGTCTAAATTTTACAAGTTTGATGAAATTTCTTCTCTTTACTTGATTTTACAAAGTTGAGTGATAAATATGGTTAATAATTGCAATACTCTTCTCATGATTATTCTTTTGAGGGAATGGTTATTACTTTGTTTTCAAAAGGAAAAAAAAAAGAATAAGAGTTGTTCTACTCCAATGGTTCTTGTACTTAGTAACCGGGAGTCTTCATATATAAATGTCGACTTTCGCGTAAAACGATACTTGAATTAAGAGTATACAAAGCAACTTGAGAATGTAAAGTGTTGTTAATAACTGGTGAACTTCGTCTAAAAAATTCAATTTTCATGTCAAAAAGCACTTTCATAATTTAAATAAATATTTAGTTATGTTATATGAATAAATCACTCTTTAAATTTGAAAAAAAGATGATCATGGGTTTAGAAAGCATTTTTATTGACTATTGGAGTTACTTGCTTGTGAAGTTGAGGAAGGATGAGGAATTGCATGGAATTAGTTAAAATTATGACATAATTGACTCTCCTTGACTTTATATTACGAATACTTGAGCTTAATTGAGTGATTGCATAATGGTTATTTACCTTGTTTTAAGGAACTGAGTTTGAATTGTGCACATATGTTTTATTTCAAAATGTAGGATCATTGTTGGTTTGTAATTCTTAATTGTTTGAGCACAAGTAATGGTTCAAGTATGGGGAAATTTGATAAGTGTGCATTTTGGAGTGATTTAAGTGTGTTTTATTATTTATTTTTGGTGTGTTTTACTTATTTTTATAGCTAATTAACTCAGATTCTAGTGAAAGTATGCATTTTGTGGTCTAAGTGTAACAAATTGCATTTCTATGGCTTAAAATGGTGAAAACTTTATATTTTTGTAGGTTTCAATGATTCAATTATCAATTGGAGTGAATTAAGAAGATATTTGGATAAGTGTTGATGATTTGAAATAATTTAAAGAGGATATGAAGTGCAAAGATGAAATGCAATCAAGTATAAAAGAAAGGAAGTTTAATAGTTTTGACACTTGTTGGTATTTCGGCTATATCTCGAGCTACAAAACTCCAAATTTGATTATTTTTGAAGCATTGGAAAGCTAACTCAAAGAGATAGAACTTTCATGTTTTGCAAAGAATTAGTTCATCTTTCATCATTAAGAAAATATCAGTTGAAATTGGTGTAAAAACATAGCAAAGTTGAAGACTGACTAGAAATGAGAAAACCAGCAATAAGGTAAAACATGGGATAATACGTGACCTCAAACCTGCATTTTCTAGCCCGCGTATTCTTCAATTGCAGTTGCAAATTACTCATCTACTTGTTCTACATTCACACAACTTTTTCAGCTATTCCCCAACTCAAAATTTTTGTTGTAGTTGTAAAGAAAAGTGTAGAGACTTCAACAAACAACTTTTAGTGATTTCAAGAGACAACATTGCCAACTCGAAACAATTCATCATAAGTTTGAATTCATCTATAAATAAAGGCCTTGGACAACATTTGCATAACTTTAGAAGGCTAGAGACATTACCAAAAATGTAGCCTTCGCTAGTTTTTCTTCATTCATTAGTTTAGTTTATTAATATAGTATAGTTAGTGTAGTTTTTCGTTATTGTACTTATAGTTAGATTTAGATGAAGAGTTAAGGAGCAAGATAGAGAGCTTGTAACTCATGTGATAAGGGCGATTTCTTTCCTGTTACTGTCTCTTTTGTATTTGAGTTCATGTTTAGCTATAATACGAGTATGGTCATTTCTTTCATTCTTTTTATGTTTGGTTAAAGTTTATACCTAGAGTTATGGATAAACTTTCTATATCTTGTTTGTGATATTTACTTGGTTATTTGATGATATTATTTTGAGCAAGTTATTTCGCACTTTTATTTATCTAATCATGATTAATTGGTAAATAATTATGATAATCTTAAGGTGTTAAGTTTGCAATGAGAGTTGAAATTTGATAGTAGTTCAAAGAAGTGCTAAACCGAGGGAGTACATTCACAAGAGTAGAGGTATACCTTTCTGGCATTAGTGACTTTTTTATGTAATTTTATAAAAGAAATGATCTTGTAGTTAATATCATAACCACAAGAGTAGGTTAACTTAGCTACAAGTATAGTTGATTCACTATGAGAGTAGGTTTCACATACATTAGAAAATTACATCATAATTAACCAAGATAATAACATTCAATTAACAGGTAATTTTACTTTCAAGAGTAGTTAGGAATTCCACACCTCAAGGAATTTTTTATTGTTATTTATATTACTTTTATCACGTGTTTATTGTGTAGATTTAATTTCTTGCACTTCTGATATTCTAAATAACAAAGGAGTTTGAAAACCATCGGTAATTGTGTATTCTTCCTTGTGGATTCGACACTTAATACCCTATACTCAATCTCAACATACTTGCAGAAAATCGTGTGTGAGGTATTTAGGATTTTGTAAATATAAAACTTGATTATGAAATGAGCTTAATTGTTATATGTGTACCCCACGCTTATCAATAAGTTTAAAAATTATAGTTTTTGAGCCAAGGTAAGAACCTGACAAATAGCCAATTCATTCCTTATTCACAAGGGTCAAGTGAGATCGTTACAGCACCACTCTTATTTGAATATATTCTTTTAGAAATGATTGTAAATGCTTGTTTCTACTTATCATTCATCATGTAGACTATGTTTAAATCGTTCTCTTAAAAATTATATCTTTTTTTCTCACACGTCTCTTGTTGAGCTTGATATGTCATTGTATGACAATTCCATGGAAATTAAGTTGTAAGAGTAGATTTTTTTTCATAAATTGTAGAAAGCTATCTATCTGGTACAAAACTCTTTTCCTAATCTCCCCAACTATAAATGTAGGGCACTTGAGGAAATCTTCGAACATTTCACTCTCAAATTTCTGTCACAATTATTTAGAATCATTAGGAGCCGAATAAGCTAACAATATAGTAAAGAATCTTCTCATTTCATGAGGCATGTGAAACAGCGAAACTCTTCTAAACAGGGGTTTTGACTATTATCATTTTTTTAAACACATAAATCAATCAATGATGTGGTATATGCAATACTTTTGATCTTCGAATAAAATATGAAATATATGAGTAAATTTTTGGGCTTGCATTTTTTTAATTCAAACAGTACAACTAACCATTCATTTTTTTTTTTTGGCCAAAACCCCAAACACAGGGAGGTGCAGCACTCCCTTATTTATTCAATAAAACTAAAAATACAAATGATTAAAAGCAAGCTCACAACTTCTAATCCCAATTAACTAACTAGAGACCAATCTAACTGTTAGGAACTCCCTAGCATCTTGAGCCAAACATCCACAAATCCCCCTTGGCAATTGCTATAAAGATTCAAAAATTATACTTGAGAATTCTCGCGTGGCCGCTATCTGATCAGCAACAACAGTCGCTCCCGAAAAATTGAAACCTGTAATAAGAGCTTCCAAATACCTCTCAACAAATTGCAACATTTCCAACGTCCAAGCATTCCTGGTTGAATCAACGAAACCAGTACAGTATAATCAACCTCCACCTTAACACCCTGAAACTGCCTTGCTGCGCACAATTGCAACCCTTCCCATAATGCTAATGCCTCCACCTGCAAGACTCCAACATCCCCAAATTCCTTATAGAACGCGAAAATCAGCCTAACATTAGAGTCACATAGCACCCCCCCCCCCCCTCCAGTCGCCCTCCCAGTTGACACACTAGCATCCGTGTTTTATTTATACCGTAAGTTTGGAGGCATTTTGCATGACACTGACACTAGCCGCCTCTTACAGGGCACCACAGATATATAGCGTACCCAATGACAATCCAAGTCCCCATAAAATTGCTCCTTTGTAAACTTCCCAACTCGACCTAGATCATGTAAAAGACCTTCAACCTCAAAGATGACCTTCTAGACAGACAAAGCATGCCTTTCAAACCTTGCTGCATTTCTTCCTCTCCAAATAAACCAGCAAATTGCTAGCGGAATAATACATCTAATGTGACTCGTCAGAATATGCTCCAATGATGAAAACCATGCCATCCACATCATATGCAGGTCCTCAACCGCCAATGAGGGAAGATCGAACATGTTCACAAAATACCACCAAACCTTCTAGCAACTGGACCGCACACAAGAAGATGTCGCAGTGTTTCCTCCTCTTCCAAACAGCAGGAACATCTGCACACCAAGGCTTGCCCTTTTGGTCGAAGAGAATCATCTAGGGGAACAAAGTTGTTCACAAGTCTCCACGCAAACATCGAAACCTTCAAAGGGATACCATTATTCCACACCATGATACTAATCGGGAGCAACTTCTCCTTTGTCAACGCAGGTCCCATGCCGAGCTAAGTGAGAACTTTCCCACTGCCGTCTAGGCCCACAAGATTTGATCTTTCCCTTGAGGATCGAAATAGACCTCCAAAATCCTATCAAGTGCCCCGATGGCCAATGCTTCAGCCTACAACATCCCAACCATCGTGTCCAAGAAATTTTGCTACCAAAAAATGAGGTTTGTCCATGTTCGTCAGCACCATCTAAACCAAAGGGCCATTTCTGTACCATGTATCCAGCCAGAAGTCCATCATGCCAGCCCCTAAACTCCATTGAATCTGGGCATCAGCCATGTCTCGAATACCTAGCAACCGCTTCCAAGTCCCTGTTGGTCGATATGTTTGAGCAACCAATCGATGCCGACCCTTGACATACTTGGAGAACATGAACTCTGACCATATAGATTCATGTTGAGAATGCCCTGACTATTATCATCTTGCAATAATTCTCTGATTAAAGCATCTTCACAAAGGTATCAACTTAAACTCCATTTTAGGTTCTCAAATCTTGAAGAGAAGTTGGAGAACAAACCTCTGATAATAAAAGTCCTAAGTAATATATTTCACCCTCTAATGGATGTGCTGCAATTATTTTGCCGACAGAATTGTCCTTCTCTTATAATTTCTAGTATCTTGGGCTTCGTTTCCAAACAAATGATATGAAAATTCTGAGCAAGTGCAATTAAGATCTCGCATAACCTTATTTGTCTGGTCATGTAGAAAAACTTAGTAAGCATCTTTTTTCTCATATGACTGTTATTCATGAGGCTGTGCAAATTGGCCCTTTTTTTTAACTTATTGGCTAATAATTTTCAAGATGTAACTGCACATGGATCATTGTGGGCTTGATCTCATCATTGAGAATCTGCAGATTCTCCATGCTACCTTAGTGGGAGAGACCAATTTGGTTGAAATATATTGCTTTATCTCGTGAATTTTTGTGTTTGAATTATTTGTCACAATACAAAAACTAGTTCTGTCATGTCCTCTTTATATATATATATAGACACACACACATATATTTGATTGCTTTAATAGTCGATCATATCTCAACATTAATACTGCAGTCAAATTTGGCTAATAGGTAAGGATTATAAGGTACAATAATGCCTTGAAGAAATTCCCTCCTAATTTCTTCTTGTTGAGACTTGAAGATGTCTTTACATTTCAAGATTCACATGCTGGTTGACAATATATTGTTGGAAAGTTGAGCAAAATGTAATAGTCATGACTCATCATTATCTCGCATTTATAACTTTTTTGCATAGTGTTCTCTGAGAGATACGAAGTTAGGTCCTCTTCCATATTTGCCATCACTATAAAAAGTCAATGCATTTTGAAAAAGTAGGTTATTGGAAATTTAACAGAATGAAGAAGATAACAAGGCTATAATAATTGCACTAACTGTCTTCTTCATTCATGGTTGTTGCTTTCGCAACAGATATAGATCTTGTTGTAAGGAATCATACAAGTATATGTAGCAAAAATTTTAAAAATTTTTATCCCTTTAGTAAATCATCCTTTGATTAATTGCATACAATTAGTAGTTAGTTTAAGAAAATTACCTCAATCCATAAAGATCTTCTTAAACCAATGAAAATTTGATCCAAAAGATGACAAAGAGATCCACGTAACCATACATATGCCTGGCCTCTAATGATGATTTACATGAACCTCCTTAACTAGAACCTCCTAAGTTGAATTAATTTTATTTAGGTTAGTACCAACTATTACCAAGACACCACATATAATTTACACAAGACAAACGCTAGTTTTTCACTATGAAAAACTAACCCAAGTGAGAGAAATAAGAGATGCAGTTTTTTATTATTTTTTGGACAAATTTGGGCATTTTTCCCTAAAGATTTTTCTATAAATCTCACAAGATGATTTTTGCATTGATTAGTCTTACCAGCAAAAACTTAGAAAGTATTTATATATAAATAGGCAATCCAAATCCTTATGAAAGCCTGAACTAGTTTCCAATAAGATTTAGTTTTTCTATTCTAATATAATTCTTGTATTCGAAGACTCAACCTTATTTGCATCATAAGTCTCTCAAGTTTAATTTGTCTTACAAATCAGACTATAAGTTATAAAAACTTATCTTTAAGTCCTTACTAGAAATTCTTATAATCTAATTAAAGAGACTCTTTATTGTATGACCCATTAGATTCTCATATATGCTGGCAATGAGTATAAGTTGTAATTCTTAATAAAGAACTAAATAAATTAAACACTTTTAATTTATCATTGATTCAATTAATCAATTAACTTATTCATGTATATATCAATTAAGATTGGCATCTAGCAATGCTTTATGGCTACTCAAGTAATGAGAAAAATCAAGTGGATGACTTCATCTTTCAATGAACATTTTTCACATAATTAATATCTTTTTATCATACTTATCTCATATTAATCTTGGAGTACGTGCCTACTTCACATAGATCAATATTATTTTCTTGTATCAAAATATAACTCTAATGATGAAGTACTCTTTTTTTTTTTTTTTTTTTAAATCTACGATTTTATTAGAATCAAGAAAATCAAAATATACAGGCTTCAGTGAGAAATAGCTCGAGTACGAATCGCAGGAATCTGCAACCTATCTAAACCTAAGGCCCCCCTTGCCACCCTTGGCAACTCAGACTGTGTCGTATACAAAATAATACCCTCAGAATGCACCCCAACCTTGGCTACTCAAAAACACTTTCTAATACATTTCCACTTAGCGCTAAGAATACTTTTATGAATACTTACAGGTATCCTTGCAAGAGAGGTGGTAAATACTTATAAATTATTCACTATCTTTGCATGTTTGATACTATACCCAATCTCTAATGATTTGAACTACCCAGTTATGAGGAGTAATCGAATAGAGTAAAAGTATAGTAACTTACACTCAAAATATTATGATAATTTTAAATCTATGGATCATTTACACAAACATCACTTATAGATTAATCCTTTGAAACTTTAAGAATATTTTCATGCGGATCAATCTAGTGAATTTGATCATTTTATCAAGCATCCATATGTTAGTTTATATATCACACATCATAGTAGATGAGGTCTACTACTTCTAATATTGAAGCAACGTAATATATGCTAGTTTAACAATATTAATAGTGCCCTATCTTGTTAATAATTTAATTAGATATATTCAAAAATAAACCTTATGTATAATTAGATAAATTTTATGTTACATTAGAGATATTTAAGAATAAAGCTCATTAAAGAATAGCTCCCTCCAGTGTAATGGGCACTAAAGGTTGTAATTTTGGAAAGTCAAAGGAAAACAAAAAAGTAAAAAGTAGGCCAAAAAAAAGAAATCGGATTGAAAGTTGAGTTTTGAAAACAAGAAGAAATACAAAGGACAGAGAGAGAATCCAACAGATAAGGTGAAGATTGTTGTAGACCCTTGTCAGTACAAACCATGAGATTAATACTTGTTGGGCTCATGTGGGATTCAACAATCAGTCTTCACCATAGAGCATGGCCCACAACCCATTGTTATTATTGTTACTTCATGAATCCATTATCTTACGCACCTTTTGATATAGGAACTATCATAGTTATTTGTAAGATTTGGAGGATATATCTAGTCGGGGTCTCTAGGAGTCTCTTTGAGTGAAGTGATTGCTATTGTAAGACATGTTTTCTGTGTGGTCGTGATAACTGTGTCTGGACTATATTGCATGAGGAGGTTTATAAAGTAAGAAATCACCAAAATCCTAGTATTTTCCTCGAGCCACTACATCTATAAGTGGAGAAGTGGATCTAATTTACGACTTGAAACCAATTTCCCATTATTCATTACAAGTTTATATTTCTCTAATTTACACCAGCAATCTATGGATTAAAACATTCTCAAAACTGGTGGTGGCAAGTTTATTAAAGAAGTTGGCTCTCAACATTATGAAGTTGGATCAAGTTGATGGAGAAACTAGAGAGGATGCCAAAAAAGTTGTGTACAAACATGAAAATGTTTGTTATGCAAACATAGGACAATCATGTGTACATAGCATATTCAAAGGAATGTTAATCATTTTTAGATATGTGCCACATTGTTTCTTGTGCAGAAATTGTAAGGGGTCAAATTGATGATAGATTAATAAATGTCCCATAAGAGAAAATCTACAAGTAATAAGTTTTCAATGTTTTCATTTTCAATTATCGTAGTATAATTGATATGGTATCTATCTTGAATGACCAATTATGTAGTATGATTAATGTGAAGTCCATATTATGAAATGATATCTTGAATGTTAGAATGAAATCATCTATTTTGATTTCTCTTGGACCTAAATGAAAATTATTGTAGATTTTCAAATTTATTCAGCCATGACCCACGTCCGGATCCACCAAGGATCCACATTCAACGATCAAATTTTAGGACCAAAGGAATTTGCTTCTTCTAGGGTTTGAGCAAATCTATTTTGTTGGAGCTGGATCCATGATGCAGGCTCAATCCATAGAACTTGATGACATACTATCAAGTTGGATTCACGGGCGGATTTATGTTAACAGTAAAAAACATTTCAAATTGTGCTTGGCACCTTTTTCATACTAATGAGTAATTATTGATAGTGCACTTAATTGATATATACTTTGTATTGATACTACCTTTGTTTTAGTAGATTATTGTGTTATTATGTGGACTCTATTTATGATTTGTGTTTTAGGTGGTGTCTTTGGAATTTGGGATAAAAAAAACTTAAAAAGGAGCAAAGGCATTGCATAATTCAGAAGTTGCAGGACCCGAAATTAATTCCAGCAATTAAAGTAGATGATCAATTGATTATTTATGGCTTTGGAAAAAAGATCAGGAATCCTATTTCTTTTGAATTGTGGAAGATAATTAGTTAAGATTTTTATTCTAATTTTATCAAGAAAAGCATACTATTATTAGGAGAATTTTTATTAGATAATTTTTTTTGTTAGGAGAGATATCTTTTGAATGGAAGCATCAATATATTTCCAACTCTGATTCTCATTTGAGAACATCGTAGTTAGTTTTTCTTTTTGCTTCTCCCATGACAAAAACACTGAAATTTTCTTTTTCTTTTTCTCTTTAGTGGTGTTTCTCCCTGAGGATTGGCTAAACCTGTTTTTCTAGTCAAAGGATAATCAAAGACTCGGTTCTAAGGCCGATTGCCATAATTTTATAATAATTGTGTTGGACAAAGATTATTGCTATAGTTTCGAAAGCGATTGCCCATTTTAAACTTATATTTCTTGTCCATGATGCAAGTGATAACTGATATAGCAATAATGTGTCATCGCTATAGCAAAGGTTGTATACTATTGCACCAAAAAAAAGCGGTTGTATACTATGCTTTGCTACTTGATTTATGGGTTTGTCTATTTGGTGTCTTTATGGCATCAAAGAAGAAGTGCATCTAGTATTATATTTTTGATAAAAAGATAAATTTTTTTGTATTAAAAAAACTTGCAATTTAGAAGGTGGGGGATATTTTGAAACATTAATAGTTCATCCACTTTTCTTTTTATAGTGTTTATTTGGTTCCATTGGGGCAGCAAATATAAAAACCTTGATTTATTCCTGTGCATCATATATATATATATATACACAAACACACACACATACGCACACACTAGTGCTATTCATATTTCTATTAACCATGAAAGTGGTGTGATCAACTTTGAAAAATTTTAACACAAATGACAACATAAGGATAATTTCATGCTTATGAATGAGAAAAATAAGCCTGGCTTTTTAGGCTTTTTTTTTGGGTAGTAAAAGTAAACATGGTTATAGTACTGTAACAATACATGTAGAAATTGAAACACTAAACTAGTGATAGAATGATAACATGACAAACAATTGAGGCAATAGGCGTCCAATGACTGCTATATGGTTTTGTGGCACCAATGTAGCTAGTTCCTGAAGGGTAATAGTAGTACAAAACTGATGGAAAAGTGTATCTGAGCATCTGAAACCTGTCAATAAGGCTATAAAAGTTAGGTTTTGATATGTTTAAATTAGGTCACATTAAATATCACTCTTTTGAGCTCAAACTCAGCTCAACTAGACTCACATTTTTATAGCTCATATTTGGCTTATAAGAATTGGGTTATTGGATCTAAATCTAGTAGGCCCAAAATCATTTTATGTATCTTTTACATTCATAAAATTTTGTTTAACCAAAAACTATTCAATTCATAGATATTCTATAACATCTACATAACATCCATAAACTTATCAACAAAGATAGAAATAGAATAATTTATTATAAAATTGGCCATCTAGATTGCAATTATTTGACTAGATTTAGATAAATAGATCTTCTTAATTCTCAAATAATTTGTAAAATAAACCCTAACATTTTAGTAGAGGGTACTCCAAAACAATTCTCTCTCTCTCTCTCTCTATATATATATATATATATTGAGTAGAGTATTAAGAGGGTTAAGTTTAGTACAATCCAAGCTCAACTTACATTCAAATCATGCAAAATATTTTGACCCATACTCAACTTCACTCATATTACACAAGGTTCAACCCACTAAATTTAAAGCCCAACGGGCTAAACTACGGCCAGTCCTGCCCCATTGACAAGTTTACTTTCTACGTACATATATAGGATCTTTGCTAGGAGGTAAAGGATGAGAGGGGGTTCAAACGGTTGCCAATACAATCATTCATGAATGATGCAATATTTTTGAACAAGTTATAATAAGTTATAAATTGTGACGCCCCCACTTCTCCCTAAGGCGAATCCAAGGATATCCACGGAACGCCTGCCTAACTCTCGTCATGACTCAATATAAGTCTAATTCAAACTTAAAGGATAATAATCAGAAATACATGTCGAAATGAAGAAAAGTCACTTCCTTACATAATTATTCCAATCTTATATCATAAGTTTTCAAAAGTACATCGACTATCCCAAAATACAACCACTATAAGTCGATTAGCCAATTACATCCCAAGATTCTAACCAAAAGTAGCCAAGTTGACTTCCTCAAAATTCTTTCTATTTCGAGCCCCTGTTAAGGAAAACAAACTAATGGGATGAGCGAACGGTCAGTGAGGCTAAGAAAATCATGCAAACACATAATAGAGCAAGTAGAAGGGCATGGGAGAAAATCGAGTTAATAATAACCTAGAAATTGCAAGTAAGTAATATTTCAAGTTGGAAAGATAAACAGAAACAATTCAAGGATACTGTAGCTCTCAGGAGCTAGATTCCACGCAGCTGGGTCAAGGTCTTGATCCAAATTCCACGTTGACTCTCCGTCAACCAAGTAAGTACCAAATCCGTAGAATCTCCACTTTCCCCAGATTCCCGTCACCGGTACTCCCCCTATATCGGGCCCGCTCGTCAAAAGTTTGATATTACTCGAGTATATCGTGGCAATACCACGCGAGTATGCCGAGCAAAATCTCTCTAATAGATCAAGTTTCATGTTTTCTCATGGCTCACTGAACTTCTCGACCAAACCCATGCCGACTCGAGTCGCAAGGTCGGCCGATGAGCTTGGGCGTCCCCCACAAGTAAGAATGATTGATGAGACAACACTCCAATTGACGATTACAAATATAAGTCGATAAGATTCACTCCAATCAACATTGAATCAAATACAAGTAAAATTTCGAGTATGAGCAAGTAAATTGTAATCAAGTAAAAGAGAACGAGTGCGATAAAGTACACACTCAACTCAACAAATCCAATTCATATATTCAACTAGGAGCAATTCAAGTATTAGGCAACAAGTGATGCACTTGACACTCACCAAATCAAAAGTAAGTGATCAAGTAAAGTCCTTAGTGGTCCGCTCCGGGATTCCTTTCAACCCCTCTTGAGCACCTGAAGAAATAGGGACCAACTATTACTCACATAAACACACGACCACTTATCATCCAAGAAGAAAGCATGCTCGCTTGAGATTTAAGACAATGTCTTAAAAGAGCTTTAATCTCTCAAAAATCGAGATTCAAAAGAGAGGAATTAAAGTCACAAGGGAAACTAGTATCCTCCATGAAATCGAGTTTAAAATGATCTATTAATATCAAAAGACAGTGAAAAGTTCTCAAAAACTCATTTCCCAAGAAATCATGAATTTCAGCTTTGCGCGACAAACTTGGCAAAATCAGATCTTGAGTTTGGTACATTCAAAAATAGAAAAATTTACACCATTGAAAACTAGATTCAAAGTAATAAAAGTTCCCAGAATACATTTTTCCAAGATTCCAAACAAAATGTATTCAAATTTCAGCTCAAAGTTGCAGTTCCAAGAAGACAAGACAGAACCAGTCTTGGTTTTCAGCGATGTTTGGAAAATTGGCAAAATTCACAGGAAGTGAATAAGCCTCTGAAATTTATAATTTAAAACCGTTCCAAACCAAGTTTCAAACACAACAAGCAGAACTAAATTTGGAGTTTTGAGCAACAAGATATAACAGTTTAAAGTTGATTGGTTTTTGTAACCTGATCAGTGAGTTTCTAGTTTTGAAGAGCAGTTTTTGGGGCATTGTTCGGGCATCGAAATCGCATTGAAATTACATAAAATTTGGTACACTTAAACTTTCATATATGGACTGCCACTCTATAAAAATTTAGACAAAAAATCATACGGAAAGGCAGTTAACGAAACAACCAAAATTTGTGAAATATTTCAAGGCTAATCTACCATCCTACTTATCTTTCTTTTTCAAAAGTTTTGTCCAATGAAATCAGCCCCAATTCGCTCCATTTTTAAAACCAAGATTCCAAAAACATTTAATGAGCAATTTACAAGCAATTGACGCTAAAATTCTTGAAATATAACATCCCAAAACAGACTTGATCATTCGGTCAACAAGGAAGGAAAAATCTTTCAATTTCCAGTTTTGTCACAGTTTCAAAATCAAACTATATCTATCTCTATACAACTCTTAATTGGGAATGGTTATGGCGTTGGAAATTAGGTTCAAAATGCTACAATTCATCAGAAAACATCGTTCTGAAAATCTTTTCACAAATGGGAAAAAATAGAGTCACAAGATACAGCTTCCAGTTTCATTCGAATAAACAGTTAAAACAGAACAGCCAACTTTGCCGACTCGCTACGGTTCACTCACAATGAACCAGCAGGAGATTTTTATACCGTTGGAAAGCTATGAATATAAAGTTTTGAATACCGCAAACGGAACTCAATTTTGACTTTTGTACAGAGAGTTACGTTCGAACAAAAAAGCACTATTCGAGTACCCTGCTATACTTTTTGCAGATTTGAATCTTTACCACTACTCAAGTTTTGTGCAACCATTAAATACGATTTTTGAAAGACACTTTGTACACACAATATACAACATATATCCATCAATTTAACAGCCAACCAAGCATCAAATTTCGAATTAAAAGCAGGACAACCAGAACAGAAATTTGGCCAGCTCACTCTCACGGTTTCTTCCAACTTTCTCTCATCTTTTCAAGCCAAAATCATCTCATTCATCACATAAACAACCATAATCAAACAATATAGCCGCAAGTCAGCTACCTACAAGTCTTCTCAAGACCGCTAGCCTAGAGATTAAAGTAAGGTAAATGGTTTTCTCAAGTCCTCTAACCTATTTTCTTGCTTAAGGTCGTAAACCCATGAAAACTAACCACTAATCTTTGAATAAATGGAAGGATGAAAGGAGATGAAGTGATTACCCTTTTAACCCTAGATGAATATTAGATTTTTCTGCCAAAGTTCTCTAAGAAACTCCACAAGATGTTGTCTTTCTTCAAGCTAGAGGTGATCTCCAAAGAGTTTGAAAGTTGGATTATGATTTGCAAGTGAAATTGAAGTTAGGAGATGAGGTTTCTTTCTTCCCTTTTCTTCTCTTGTTGTTGGCCGAAAATGGAGAGGAGAAAGAGAGTGTTTGAGTGTGACTCTTGTGTTGGAAGATTGGAGATAAAGTAGCCACTAAGTTTTGCCAAAAAGTCAACTTTCAATAGTGACTCGATAGGATTTCGTACTACCACTTTCTCTCTCATTTGGTATGCTTATACACTAATTCTCCTAGTTAATTCCTTTAACACTGTTATTACTCATACTTTCAAGTCAAGTATTAATTTTTCAAATCTCCAATTAGTTTGTACCGGCGCGACTTTCGGAAAACTATCGACGCGCGCGCGGTAAAAGCTTAACTTGAACTCACTTACTTCTAATCCCTCCATTAACTTTTCTTAGCCTACCATTGATCATTCTTAATTCTCCAATATTATTTCAATCTCGGATCGAATATTATCTCGAAAAATGTGTACTCGTTGTTCCTTACTAAATGAGCCTCCGAAAAATTAAATTTGCTAATGGGACGTTTTAAAAATATAAGTGAGATATTGTTTCATGTAAATTGATTTAAAATGGTTGAAATAAATTATTCAGAGAAAACGGGTAAATATATAATTAAATAAACTAGTAAAATAGAATTATAAGTGAGTAAAATTCGGGTTCTCACATCTTTCCCTCCTTAAAAGGAATTTTGTTCTCGAAATTCACACCTAGGATAACATTATACCTCTTAATAGTTAGGCTTATCAAATCGATCAACAACTTACACTCTCCAACCCATATTTCACAATTTCTATTCACCCAATTAGCAACTAAACTTTGATCTCCAAAGCGTTCAAACTTCCAAATCATAGGGTAATTTAATCGGGCTCACATCTACCCCACTCGTAAATCTAGAATTTACAAAAGAGTGTATCGTACTATGGTCACTTAGAACCTTAGCTAAGCAAATTCTACCAATGTCAAGTACTAACTTCAACTTTCTCCAAAATCCAAGATACCATTCTCAACACGTCCTCAAGAGTCTAAATTGTCCTCTCAGACTGTCCATCAATCTGTGAGTGGTAAGTAGTTCTAAAATTCAATTTAGTTCCTAGCATTTCCTGCATCTTTTGTCAGAACCGAGAAACAAACCGAGGGTCTCGGTTAGATACAATACTTACTGGTATCCCATGTAGTCTTATAATCTCATCCAAATATAGCTTAGCCAATTTCTCCAGTGAGTACTTCATACTAATCGGCAGAAAGTGAGCAGATTTGGTCAATCTATCTACTATCATCCAAACGGCATCGTGACTTCTTTCAACAAGTGTAATTCTTTGGTCATCAATCCTGTTACTTGCACTTGACGAAATAAAGCATTGGCTACCACATTAGCTTTCCTTGGGTGATAATTAATCGTGCAATCATAATCCTCTAAAAATTTCACCCACCTACGTTGTCTCAAATTCAACTCCTTTTGGGTAAACAAGTACTTAAGGCTGTTGTGGTCGGTAAAACCTTAAACGTCACTCCATATAGATAATGTCTCCACCCCTTCAATGCAAACACTATAGCTGTTCATGAGTTGGATAGTTTCTCTTGTGAGGTTTTAATTTCCTAGAGGCATATGCAATTACCTTATCATTTTGCATCAATATCTATCCCAAACCCTCTTTTGAAACATCTGCATAGACCACAAAGTTATCCTTTCCATTATGTAAAACTAACACAGGTGCCCTTGTCAAACGTCTCTTTAACTCCTGAAAACTTTCTTCACATTTAGAGTTTCATATAAATTTTTCACTTTTCTTAGTCAACTCAGTCATGGATCCCGCAATCTTAGAAAAGTCCTTGATAAATTAACGGTAATATTCGACTAACCCTAAGAAACTCCGAATTTCGGTAGGATTTTCTGGTCGCTTCCTCTTAAAACAACTTCCACTTTAGCTGAGTCCATAGTAATTCCTTTCTTAGATATTGTATAACCTAGAAAGGTTATTTCTTCCAACCAAAACTCACACTCATTGAACTTAACAAAAGTTGGATCTCTCTTGAAGTTTGTAAAACTATCCTCAAGTGCCGTTCAAAATCTTATTATAGTCTAAAGGTGTGGAACAAAGTTTAAATATACATATAAGTTATAAAATCAATTAAAAGCGAAGTAAATTTTCATATGTTATAAAAGATCATAATAGTTACATCAAGTTGAGATAGGTTTATCAAATCATTTCAAAAGGAGAAGGGAAACAACAAGATTATAATAGAAAGTGTCGAGTTGCCAAGATATAAAACAACGAAAGGACCTCCCCTATACAAAACATTACTACGTTCAAAAGGGCCAGTCTAGATCAGGGTAAAACTACAACCCCAATCGCTCGAGTGAGTCAGATCCATCCCTACTCGCAGAGTTTTTACTACTTGGATCCCTCTTACAGTCATTAGTATTAATCACTCCTTCTGGCACTCAACTGCTTTGAAGCAGACCTAACAGGCTGTTGGGTATTTCCTCTTTTTAGAGACACTAAGGCAAGTTGAAACCTGATGTTTGACAATACCGCACCTCAGACATTTTCCTTACTTTTTCCAGCACTCGATTTCAGCGTGGTTAAACTTGCCATAATATCCACAACTAGCTTGAGGAGTCGCTGCCTAACCAGCTTGAGAATTTTCTTTGTATTTCATCTCTAGTTCCACGTTATTGTGTAGCAATCCAATTTTCTCTGCATATTCTTGTTTCCACTGTCCTTCCCAGTAGTCAGCCAATTTTTTTTGAAATTCTATTTCCTTTCGAAGAATGTCCGTTTCCTTACGCATCCCTCCCAAATTTGTCATCTTACCGTTGGCTTAAGTCAAATGCTAGCCTGCAGGCAAATCAAAGGATCAAAATGAGTAACTATTCATAATGAAAACTCTGGCCATATTGCTATTTCATTCTTTTGCTTATAGGTTGTCCCAAAATATAAATCTTAACTATTCTCTACTTAATATGGACAAGCTTTTGAGTCTCCACACGATTACTATTATTACTTATAAATATAACAAAATACGGAGATTTTATTTCTTACTATAAAAGTTTCACACTTTAATTCACTCTCCAATACTCATCTACTAAGTTGCTCGAAAAGAAACCCTAACCTCTTACTCTCACTAGTACCTCATTTCATCCCCTTAAACCAATCTACTATTTCGAGGTTATACCCTCCGTGAAATTTAGATGGGCAAACTTCAAGAATCGTTCTATCCTCACACCTCTCTTGGTTCTTAGGTTGGTTGATTGGTTTAGAGCTTTGGTACTCAACTAACCGTGCTAAGATATCAATCATATGGTTAATAGTAGTAACTACTTGGTTAACTCTTTCATTCCTAGGGTTTTGGTTTGGTCCAGATGCCATTCTCTAGTCATTCCATTGAGTTTGGGGTTGCCTAACCCTTCGCCCTCAACCCCTTTCACTTCTTCGACCACCCATAAATTTGACATTTATAAAGGCATGACGTAATATTAGTACACATAAGTGAATTTTGAAAATTACACTTTGATCATGCAAAACCAAAATAATAAGGGAGACACCGAAATAATTGTAAATGTGTACAACCTATAACATAGATTTGAAATCATAAAACAATAAAGTCAAGCACCTCATAAATAACATTAATTGCTTCAAAATGTAGGAAGTATAGTTAAGTAAAATACAAAATGTAATGGTCTTTGAAGAAGTAACACCCTGACTATCCTTGACAAGAACTATTAACATGGACTAAATCACTAACTTAGTGATTGGCAGAGCCAGAAGTCTCTGCTACTTCAATGGGATCATTTCCATCTTCAGCACTAGGAGTTTCTACCTTATTTTTCCCGTCAAGTATCTTGCCATCCACCGCTTGTTCGACCAAAGTAACATACCCAACCATCGACTCATCCGTCTGGTCTCTAACTCCATGTACTACCCTAGCAAGTCGGCTCTTAGCTTTCTTAAATTACTCATGAAGAGCCTCAGCCTTTTTCCGCTCCTCAAGTACATCTGTCTCCAGTTCCTAGAATCTAGCAGTCTGGATATCCACGGTTGCCCTCAGTTCTTGATTATTCTCTTGAACGACCCTAGTTTCCTCGGATAACCGCCTCCGGTCATCGATTACCGCTAACACCACGTTGTTTGGGTACGCGTAAGTCCTTTGGCAGTCACGTGGAGTCCTAGTTCGGCGAGTTGGATTATATCTCCAACGAACTCCCCTAGACCCTTCTCGACAATGGACCACTGGAAGGCGCCCCGAGACGGCTCAATACTACCGTTACCTTCCATAACTTACAATTAAAATTAAAAGTTTAGATGGATTCAAGTATACTAAATAAACTAGATTTGATCATTTCGTACTATCCCACATATCTCTCACAAGACCAAAACTCCTAATTATCCACTAATTCAAATCTAGACTCTAATTTTCATCCCTACAAGCGATCACTTAACTTTCAAACCAATCCCACAGTCCGGCATCCTAAACTTTTAGCCTAAGATACACTATAGAGATCTGAAACCTAAGCTCTGATACCAACTGTGACGCCCCCACTTCTCCCTAGGGAGAACCCAAGGGTATTCACGGAACACCTACCTAGCTCTCGCAAGGACTCAATACAAGTCTAATTCAAACTTAAAGGATAATAACCAGAAATACAAGTCAAAATGAAGAAAAGTCTCTTTCTTACATAATTATTCAAATCTTATATCACAAGTTTTCAAAAGTACATCAACTATCCCAAAATACAACCACTATAAGTCGACTAGCCAATTACATCCCAAGATTCTAATCAAAAGTAGCCAAGTTGGCTTCCTCAAAATTCTTTCCATTCCGAACTCCTGTTAAGAAAAATAAACTAATGGGATGAGCGAACGCTCAGTGAGACCAAGAAAATCATGCAAATATGTAATAGAGCAAGTAGAAGAGCATGGGAGAAAATCGAGATAATAATAACCTAGAAATTGCAAGTAAGTAACATTTCATGTAGGGAAGACAAACAAAAACAATTCAAGGATACTGTAACTCTCAGAAGTTAGATTCCACATAGTTGGGTCGAGGACTTGATCCAAATTCCACGTTGACTTTCTGTCAACCAAGTAAATACTAAATCCGTAGAATCTCCACTTTCCCCAGATTCCCGTCACCATTACTCCCCCTATACCGAGCCCGCTCGTCAAAAGTTTGATATTACTCGAGTATATCATGCCAACACCACGCGAGTATGCCGAGCAAAATCTCTCTAATAGATCAAGTTTCATGTTTTCTCATGGCTCACCAAACTTCTCGACCAACCCCATGTCGGCTCGAGTCGCAAGGTCAGCCGATGAGTTTAGGCGTCCCCCACAAGTAAGAATGGTCGACGAGACAACGCTCCAATCGACGATTACAAATATAAGTCGATGAGATTCACTCTAATCAACATTGAATCAAATACAAGTAAAATTTCGAGTATGAGCAAGTAAATTGTAATCAAGTAAAAGAGAACGAGTGCGATAAAATACACACTCGACTCAACAAATCCAATTCATATATTCAACTAGAAGCAATTCAAGTATTAGGCAACAAGTGATGCACTTGACACTCACCAAATCAAAAGTAAGTGATCAAGTAAAGTCCTTAGTGGTCCGCTCCAGGATTCCCTTCAACCCCTCTTGAGCACCTAAAGAAATAGGAACCAACTATTACTCACATAAACACACAACCGCTTATCATCCAAGAAGAAAGTATACTAGCTTGAGACTTAAGATAATGTTTTAAAAGAGCTTTAATCTTTTGAAAATCGAGATTCAAAAGTGAGAATTTAAAGTCACAAGGGAAACTAGTATCCTCCATGAAATCGAGTTTAAAACGATATATTAATATCAAAAGACAGTGAAAAGTTCTCAAAAACTCATTTCCCAATAAATCATGAATTTCAGCTTTACGTGACAAACTTGATAAAATCAGATCTTGAGTTTGGTACATTCAAAAATAGAAAACTTTACACTATTGGAAACTAGATCCAAAGTACTAAAAGTTCTCAGAAGACACTTTTTCAAGATTTCAAACAGAAAGTATTCAAATTTCAGCTCAAATTTGCAGTTCCAAGAAGATAAGACAGAAACAGTCTTGGTTTTCAGCGATGTTTGGAAAATCGGCAAAATTCACAAGAAGTGAATCAGCCTCTGAAATTTATAATATAATAAGTGTTCCAAACCAACAAGCAGAACTAAATTCGGAGTTTTGAACAACAAAATATAACAGTTTAAAGTTGGTTGGTTTTTGTAACCTGATCAGTGAGTTTCCAGTTTTGAAGAGCAGTCTTTGGGGCATTGTTTGGGCATCGAAATAGCATTGAAATTACACCAAATTTGGTACACTTAAACTTCCATATATGGATTACCTCTCTATAAAAATTTAGGCAAAAACTTACACGGGAAGGCAGTTAACGAAATGACCAAAGTTCGTGAAATATTTCACGGCTAATCTGCCATCCTACTTCTTTTTCTTTTTCAAAAGTTTTGTCCAATGAAATCAGCCCCAATTCACTCCATTTTTTAAACCAAGATTCCAAAAACATTTAATGAGAAATTTACAGGCAATTGACTCTAAAATTTTTGAAATATAACATCCCAAAACAGACTTGATCATTCGGTCAGCAAGGAAGGAAAAATCTTTCAATTTCCAGCTTTGTCACAGTTTCAAAATCAAACTATATCTATCTCTATACAACTCCAAATTAGGAATGGTTACGGCGTTGGAAACTAGGTTCAAAATTCTACAATTCATCAGAAGACATCATTTTGAAAATCTTTTCACAAATGGGACAAAATTGTGCCACAAGATTCAGCTTCCAGTTTCATTCGAATAAACAGTCAAAACAGAACAGCCGATTTTGCCGACTCACTACGGTTCACTCACAATGAACCAGTAGAAGATTTTTATACCATTGGAAAGATATGAATGTATAGTTTTGAATGCTGCAAACGGAACTCAATTTTGACTTTTGTACAGAGTTACGTTCGAACAAAGAAGCACTGTTCGAGTACCCTGCTATACGTTTTGCAGATTTGAATCTTTACCAATACTCAAGTTTTGTGCAACCATTCGGCACGATTTTTGAAAGACACTTTGTACACACAATATACAACATATATCCATCAATTTAATAGCCAACCAAGCATCAAAATTTCGAATTAAAAGTAGGGCAACCAGAATAGAAATTCGGCCAACTCACTCTCGCGGTTTCTTCCAACTTTCTCTCATCTTTTCAAGCCAAAATCATCTCATTCATCACATAAACAGCCATAATCAAACAATATAGCCTCAAGTCAGCTACCTACAAGCCTCCTTAAGACTGCTAGCCTAGAGATTAAAGCAAGGTAAATGGTTTCCTCAAATCCTCAAACCTATTTTCTTTCTTAGGATTGTAAATCCATGAAAACTAACCACTAATCTTTGAATAAATGGACGGATGAAAGGAGATGAAGTGATTACCCTTTTAACCCTAGATAAATATCAGATTTTTTTTGCCAAAGTTCTCCTAGAAACTCCACAAGATGTTGCCTTTCTTCAAACTAGAGTTGATCTCCAAAGAGTTTGAAAGTTGGATGATGATTTACAAGTGAAATTGAAGCTAGGAGATGAGGTTTTTTTCTTCCCTTTTCTTCTCTTGCTGTTGGCCGAAAATGGAGAGGAGAAAGAGAGTGTTTGAGTGTGAATCTTGTGTTAGAAGATTGGAGATAAAGTAGTCACTAAGTTTTGCCAAAAAATCAACTTTCAATAGTGACTCGATAGGGTTTCGTACTACCACTTTCTCTCTCGTTTGGTACGCTTATACACTAATTCTCCCAGTTAATTCCTTTAACACTGTTATTGCTCATACTTACAAGTCTAGTATTAATTCCTCAAATCTCCAATTAGTTTGTACCTGCGCGACTTTCGAGAAATTATCGACGCACGCGCGGTAAAAGTTTAACTTGAACTCACTCACCTCTAATCCCTCTATTAACTTTTCTTAGCCTACTATTGATCATTTTTAATTCTCCAAGATTATTGCACTCTCGAATTGAATATTATCTCGAAAAACGTGTACTCGTTGTTCCTTACTAAATGAGCCTCCAAAAAATTAAATTTGCTAACGGGACGTTTTAAAAATATAAGTGAGACATTATTCCATGTAAATGGATTTAAAATGGTTGAAATAAATTATTCAGAGAAAACGAGTGAATATATAATTAAATAAACCAGTAAAATAAAATTATAAGTGACTAAAATTTGGGTTCTCACATAAATTGTGCATGTTACATTAAAATACTATCCATGTGAACCTGTTTGTGACAATTACATCAGAATTACGTGGCATAATTTGAACTGTTCATTTTCAAGTACCATTTTAACAAATTGTAAGTTTGTTTACTCAACAATGTAAACATAGAATAAGTTATGAGGATCCTGCAAATAAGAGATTGTGAGCTTAGGTCCCATTTAGATTGTGAGCTCTTTTGGTTAAAAGGTCTATGTTGTCGTATTCATAGGAAAAGATATTTTCAGTTTTCTTTTATTATTATTTTTTAAATTTTGGGTTGACTAGGACAGCTGACTCGACACAAAATATATCTTTTCATTTTTAAATTTGTCAATTAGAGAAGGACCTGAGATAATCTTGAATATTTAAGGTCATGATAGATTCTCATACTTCATACTACTACTATCAACTGTAAGCACCTTAATTTATACTCATATTCGATTCAAATAGTATATATTTCCACTGTCTGCATAAGTAATATCGACATGTACAAAAAATAATAAAACAAAAACGTATCTCTTATTATTGCATATTTCTGCTTCACTTTTTTTAGTATAACTTAAACTTTTTCCTTTTAATGTCAAAAAAGTAGGTGTCATTACATAGAACACATACAAATCACATCAATATATTCTTGAATTGTTAAAATAGTTGTACTCTTCATCTCCTTATAATCTTATGTGCAATGATTTTTCCACAGTTATTTTTACGGAGAAATGTGGAATGGGCAATGCACGTGCTATTAACAAGTGTAATGAAAAAGTGATCAAATTTCATAACATAAATTAATCACTTTGCCTCCAAATTATTCATTTTGAATCCTATGCTAGTCAATTTACTGAATCTTATACAAAAAAAAAATTGAATTAACTTGGCAAGACCACTCAAAAGTCTAGAACAAAAACACAGGGGAATAGTGTAAAAGTAATTTCCATACAATTCCTTGAAAGTTTATTTTAGTATATGTTTTTTCTGAAAATGTCAAAGTTTCGAAAATGTGTTTACAGAAACAATTCTCTCATACTCGCTTTATTATTTGACTAGTGCTCAATGCACACCCAATGTGTGTGCAATCAAAAAAATACATAATATTTATGGTCATATATTTCAAATAAAATTTTTGTTACCAAAGCAAACTTTAATCTTTTAAATATTTTCATAAAATAATTTTATATTGGCAGTTATAATGTTTAGGGGTAGTTATGTTAAAAAGATCTACTTAAATAGTTAAAAGTAAAAATAGTCATGGATGGTTATAGGTAGTTAAAATAAAAGTAGTTTTTATAAGGGCTAAAAAAGAAGTTCATAAAATAACAATAAATGTTAACAACAAACCCCTTACTTAGGATTTATTATAGTATAGTATAGATATTTTCTTGGGTTTACTTGTTTTTGATAAGTCAACCTAAATTGATTGTGGCCAATGAAGGCAGAGTTGATATCACATTGTCTGTCCACAATTTGGATTGGTGTAATTTGAGATATTTACTATATCTTTTAATAAGTATACTTTTTAACAAATGGCCTTTGTCAAAATGTGACCAAAAACTTTTAGAGTACGTGCACTTATGTTGTTTTGCATTTTATGAAAGTAATACCTATTATTGCATCTACTCGATGTATTTGCAAGAGTGGAAAATTCATGGAAAGCAATTCTATTATTGGTGCTAATTAAAATTTTAATGCACCCTCAATTAAATAATTAATACAATGAAAACACCATAATCTTATATGAAGTCATACGTAGATATAGTCGAATGTGAAACTATACGAGGGTTAATAGAATACTATAATTTCAGCAAAAAATATTGTATTTCATGATTCACACCTCTGCCTTAATAAATATTATACTTTGATATATTTTGTCCTCTATAATATTTCAAACTAAATATTCTTCAAGTCTTATACCCTATCAATATTTAGGTAACCATATTTTTTCGTGTGAATTAAAGATGATGATTGGTTGCAAATATTACATGGCATGGGGGCCTCGGTCATGGATACAAAGTCAAAGAGTTTGGGGTTCAATTGATTTTGTTTAATTGATATTCTTAGCCTGGAGAAGCAAAATTGGGGTAAATTGATTAGCACGAAGTGTTAAAATCGGGATATGGAGCTGCAATGTGTCATGGACAAGGGAATCATCAAAAAATCAAGCTTCTGCTGATTAGCAATTATTAGATTGCATCAAGGCCTGTTGAAAAATTTTAAGCTGGGGGCAAGATTATTTCTATGGTTTTGAAGCAATTGCCCAGTTTTAAGCTTGTGTTACTTGTGTATGATATTCACTTGCAAGTGGTAACTGATATAACAATGATGAGTCATCACTACACCAAAGGTTGTGCAATTATGGGTTTGTCTATTTGCTACTTTAGGACACCAACTAAGAAGTGGAATCCAGCATTATAAATTTAACAAAAGGATAAATTTCCTTGTAGTTGATAATTTTAAAGCATTAGTAGTTGATACACTTTCTTATATGGTTATTTCAAATAGAAAAAAAAATCTTGATTTATTAGTGTTGAAAATGAATATATATACCAGTAGTATTCATATTTCTATAACCATGAAAGTGGTATGATTGACTTTGAAAATTTTTGACACAAATGATAACTTAAGGCTAATTCTTATACTTGTGAATGAGAAAAATAAACTTGTTATCGTTAGGGAAAAAAAAAAGAATGAGAAAAATAAACATGGATTGTTTTCGGTAGAAAAAATAAACATGGTGATAGTAGATTAACAATACATATAGAGATTCAACCACAACACTACTCACAGAATGATAACATAATAGATGGTTGCTGCAATAAGCTTTCTATGACTGGGTATATGGTTTTATTGCATTAATGTACCTAGTTTCTAACTAGCAATAACAGTACAAAGCTGTCTATACAAGCATTGCTTCATGTACATACATAGGCTCTTTGTTAGTGGGTTAAGATTGGAGAGGGACACAAACGGTAGCAGTGCAACCATTCATGAATCGTGCAATTTTTTTTGACCAAATTGCAAGTAATTTAAACTATTTGTACAATTTTGTAACAATCATATTATATTCAAGCGCCATTCGCATTAATTTGTACATGCCAGTTATGTCAAAATTAAGTGACGTGATCTAAAACCAACAGTTTCAAAACAAAAAATCATTCAAAACATCACTTACATTTTGCCAAATGAATATTTTTAAAATGTTAACTTTATGTCCCTTACAAATTTACGTAAATAAAATTTGGTCCCAACCTAATTTTTTGACCACTTTTTTAGTCTGAAATCATTATGTGATCCACATACAATCATTTTTTATGAAAAAAAGGTCCGATCGCACTTTTTTAATGGCATATATTTATGTAGATTGGGTCCAATTACACCTTTTTAGGGAAAAATGAAAATGCTTAGGATTAGATTCTACTTTTGTATGGATAAAAATGAATGTGGATCAAGTCATTTATTTAACTACAAATGGAATCTAACCTTTTTAAACTTGAAAAAATGATCATGTGTGGGTTACATGATAGATTGAAAGTAAAATGTGATTGAAAACCTATGCTAGGACCAAATGTTATCTACTTTATTTTGTAAGAGATATAAAGTTACTATTTAAAAGTGAAAGACGAAAAAAATCATAACAAATGTGAGGGACGTTTTGATCAATTTTCCCTTTTAAAAATTTGCACTACTAGCAAAATCCGCATGGCAAACTGTCCCAACCCCTTTTCTGTTAACGATGGGGGTCCATTTGAATAAATTGTAAATTTGTCTATTGAAAAATGTGAATGTAGCATATTCTTTGAGGCTTCCATCTCAATTTCATATTTTTCGAATTTCAAGATTTGGCAGTCTTAACCTTGAACATTCTGGAACGATTGCATTCCCGCCCCTAATTCCTCTATTAGTATGAGCACTTAGCTAGCTAATTGGGGAGGTAGTCCTCTAGTTAGCTAAGCTTTAAGCTTTTGTGGTGGATTACCAATCCAGTTAGCTTGCGAAGTGCTCGTACCAACAGAAAAATTAGGGGCAGGAATGCAACCATTTTGAAACGTTCAAGGCTAAGACTAGGGGTGTTTAAACTTAAAAAAAAAAATCAAAAACTGACCAATTCAATCTAAATTCGATTTCAGATTTTAATAAAAAGGACTTCGATAAACTCAAAGTATATCCAATAATAATCGAATTACTGATTACAGGCCATATATATATATATATGATAGTTATATGCATAGATATTGCTAAATACTAATTAGTAATTCGTTAACTATTGATTACAAAATAGTAGTCTAGTACAAGTATAGTATTTACTAATTTACTACTCACGACTTAGAGATTTCCCACAAAAATTAGTCACTAGCAGAGACAGGAGCATACGTATTCCCTTCCATGGGCTGGTTCTTTTATTATTCATGGTAAAATAGAGTGACGATTTCTAGATATGGCTAGAGGAAATGGTGTTTGATGGACCGACATTTCCGGTGCCTGATGCTCCAAATGCAAGAGCACTTGAATATCCATGTAAATTGATCGAATTTTGTTGGGAAAAAAACATATTGGATGTTATTTTGGTGCAACAATTTTTTTTAGAGAAAGTTGATAGATTTTAGTTGATTATTGACATTTAGGATCTTGAATATTACGAAATTGTTGATTCTCCAACCGAATCCAGTTAACAATATCCGATTTGTCAAACTAAAGTTTGGACGGTAATCGAATATTGGTTTTAAAAAACTATTTTTTGAATTTTAAAAGTTTTTTTACTGAATTCCTAATTACCAGTCGATGAACACTATAGCTAAGACTGCCAAATCTTGAAACTCAAAATATGTGAGGTTGAGATCACATGATATACATAGTTATCAACATCATGTGTGGCACCCTCAAAAAGTATACTATACTTACATTCTTGAATAGACAAATTTACAATTTGTTAAAATGGACATAACAGTCGCAGAATGGTTGTCCTGACAATAATCCCTATCTTTAACGAGACTGGGATGGGATGATTGTCATATTCATCTGTCCCAAACAATTTGTGATCCAGAATTTGCCAACCGTGCAAATTTTGAAAATGTAAAGTTTAAATCACATCACTTAATTTTGGCATAACTAGCATGCACAGATCCACATAAATAGTACTTGAATATAACATGACTATTACAAAGTTGTACAACTAAATTTAAATGGCTAGCAATTTGTTTGAAAATTATTACATCATTCATGAATGGTTGCATTGGCAACTGTGAGAACCTCGAAAAAAGTGCTTACATATATATATATATATATATATATATATATATATATTCATCTAGGTATATTCCAATTGCATATTGATTCTTAAATAAATCCTATCTCTATTCCTACTTGTTTTTAAATAAGTACGTAAAAGTAGTTTTTATGTTACAAACAACTTAATTGTGCAAAATATTAAAATTATTTGATTCTTGCCAATATAAATTAATACTTCTTGGCGTAAATTATTTTAATGCCTTGAGGATAATTCTTTGAGTTCCGATAGCCAAGTCTAAGAGTTAATAATATTAAGTGTCAGCGGAAATCCTTTACAGTTACATTTAGAACATTAAAATCTCGATAATTGAACTTTTGCAAGAATAAAATACTAGTAGGCTAACAAATTTCATTTGAAGTAAAAATTTTGGAATTAGCTTACGAATGAGGACTTAAGTGGAAGGTCGAATAAGATGCTAAAAGACTAAATCAGCCCTCCTCCATTTCAAAATTTACCATGCCCGTATTATCTCCATTCCCGCCATTGGAAATTATTACATACCAATTCATAGATTAACTAAACATATTTTAGTGCTACGTTAATCGTTCAATCAATTTCCTAAAAATTCGAAGGTGTAAGAATTTGTGAGGTTAAGGAGAAAATTTCAGATTGGTAACTCGGATGTATTAATGTCGAAAGGCTAAACTAATCCATCATATTAACCAATCCATTATACGACCAATAGGCTATAGATTAAGTGGGAAGCTTGGGACGTAAAAACTTCGACAATTAAGTTTCTTTTTTTTTGCAAACTTAGTATAGCATTAAGTGTTTAAATTACATTTGGGGTAAAATTTTACAAATTAGAATAGAACTAAGGACGTAAGTGGATATTAGGAAGAGATGTGAAAAGACCGAAACACCCCTCCACTATTAACCATGCAGCCACTCCACGGACAAGCTCAAAATTTCAGCATTTCTAATCCTTTCCCACCGGCTTCACTCTCCACTCCAAACAATCCAGCTGTATCCACGGTCGGCCATTCCATTTTATCAACCTCAAATCACTACAAATACTACACTACCCCAATTTTAAATCATCCCAGCACTTGTAATCACCATTTTTCTCCTCTGCCACGAACCGAGAGCGAAAAGAAAGAAAGAACCGCGAGCTTACCTCGTTCTGTCCGCAAGCTAGAAGGAAAAAGGAGAGAGACCTGCAGTCCTTCTTCACCTCATCTGTGAGCTGGAGAAGAGGACCGAAAGCCATCACTTCTTACATCCGCAAGCCTGAGCAAGAAAAGAGTGAGACTGTGAATTTCACTTCTGTTCTGTCCGAGGGAAAGAGAGAGAGAAAGGTGAGTTGTGCGAGTTACCCACCACCATCCCCTTCATCACTGCCGAGCTATCCATTTTCCCTCCTCATCTGCACCCAGCTGGGATCAATCCAACAATCAACGCCACAGTCTGCAATAGCTGAACCCGAACCAACCATACCAAGCTCACCAGCGAGCCGAGAAAAAATTAAATTTGGTAGCTGCTAGTCGCACAACTTGAACTCCCAAGCCGAGGTAAAATCCGGTCCTAGACTAACTAACTATAGGTAGATGATGCTGGTTATAAGCTTGCATGTAATGGTTAAGCACTTGGATGATGAAATCAAAGGATAAGAAATCTGATTTTTGACAGAGATGGTTCGGCCGAGAGCTGAAATGAAAATGCAGCATTAATCTTGCTTATTTGGAGTAATCTGAGCTGACAAACGTGATTATATCACTAAGAATCAGATGATTAAGTGTTGCATGAGGATAATCAATCGGCTAAGCAAGAAATTAAGATGAAACAAAAGAATTTGTTGCATGCAATTTTATCCGAGCTCGGTTGAGCTTGATTAGGAATAATGCAGTTTTACTTGGTTTATTTCTTGACAATCGGAGCTTGTAACTGTGATTAGCTGGTTAATAACAAGATGATTAAGCTCTGCATGCAACTCATTAGCTCGGTAAAGCAAGAATAAAATAAGAATAAAATGCAAACTGTCGCACGCAACTTCATCCGAGGCTAGCTGAACCAATTTCTGGAAATTTGGATGATTTTCGTTGTTGATCGAATCTGAGTTTTGAACTAGAAATGTTAATCAGTTAGTTAAGTAATTGCATGTTGAATTTGAGTACTTAAATCACTGAATGAGCCGAGGAAAAATTTGATTTAAGACTAACGAGGTGCTGGAAATTTTCTTTGGTAATCTGAGAGACTGGAGCTGGAAAATTTAGACGATTATAGTTGTTGTTTGCATATGATTTTGAACTGGAAATGTTAATTGGCTAGTTGATACCTTGTTTTAGCCGAAGGAAAATTTGGACATAAGACTATTGAGTAGCTGGAAAATTTTGGAAACCGAGAGGTTGAACCGGAAATTTAACTTGTTTCTGGAATTTTTCCTTGGAATCAAATGGTTTAGAAATGCATGAGAAAGGCGTGTTTTAAGCCTAGTAAGCTGCATAGATGTGAAATTTTTGATACGATTGATAATTTGGTTGAAAATGGTGAAGCAAAGTGCTGGAAAAACTTGCAAATTGCCGCGGGAATGAAACTGAACCTTGTAGTGGTTTCTGAATTTGTTTTCTTGGAGGATAATGATTGGATATGCTTGAAAAATGTTGTCATAAGTTTTGTAAGATACTTAGTAGTGAAACATCTGATGTGCTGGAGGATTTAAACCAGAAATGTTGAAATGTAGTTGCTGGAAAATTTTCCATTCCTAGCCGAGTTTGGATAAAGAAACTATTTATTAAACTTTCATGAATTTTGGGGCTGTAAAACACCAACTTATTGGTTATTCGTTGTCAGAAATGTTTGTTGGATGCTAAGGGCTAATGATTGATGAAGCCCTTGGCTATTTGAATAACCTTTACAAGCATTTCAGTTTTGATGGAATTTAACTGCTGGAGTTACTTGTTATTATTTCTACTTGTTTGATAAAACCCTTGTGATTTAGTTGATGGAATTGTTTGGAGGCCTTGCATTTATTTTGTCCAATTGTGATCTGATATGAGTATGTTGGATGCCAAGAGCTAATGATTGACGAAACCTTGGTCTTTTGTTTAATTCTTGATCAGCAATGAATCTGTTAAAACCTAGGGCTAATGATTGACGAAGCCCTAGTGAGATTTCTATTTGAAATGTGAGTTGGCTATATTGACGAATCTGAAATATTATGTGCTTGTGAATCGGAATCGTAAGGAATCCGTTTTGGTCCTGTGAACCTGAGAAAGTTTTAAGCAAGCTATTTAAATATATCTTCACTCTAGCATAGTACGATAAAACTTAGTATGGTATGTTAAAGTTAGAAATTTTGTGTAGGGATTTTCTAAACCTTGCCGACTCGATATTTCTTCCTTTAAGCTTAAACTAGCCTTATTACTTTTAGAAAATGATTTCACTAGTTTCTAAAACCCTAAGTCTTGATCTATTTCCTTTTCTTTCCTTAAAATTGTCCCTGGCTAGTTGTCTAGAGGAAAATTTCCAAAATACAAGATTTTAGTGACTTTAACTAAAAATAGCAGAAAACTTACTCGGCCAGAAAATTTACTTTAAATAAAATAGTACTAGCCGCACTCTTATAAAGAAAAGTATTTTAAGGAAAGCCATATAAAACATTTCCTACTTTTACTAAATTTTAATCTTAAGTGGATGGTCGAATTTTTTCGAGAAAATAAACTAGTAATATACTAGATAACCTTTTATATTTAGAACTTGAATAGAAAACTTATAGTTTTAAAAACTTGGTTTTCTAGGATTTAGCGAGGACGCGGATTTCGACTCCCAACTTGACATCTGAACTTCACTCTTGGTGAGTGTCCGTGCTTGTTCTATGATTAACCTGTTAAAGTGCTTTCTTGACTGTTATGTGATATTTGGAAAGTGATTTTCCTGATCCGTCGAAGTGGGCAGTGTGTACTTTATCGCACTAGTCCTTTCGAGTGGTGACTTACTTGAAATGTTTTCTCGAAATGTCTTGCTTGCACTATTTAAGTACTGAGTGGGGGAATGTACCACACCTTAGGGTGGGAGGGCCTCTTATCCTGACCTGGTAACTACGTGTTGTGACGTCGTTGGGTGAATCCCTCGACTAGTTTATAAAAAGGTATACTCGAGTATTACCGCTTTCATATTTGGTGTGCGGGCCCGGGACAGGGGTATGATTGGTGACGGGTTAATAAAAAGAAAAAGATCTACATGGACCGTAAGTAGTGAGAGTTGACGGAGGGTCAACTACGATGACTTTTGATCAAGCGAGGAGAATGGCTCCTGAGAGCCCCTGTATCATACCTTGTGCTGTTATTCGCTTTCCTATTTGTTTACTTTAGTCGAAATCAATACTTGCTATTTGTTTATTTGATTGCATGTTTTGGGGCACCACTGAGCTTTAGCTCACCCCACGTTTATTTGTTTTCCTTGACAGGTCTTGAAGTTTGATAAATCTGAGCTACTTATATTTTCTTATGAATGTATTTGAACTTTATTACTTCGTTTTGCGGTTTGTAATGTATTTGAATTAAATGATATAGTTTTGTTTTGGGGTTGCCACTTGAAGCTGGAAAAGTGTAAACCCTAATTCTGATATTTGGCTATCTTCAGATGCTGTTATCTCTGAAGTTAATGTTGTGTTAGCAATTGGTTTATTTTGGGAGATTCGTTATTGTAATAGTTTAGGTTATTATTGAAAATGTTTTAGGTTAGATTGCTTGCTTGAGTCCTGGCGAGAGTTAGGCAGACGGCCCGCCAACCCTCTGGTTCGCCTTAGGGGGAAGTGGGGTCGCCACAGCAACTATTTGTGCTCATCTCCAATCCTTAACCTACTGACGAATAGCCTATGTATGTATATAAATCGATGCTCGTATAGAAAGCTTTGTACTGTTATACCCAATCAGAAACTAGCTACATTAGCTCACAATAAAACCATACACCAGTCACAGAAAGCTTGTGCCACAACCATCTGTCATTTTATCATTCTATCACTAGTTTTGTGGCAGAATGTCTACATATATTGTTACTCTACTATCACCATGTTTTTTTTTTCTACCGAAAACAAACCATGTTTATTTTTCTCATTCGCAAGCATAAAAATTAGTCATAAGTTGTCACTTGTATCAAAATTTTCAAAGTCGATCACATCATTTTTTGTGGTTAATAGATATATGAATAGCATTGTATATATATCAGATGATTTTATTTACACTCCTATTGTGTTATTTGTACTCCTACTACCCCCATTTTTACTTTGATGAGATCATATCACCCCTATCCTAATTTCTTCTCCTACCTTAATTGGATGATAAAATTAGCTCACGGGCAAGAAAAAGAAATTAAATGAGGGATAATATGGTCTTATTAAAATAAAAATGGAATGGTAAGAGCGCAAATAATATAATAGGAGTGTAAATAACATCACCCTATATATCTATGTTCAACACTAATAAATCAAGAGTTTTTCTATTTGAAATAAGTATGTTATACAAAAAACGGTATCAACTATTGATGCTTTAAATTTATCAAACCCTTGAATTTTTACTCTTCGTACGAGAAATTTATCCTTTTGCTAAATATATAACGCTGGATTCCACTTCTTAACTGGTATCATAAAAGTATCAAATAAACAAACCCATAAATCAAGTACCAAAGCATAATTACACAACCTTTGCAGTAGTGATGACTCGTTATATCAGTTGCCATTACCAAGTGAATATCATACACAAGTAACACAAGTTTAAAAATGGGCAATTGCTTTCGAAACTATGGCAATAAACTGTGCCCCCGACTTGAAGTTTTGTCAACAGGCCTTGATGAAATCCAATCATTGCTAATTAGCTGCAGCTCGATTTTGCAGCATTGCGTCCAATTTAACACCTGCTAATCAAATTACCCCAACATTGTTTCTCTAGGTTGACAATATCAATGAAACAAAATCAATTGAACCCCAAACTCTTTGATTTTGTATCCATGACCTAGCCCCCCTGCCCTCTAATATTTGTAACCAGTCATCGTCTTCAGTTCAGTGCAACAAATATGGTTACTCAATATCGATAGGGTATAAGACTTCAAAGAATAGTCAGTTTCGAATATTAATTGTATCTTTTAGTATGAAACTAGTCATGCAGCACATGATTTGCACGTAAACATGATGTTTTTGGTTTTTTTTTTTTTGAGAAACTAAATTGTTTGAACAAAAGAAAAATGTTTGAACAAAATAAATGTAATTCAAACAATAAAAGAAGCGTAATATGGATATTTGATTTGCTTTTTTTTGTTTGCTCTAACTAGCACAAACTAAGCACAAGGAACAAGGCTTCCTTTGTCCTAAAACAATCTTTATTTTGTATTAGTATCAAAATTTTGCCTTTTGTCAGATTTGGGTGACTTAGAATGTTCTTGTTCATGTCATTTGACTTTTATTTCACTTTGTGTGCCACACTTAAGATGTTCAAGCTTACACTGAAGAATTTTCACATATGAAATTGGTCAAAAATGAAAGAGAGAAGTTATTTCTCCAAATGTGATTTATATAGTTAAGTTTGGCCTATAGATAAATGTAGCTAGACTAGTTATTTTGCTTTGATTCGCTATTATCACTACCGTTTCAATCCATTTTTTAGATTAATTTTTCTAATGCCTTCGATTTTGCGGAAAATTTTTTGTTTACCTTACACTCTTTAGAGATAGATAAGAGATAAGAAGGTAGAAACTTTTTTGAAAATAAATTTTTAATAATTTTTAATAATTTTTTATATATAATTAACTTTACTTGTATTCTTTATAAAACAATTTTCAGGCATTTTAGAAAAACCATAAATAATTCTTCTTCAAAAGATACCTTTAAATAACATATTCTCAAGCATTTGAACAAACATAGTAGTTTTACTTAATATTTAAAAATTTTAATTTTTAATTATACACGCATTAAAAGAAAGTATGAATCTTGCTCGTACATGCATTAAATATAAATATTGCCTTTCCAAATTAGTTGCAACGATAATATAGTTACCTTCTTAGCATATCTTTAACCACTTTCTCAAATACAAATCTTACATATATATATATATATATATATATATATATCCGCAACTGGCTAAGTATGATAGGTTTTTGCTATGTGTGAAGAGGATTTATTTGATTTTTTATTGAAGAAAAAAACTATGACCGATTTTGTTACTATTTTAATCTGAGTTTGGAATTAAATGTAGATTTTCTTGTGTAGATAACTTTCAATCTTTTCTACAAAATAAGTTTTCCATTTATTGATATTAATTAATCGATTTTGAGCTTCATAATTTACCAATCTTCCATTGCTGTCCTTGCAACCTAATACTAAATATCATGTCAAACATTCTACAGTGGCATAAATATTTAAAATGAGTGTTGGCAACGACATTTATAGATAAAATTTAAGGATGTTAAAAAATGGGAGGAAAGAAAATATTGCTCTAAGAGTAATTTGACTATTGACACATAATACTAATGCAATCTGAAAATTAGTAGCTCCCTCCAATGGAATATGCACTAAAGGTTGCAATTTGAAAAATCAAAGGAAGCAAAAAAAAAAAGAGAGAGAAGTAGACAGTAGGCTAGAAAACGAAAAAAAGAACTCAAATTGAAAGTTGAGATTTTAAATCAAAAAGAAAACCAAAAGAGAGAGAATCCCACATATTAGGTGAATATTATTATAGACCCTTAACTACTGTGGACCATGAGAATAACAGCTATTGCAGCACATATTGGAATCAACTATCAGTGTTCGATGTAGAATGCGGCCCACCCTTTGTGATTAATGTTACTTCTAAGATTTGTCACCTTGGGTAACTTTGATTCAAACAAAAAGGGAACAAAAAACACTAATTTAGCTTTGGAAGTTGGGATTTCAATTACTACAAGATTTAGTAATGAGTTTTCTATTGTCATTGTAGTTATGCAGTGAGTAAAGGGTCAATCTTATTTTGCACCCTTCAATTATAGCCTGTCTTCCACTTTTGTTTTTAAACTCTAAGAGTGATACTTTAGCCCTAAACTATTCATTTTTTCACTTTGGTCTAATGTTTAAATTGAGAAATTTTAATCCAATGGTAGATCTAGGTTGAAATTTTAACAAAGGCATGAGTAAAAGAAAATTATTTAGTTCAATAAATGAAGAAAAAACATTTTTTAACCAATTATTGGAAATTATTCTCTTAGTGCAATTTTCAACCACTATTTCATCTCATATTACAAAAGTAATATAGTGAAAAATACAAAAATTAATTTCCTATTTGTATTCAATCCATACGCACCAAATAATGTTCACATATATGTGTATTACATATATAATAGAAGAAATGCTAGGTAATCCATTAATATATACAATTTGTTAAATTATAAAATTTCTTGTATAAAAACTCATTAGTAGACGAAGCACCTTAAAGCATTGGACTTATACTAGTAACCACTATTAAAATAATTAATCATCTTGTACCTTGTGATTAACTATAAAAAAATTTATTTCTTCTTTTTGTTTGAAGTCTTTTACAACAAGTCTAGTTTTATTTTTATCTATGGTACCATCAGATTTAATTTTTTTCTTTAATATCTACTTACAACATATTATTTTACAACCTAGAGATAAATCAAGTAATTTTCATGTTTTATTAGACATTAAGGATTCCATTTCATCATCAATTGTTTCTCTCAAAAAATCAAAACCAGATGATGAAAAAGTTTCAAAAATAGCTATAAGATCTCCCTCTTAGTTGTTAGTTTGAAAATCAAGACCAAAGTTTTTGTGTGTTCTTTTCCTTTTACTAGTTCTCAATTTCTCTTTTTCTCTTGTTAAAATTAAATTATGGTTTATTTTACAAAAATATCCTACTGTACTTAAATGTTTTAGTGATATAAGTTGGAGTTCACACATGATGTGATTCATTGTCCACTACTGGTTATGTATTTGCATTTGATAGTGAACCCATATGTTGGTGATCTAAAAACAAATAATTGCAAAGTCTACCATGAAGGCTGAGCTAATTGCTCTTGCTTTTGCATATGAAGAAGTAGGTTGGTTACTTGCGTTACTATCTAAAATTCTAATGTGGGATCGATAAACTTGTACCACGTATTTTAATACATTGTGATAGTGCAACTGTTATTGATAGAATTCACAATAAATATTATAATGAAAATTCATTTTTATAAGGAGAAAATACGATAGTGTGAGATCATATTTAAACAATGATTTATTAACTAATGATTTTGTGAGATCAGGCAATAATCTTTCTAATTAGCTTACAAAAGCTTTAACTAGAGAAAAGATCTAGAAAGAAGCAAGAGAGATTGGACTAAAACTCAAAAATATAAAAGCTACCCATAAGGATGTAACTGTCTAGGGACTGGAAATCCTAAGAACAAGGTTTGAGACAAATAAACTATAGAATCACTTGTTGTGATACGTGCAAAATTTTTATTTTTAACTTATCTAACCATATGACGCATATCCAGGCTTCAAATCCTCTGTTCCCAAAGTAGTCTCTATTCCCTCTGTCCTTTATTTGTACAGCTGCCACGTGTCTCTAGCCTTTTGTTAACCCAAACTCAAATAAACCGATAATAATCGGTTTACAAGTTTTGTTAACCCAAACTCAAACAAAATAAAAAAAAAGTTTAATTGATTTCTATGTTTATGATCAACAAGACATTTTTTGTTACAAAGAAAATAAAAAAAAAGTTTTGAATTATCTGTTTTAATTGATTTTGAGTAAACTTGTCAACGGATTATTATCGGTTTGTTTGAGTTTGGGTTAACAAAACTTGTAAACCGATTATTATCGGTTTATTTGACTTTGGGTTAACAAAAGGCTAGAGACACGTGGCAGCTGTACAAATAAGGAACGGAGAGGACAGAGACTACTTTGGGGATAGAGGATTTGAAGCCGCATATCCATATGATTCCATGACAAATAGGAGAGTCGAGAAGTAATCTCTTAATGAGACCCTCATGGTGGGGATGTTTTAGTCGTAGAAGCATCATTGATAGACTCACTGAGTGTAAGGATTTGGTTGCTACTATGAGAATTTGGGCTAATTTTCTAAAGCTCTCATGAAAATTAGGATAAAGCACATGGCCTTAATATGCTGGCTCGAAGAAATGTTTGAAACACCTTAAACATCATGTGTTAAATATTCTAAATAGTTAAACATTTAAGTACATCACTATGGCTCTAATATTAGAAAATTGAAACATTAAGTGAAAGTTTAAAGGTATTGCCACTTTCATAAGGCATGATGCTCTCATTAAATGTCCAAGTTTTTTTTATTAAAATAAATGAGGGTTGTTGGATATATTAAATAAAAAGGCCACATGTTTGTTTTTTGAATTCAAACACTTAAATTTATAAATTCTTTAATGAATTTTTAACTACAAATTGAACTATTCAAAGTATAACTTTAGTCTCTAAAATGTTATTTATATCTATAATTGTGTAACCTATGTAACGATGGGTTTTATGAATTCATTTAGTGATTTTTTACTATTATATAATGAAACTAGACTTTTTCATATTATAGCTGAAAATTGAAATATTTATTCTCTTTATTGTTGGCATTTGTAAATCAAAATTTCTTAATCTATAAATAGAGAGTTCTACCAACCAAGTCTTATATACTTTGGCTAACTCTAACTATCTTCTATTTCTCTCCTTCCCACTATGATATTGCGCATTAGTTAGATGTTGTGAAAATGTTTAATTCTCTAGATTGTATGGGTTTAGTAGAAACAACATTGAAGGATGGCTTTTGTATCCCAGAGACGACGTGTCACCAACCTTCTACACTAAATATAATTCTAAAATAGTCGCAAATCATCTCAAAAGAGCAATCTAGTCCACGTCTCACCTAGGCAAAATATTGTACTTATTTCTTTCCTTAACCTATGTTTTGCAAGTTGGTCATGTAGTTTAAGTTTTCAAGGGAACAACATTTCTTATATGAGTGATGCAAGAAACACCAACTACGATAGTGGATTCAATAAACAAAGGCTAGCTCATACGTATCTATATCACTTTTCTCTGTATATATATTTGCAGAAGTAAATGTGTACAATTCTCTAAATATGTAGACTCATCAACTCTAGTTTTGCCATGTGATATTTACCAAATTTAATATCCTACTTTAGTTTAAAAGCCTTTAGTTGTTTGAAACCCATTACTCCAACTTCTTTGCTAAGAAAGAGAGCTTGGCCCAATTCTCTAATGTATAATTATATTCCTTACCATCATCCATCAGTAATTGCTCATGAAAGATTGAAAATCCAAAAGTAGAATTCAAGGAGGGTGAAGCAAGATATGTAGTGAGTAGGAAATTCCTAGGCTACAAATTTTAGTAATACTTCATTATTGGCTCGAGATAGAAGCTTCTCAATCCATCCTTAAACTTTTTGACATATTCTCTTATTGATGGAAGAAAAAACATAATTTTTTCTTAATGACCAATGATTGAAGGGAGACCAAGATTGGCAAGAACTTCCTTGATATTCAAAAAACAACAAATGTTTTCTGTAACTGCTAGATTTTTTTTGCTAATGAAAACAATGGTAGACTTTTCCAAATTTATGTTCTCGCCTAAGGCTAATCTATATAATTTAAGAATGGTATGAATGGTTTGGACTCCTTGCAAAGATGTCTTGTCAAAAGAATCATATGTCATCCACAAATTTTTCTATGCAATTTGGATGAGATAGGACCATCTTGACTATGTCATTCAAATTGAGCTTGGTATGTTGCATATAAATGGACTTTATATAACTTATTAATTATTTTAAAATTTTGAAAATAGCTATGTATTCTTGACAAATAACCCACAATCAAATTCCAAATGCAGCATAAGACCTAAGACCTATTCCTCAATTTCAGCTTTTTTTGACTCAAAAATTTAAAATCAGAATAGAAAAGGGAGTAGAAAACATAATAAAGTACATTCTAAAAATCAACATTTCAAACCCGGCCTTCAAAGTCAATTGAAGATGCGAAATGGAAAATTAGCAACACCCTTCATGTGTCAATCGAAGCTGAAGCTTTAAGGTGCTCTAATCTGAGTCTTTGATTCAAGTGAAGAAGTTTGAGAGCTAGCTCGAGTTCTTGAAGTTCAAAGTTAGTTGGTTTAATTGTTTAACAAGATAGGTCGTTTATTTACTGTTGTTAAGTAAGGGTTTAATTGTCAATTTTCCTTGCTAATTTAGTTGTTTATTGTAGCTAAATAATTCAGTCAAGTTTTGTTCGTAAGTGGCCGAATTTCTAGTTGCTAGTTTTAGGAAAATAAGTGATTCCAAATCACATTATGATTTCTAGATAACTCCAAAGCACATTAGGGTTTTGAGTCTGTGTAAGGCTATAAATAGCCTAGTCCTTCCAACATTTTTAGAAAAAATCAGATTTACATCAAAAATTGTGAGTTTTATTCACTTCTCTTGTCCAAGAGAGCTTTTCTTGAATACTTGAGAGTTTTTTTTTTTTTAAGTTATTCAATTTGAACTTACCAATCAAGTACATACCTTGGTTGTGGCGTTCTTCTACCAACAATATTGGTTCGCTAAATCATTCGATTGTGGGTTGAGATTCAATTCAAGGTTCACAATCTTAGGGTTTTAGAAGGGTCAAGTGTTATTCCGTACTCCAACTTGATTTCTTCATCTAGATCCAGGGTTTGGTGGGATATGAGTTCATACCTTCGAGCGGGTTCGTATCAGTTGAGAGTAAGGCTATTATTTGCGATTAGTTGACCAGGAGTTCACTGGTAGGGGAAATGTAGCTAAGTCTGTTTGCTAAAATGTTTGATACTAGTTTACAAACAACTTTATACACAAACTAATAGGACAAAATTGGGTAATATTGAGAGGACCAAAATATCTATCAAAGAGAACTACAAAGGTAAATTAAGAGATTAATCAAAGTAGTACTCATTGAGAAAATATAAAACATAATTAATAGTAACATTATTGCTTACAATGGGTCAAAACTTCTATTAACAAAAGGGGCATGCCATGAGAATCAAGGAATTTAAACAAATACAAGATGAGGTTTTTCATCTTTATTACCTTATTACCAGTGTAAGTTCTCAAAAAGTGGCTTATTCATTTGGCTGGTTATTTTATTTTGGACTCTTCTGATGACAATATTGACTTTCTTAAGAGATGGATAAACGGAAGAAAAGATATTAACAGGATGTTCAAAAAGAATATTCTCCAAATACCTTTGGTATAACACCACAATCTCTCTTTGTCACAAGGACCATTGATATAAATCTGCCTTTTCCTCTTAGATGCTTTAACCCGGGGATAAGTTGTATTTCAATCATCATCATGTAACCAATTCATTGTTCCCACATCAGTTTTAAGTGGTGTCAATTGTGGTTGGAAATGAAATGATGTCTTTCTATTGCATGATTGGTGGCACACAAAAGGACCTCTGTTATCAACTTATTTTGAGCAAATTATGAAATTGTTTACGAGTCGACCTGATACCAAAGTTGATTCAATTATTCATGATTGGGACTGGTTATAGCCTTTTGGTAGAAAATGAAGAGATGTAGATACTAATCTTGTTCAACCAACTTTTCACCTTTTGGTGCCTATTGTTTTCTTTTCTTTTTTCGAGTACGAGAGGGGTGAGATTTAAGAAATAAGAACGGAAAAGAAGGATTAGAATCTAGGGCCACTAAATCCTGAAGACACAATTGTCTGGTTAGCTGATCTGTCAAGTAAATATACAACTGAGATTAGTATCTAGATTTGTACTATGTATAAAAATGTTTAGGGCAAAAAATACACACCAGAACACGTTTTTATACTATAGCTGGCATGCATAGAAAAATTAAATACAAAAGATAGTCTGATCTGTTGAGGTCTTGATATTGATCCCAAATGTCTCTTCTTTGTCTAATTAAACACTTGAGCATTTGTTTCTCTCATGATGTCCATATAAATTTGTGACTTCAGAATCTGTTTAAAGGAGATGGCTTGCATTTATATAGTTGCTCAAAAATTGGCATGCGGAAAGTGGGTGGTAAAGCAGCATTGTATTGAAAAACCAATGATGTTATCAATGATTAGTTTCACCTGTGTAATTTATTATATTCTAGCACTTATCAGGTTATCATACTCGACTGAGTTTTTCTGTGGAACCATTGTGTAGGATGCTAGAGGAGTAGTTAATGGTTGAAATAATGAACAAAGATTAGAGAAAAAATTATGTTTTGTGTAGAGAATTAGGAGTTTCATTTTCTATTTTTGATCCTTAAAAGTATGCATATAGGGTCTGTTTTGTCTATTTGAACTGGAGTATTGCCTTGGAAAGAAAAAAGAATGTAAAGTTATAAATTAGTATATCAGTTTTCATGACATCAATCAATAGTCTATTTTATAGATTCAATTTTCTTCTGATCATCTAAGCGTTAGATTCAAAATTTCCGAATCTTGACTTGCTCTAGTAAAAAAATCCTCTCTCTAGTAGAGACTTTTTTCTCTCTATTGGGAAGAGAGCTCCCCCCCCCTCCCTAAAAAAATTATGGGAGAGTGAAAATTTCAAAACTTTCCAAACTCTCACACAAATTCAATCCCAAGGTTCCTCTTTTCAAAACTAAGCACATTAATCTGCCCAAACAAAGCAACATTAAATTACCAACCATCAGGATACTAACCATTTTTCACATTTAATAGCCACTATAACCACCAAATATTTGATACAAGTACGAAGAGAGAATCCGTAACAAGCTTGTATCAGATGTAGGGAAGAACTATAACAAATTAGGAAGAAATGAAAACCCGATACAACTAGGAAATAAGAAACTGTTGAAATAGCATAGACAGGTAAGAAAGCAGTAGACAACTTTCAAACTACAACTAGGCAAAGTAGATAAATGGTGTAATAAAGGAAGCTCAGATAGGTAACTTCCAGCCTAACCTCTTGACCTTGCCTATTCTTTCTTAGTAGTTAGGATTTGCATTTGTAACTTGAACTCTTTGCCTACTAGGTCTACATTTACCTAGAAAACATTGTGGTCTTTCTAACCTTCTGGCAACTTTAGTTAAATTTTTGACATAACCTATGCATAGAGTGTGGCATACCATTTGGTAGTACTTTCAAGCATGGCAAAAGAGCTAGCAGAGATTCCACAAAAATTTACTTTATCAACTAAAAAGATAGGAGAAATAGACTTGGATAGGATTGATGTTGATTTGGGCATCAGAGAATGTTGAAATAGCCTCTCAGGAAAGATCAAGAGTGAAAAGACGGTCAACTACACTCGGATGAAAAACTCTGTCAAAACAGCTTTGAATTACTATCATGGACTTAAAGTGATAGAACTTGGCCCCAACTCCTTCCAGTTTACCATTCCAATGAAAAAGGACAGGGAAAGGATATTCAACGGTGGTCCTTGGATTCTGGATAATCAGATTCTAATAATAAGCAAATGGTATGAGGGGATAGAAGAGGATGAGATAACTTTCAACTTGGCTCCTATGTGGGTTCAAATCTAGAACTTGCCAATGCACCGGATTTCTAAGGATGTGGGAAGGAAAATTGGCTCAATATCTCAAGAGATCAAAGAAGTGATAATCCCTCAAACTGGACGAAAGAAAGGAAGACATCTCAAAATCTTGGTGATGACAAACATCTCACAACCATTGCTCAGCGGTACAACTGTTAGTGTGGAAGGTCCTGTGAAATAGGTCAATTTCAAATATGAGAGATGCCCAAATTTTTGCTACAAATGTGGAATAATAGGGCATAGTGAGAGAAGTTGTAAAGCTCAAATAATAGTAAGGGACAAATGGAAAACTAATATGGAGCTTGGCTAAGAGCAAGAGTTGGGAGAAGTTCTCTCCAAATGAAGGCAACAATAAGAGCTTACACCACTGACAAGCACCACTAGAGAATCCAAAAGTAGGAAGCAGATTGAAGTGGGGTAAACAAGGGAAGAGCTACAGTAAGAAAAGACAAGTGACCAACCAACCAAACAAGGTGTAGAAGGTGATAAGATGACCAAAGGCATGGTAACACCAAAAAGAATCCCCCAAACACAAGCAAGCAGTACCCAAATACCATGAAGGGAATTATAAATCCTATAATAGATAAATGACACAACAAGCATACAGTAGAGTAATAGGAGTAAAACTAAGCGAAAAGAAAAAAGAGAGAGAAAGAACAGGCTCAGCTAAATCGAACAAAGGAAAAGAGCAAAATAGTCAAGGATGGGAGTTCACAAAAATCGAAAAAAGATCAAATAAGTAAAGCAACATCAGCAACACAAATAAATATAAAGAAGGAGTAAATATTAACCATAGAATTCATGTAAATTGAGTCAACTCTAATAGTGAAGAAACAAGAAGCACTACAGAAGCAAGATAGAAAAATAAAAAGACTGGTGAAATTTCTAGTGAGATCAAGACAACCATTGAAACAAATCAATGCAGAAACAAACAAATAGATTTCACAAACTAGATGATGAATTAAAGTGAATGTATGTGGTCCTCCCCTTCAAGAATCCCAGCAGTTAAATAAGGATATTGGTGTAGAATTGTCAAGGAGTGGGGAGCCCCTTGATAATTCTCTATGTAAGAGAGGTCAACAACCTCCTTCCTCCAAGATGATGTTCATGAAAGAGACAAAGAATAAAGGTACTTAGATAAGGTTAAGAAAATCCTAAGGTCCGATGAATGCTCAGTATTTGAAACTATGAATAGAGCTGGTGGTATGGCACTATTATGAAAGGAAGAAGTGAAGTTGATAGAGGTGCTTCAAATAGAATTTACTATTGAAGCACACATTCAGGACCTTGAACCAAGTGTAATTGTGGTTCATAGGCATTTATGCCTACTGTAAGGATCAATTAAGAAGAAAGAAGTGGAGTGTAATCATGGAAAGAAAAAAAATTGTGGGGACAAAGATAGACAATAGCAGGAGATTTTAATGACATTATATGCAATGAAAAAACAATAGGGGGGAAAGCAAAGGGATGAAAGGAGTTTTGATGATTTTCGGTATTTAATCAATGATAATCAGATGATTGATATAAGACTTAAAGGGCAGCCATCGACATGGTACAATAATTGAGTCCAAGAGTGAGAAGTAAGGTAGAGATTGGATAGAAGCTTGTGCAGCCTAGAATGGCACCAATTATTTGATAAGGTAACATGCAAACACACTAACTCATATGCATCTAATCACAATACACTGCTTATTCACACTTCACCAGATAAAAGAAAAATGAAGAAGATATTCTTTTTTGACAAAAGATGGCTCCATAAGGAAAAGGTATCTAATGTGAATAGAAAACCACAAGTGCAAGAAGTAGTAGGATCTAGGATGTTTAAAGTAACACTGAAGGTGAAGAATTGAAGAGTGACATTGTTCAAGCAAAAAAAATAGCTTTCAAGCAAATTCTGAAAAGGAAATAGAAAAATCAAATAGCAGATGGAGGAAATGAAACAAAATCAGACAAAAAATAGAAAAGAAAAAATGAGAAGTCTGAAAGTGCAGCTTAAGAAGACTTATAGAGGAGAAGAGGAATATTGAAGCCACAAAATCAAGATTTAATTGGCTCAAGTATAGGGATAAAAACACAAAATTTTTTCATACTACTATCAAGGACAAAAGAAGAAGGAACAAGATACTGAATCTACAGAGGGAAAATGGGACTTAGACTGCAAATAAAGAGGAGGTAACCAAGAATATATCCAACTACTACCAGAATTTGTTTACTAGCTCAAATTATAGTGAGTTGGATAAGATATGGGATGGTATACCACACTCTATAATAGAAGTTATGAATGAACATCTGACAAAAACTATAGAGGAAAAAGACATCAAGACAGCACTATTCTCTATGAATCTTAATAAAGCACCTAGATTTGATGGGTTGACCCCTAACTTTTTTCCAGAAATTTTGGGATATCATTAGATAGGATGTGGTAAATGCAATCCAAGCTTACTTTTATTCTAGTCATATGTTTAAAATCTCTCAATCATACTATCATAGCATTATGATAGTATAAGATCATTAGATACTTTTTCCCAAAATTCTGTGTCCCAAAATTTTGTACCCCAAAGCATTATAGAACTATTAGTTTGTGCAATGTCCTATATAAGATCATAGCAAAATTTCTAACTAATAGGCTCAAAACTGTCCTTAATAACTGCAATAGTAAAAACCAATCTGCATTTATTCCTGGTAGGCAAATTCTTGACAATGTCATCATTTCTCATGAATTCTTGCATTACCTTAAAAAAAAAAGGCAAGGTAAAGATGGTTATATGGCTATGAAGTTGGATATGTCAAAAGTTTATGATAGGATGGAATGGCATTTCCTCAAAGCCATAATATAGAAAATGAGCTCAATGAAAAATGGATAGGATGGACAATGGGGTGTGTGGAGTCTATTTCCTACTCTTTCAACATAAATGGGTAAGTTAAAGAATATTGATCCCAGACAAAGGAATTAGGCAAAGTGACCCATTCTTACTTTACCTTTTTCTCTTGTGCTTAGAAGAACTCTCCAACCTACTATAAGGAGCAATAGAAGAGAAAAAGATCATAGGCATGAAAATCAACAGGAAGGGGCCAAGCATAATATATCTTTTCTTTATAGATAATTCCCTCATTTCTTGCAAAGTTGATCCTAAGCAAGCAACAAAACTTAAGAGAAGTGCTTAAAGTGTATGGATGGGCTCTAGACAAGTGATTAATCTGGACAAGTTATCTATGCTTTTTACCGGAATATACCACAAGAGAGGAAAGAAGAGTTATACCATAACTTGGGGAACATTCAAATGGTGAACCAAGGAAATATTTAGGCCTCCCTATGGTGGTGACAAGAACCAAAGAGCAAGTATTTGGCTTTATTAAGGACAACTTCAAGAAAAGAATGGAGAGCTAAAAGAGTAAGCTACTAAGTATAACTCATGCTCAAAGCAATGACAATGGCAATGCCCACATGTACTATGTCATGCTTTAAGATATCTAAGAAGTTATGCAAGAATCTCTCTGCCTTAATGGCCAACTTTTGGTAGGGTGAAGGAAATGGGCAAGAACAAAAATGCACTGGCAATCATTGAAGAGGCTATCTCAAAGGAGAAACTAGGAAGGATTGGGCTTCAAGGACTTACAGGCCTCCAACAAAGCATTACTTGGTAAGCAAATATGGACTATGATAACCAATCTAATTTTACTGATCAATAAAGTCTTGATAGATACTTTCCTAGAGGATATCTTCAAGTGCAAAGTCCCCAACAATGCATTCTGGATATAGAAAGGATTAATGGAAGCAAGGAAACTGGTGAAACAAGGTCCAAGGAAGAGCATAAAGAATGGTAAAAGTACAAAAATTTGGGAGGACAGGTGGTTACCAAATAGCCTCCATGGGACTCCAACAACACCAAGACATGAAGACTGCTGTTTATGGAAAGTGAAAGATCTAATAAACAACCAATGCTGGAACAGGGTCTTAATTTTCAGGCACTTTAACTATGAAGATGTAGAGAGAATCATGAGCATTCCACTAAACTTATTAGGAAGAGAAGACAACTATTGCTTGATACACAATCCAAGGGGTGTATACACTGTCAACTCAAGATACAAGCTGCCAGACAAAGAAAGCAAGGAGGACTGCAAAAAGAAGTAGGTGAGGTAAAGGGTTCTAGTTGGGTAGAAGATAGCAAGCAAATGTGGAGCTACTTATGGAAAATGAATACTAAGCACAAGATCAAGGTGTTCATCTGGAAATGTTTAAACAATGTTTTCCCAGTTAAAGAACTAATCCATAGAAGAACAAGAAATGGGGACCCTATATGTAAAGGATGTGAGAAAGATGTGGAAACAGTAGAATATGCAATGATGGAATGTAACAGAGTAAAAGAAATCTAGAGAATGACCCCAATGCAGTGAGATGGAGCCCAGGAATAGCATGGAAACTTCAAGAAGTGGTGGACAATAATTCTTAAGGCTAGATATAGGCAAGAAGAAAATAGACATCTGGCCTTAACAACAAATATCTTATGGCACATCTGGAAGAGCAAAAATGATAGGGATTTGAATGATAAACACCATCACCACATGAAAACCATCCACAAAACTCAGAAAGAATGGTTTGAGTATGAAGAAACCACGAGCAAGCATGGAAGATTGAGCACAAAAGAAACAATAGCATCTTAAAGAACAGAACAAGAAGTTGTAGAAAACTCAACAGGGAGAATGAGGCTGAGAGTGGTAGTCCAAATACAACAAGAAAATAGCTTCATAGGCATAGGAGTGGCTACTATGGATGACCAAAACAAAATGATAGTGGAGTGGGATTTAAAAGAGAGAAGGTCAGGAGTAGCAGAAGTGTGAATGAAGCTACAGCCATCAAAGTGGCAATAAGTAAAGTTGCAATGAAACAATGGAGAAGGATTGAAGTCCAGATACATCAATAACAGCTACTTAAACAGATTACTTCTATGACAGCCAAGGACATCACAATGGCAACTCTTGTGGAGGATATTATTAACCTCACACTATTATTTCACATGTGCACCTTTTGTCCAATTAGTGAAGATACTAATCATGTTAGCTATAAGCTTAGTTTATATGCCTTAGGCACAATTAAAGATGAGAGACTCATCCTCACTTAGCGTCATGGTACACTAGTGTACAGAATTTTAGAGCCTTTGCTCTTACTTGTAAAGTTTATATCATTAATGAAATATTATTATCATTTCGGGGAAAAAAAGGCTTGCTCTAAAAATGTTTTGTCTTGACTTAAGATTTCCATGTTTCTTATGTACAAATTATTTTTCTTCATGTATACACTTACATAGTCATAGAGTTTCAATTTGAGAATACAAATTTTCTCTTTTATCCTTGTTGTCAAATTCAAATTCCTTTAAATATTGTCTAATCTATTCAAGTTTTTTTCCCATCATTAAAGCATATATCAAGTTTTGTATCTAATTTAAGCATTTTGCCTTACCATTGTGTAAATAAAAGCGAAATCAACCAATAGCCAAAGGATTTGAACATTGGATATCCAATTCCTTTTCTAGATATATTTTGTGATTTTTAAAAAGAAGATAAATCCTTTGCAAGGGAAGGGTGGGATTTGAGAAGCGAAGAAGGTAAGCAGGAAATTTTAACCCAAACATCTAAGTTATTTTCCACATATTAAAACTCCATAATTAAATAATTAGCTCAACCTAAAATCAAATAATAATGTTGTAGAAACGGACAGTAAGGACCAAAGGTTGCACGTCTCAATATGCAAACTTACTGTGATTTTCACATCAAAATATGTCTACTTGCTTAAAACTACAAAAATTTGGAACAATCTACAGTAAAATATGGGAGAGAATTGTAGTTTTGGTCCCAAATATTTGAGATATGAACACTTTTAGTCTCTCAAGTTTGGATGAAAGCAAATGTAGTCCAAAATGTTTCACTTTCTTTGCACATTTAATCCTAATGACTGATTTTTACCAATTACTATCGGAATCAAGTCATGCGTCAGCAATTAATTATTAAAAATATTTTTCAAAATTAATAAAATATTTCTAGCCACAAACTTTAATATAAGATGACTAAATACTCATATCCTGGCCACACGAGTAATTAATCTTCAACCTAAATTCTTTTTTTTGTCAACTAAATTTTTGTATTTCTGAACTAAAGATTAATTACTCACGTGATCACCATGCAAGTAACTAGTTCTCTTTTACTACGAATTATGGCCACAACATTTTTTTACAAATTTTTTTCCATTTAAAAAAATTAATTGTCTGTACGTAATAGCACATAATCGGATTCCGATAATAATTAGTAAAAATCAATCAATCAGACTAAACATGCTTAAAAATTAAACATTCAGAACTACAATTGCTTTCTCCCAAACTTTAGGGACTAGAAATGCTTATATCCCAAATATTTGGGATCAAAACTACAATTCTTTTTAGAATATGTGTTATCACTTGTAGTAAAATGAGGATTATTTTGGTTACAAAAGCCAAAAAAAATCAGGTTTTATTTTTCTTTTGTGTGACAAGATGAAGAATTATATAGCTTTGATTGAGCAAAAATTATGACCAAATAAATTCCAGTATCGTAAATCTGGAACAAATTCATTGGGTATTCAACTTGGGTAAATTTTGCACCCAAGAAACAAAGTTCAAGCACGGACATCAAACTTAATTCATCAGCTTCAATGGTATTAGTGAGACTAATTTTCATCGAGCTGGAGGAAGAAGTTTTGTGTTGGGAAGAGAGAGGAAGGGTTTATTTGTCACCTAAGTCCCTAATAAAATTAGGCATCAATAAAAGGCCTATAAAAGCCCAGACAGAATCAAATGTGCCACAAAATCTTCCCATGTTGTTCCCCAGTAACAGATCGATGAAGATATGATCTATTTACATGATTAATAAGTTGACAACTGTTAATACAAACGGTATGCATTGGAACTAACATTACGATGTTTAATAGTTTATTGATTCAATTATTAGCAAAGATATTGAACCTGATCACAGAATCATAAATAAAGCACTTAATTTCAATGCATTTTACCCAAAAACCTATGCTTGGATTCGTTGCTGCAAAACTGTCGACTTAAATTCAATGTTTTTACAACTCTTTCCCCAAATGCCAAATCTCTATACAACATATACCTGTTAAGACTGCAAGGGAAAGATACAGAAGAATTACATGTACAATTGAGCTGTTGACTTATTAGGCAGATCGCTTGCTAATGATTGCTTCCCTAAGTTTCCTTCCTAATGCATATGCTAAAGGAGGAGGAACAGCATTACCAATCTGCCTATGTTTGTGTAGAATATTACCAGCGAACTTATAGCTGTCTGAAAAGCCCTGCATGGACAAATTAAAAATATTGTGAACATTTACCATGATTTAAAATTTCATTGAAAAACCAAAGATTAATTAATAACTCTAAGCTTTAAGAAATCATACTTGAATCGCTCAAAGTTCTCCACAGAGCATGTAATTTTCCATTGAGCAAAAACTTTTTTTTTTTTTGAGGTTAACTTCAAGAGTAAAAAATAAAAGGGTAAATTACACTTTAACTCCCTGCAGTTTAGGGTTTTTTCGTATAACTTTCTTGTGTTTTCAAAAGTTATACATAATCTCCTCATAATTTGAACTAAAATGTCAAAATCACAGAATTTGCATTCCTTAACCAAATCAACTAAAATGTCAAAAATACCCCTATTTAAATTTAAAAATCACTTATTAATCACGAGAGGGTTATTAATATATTTTGAAAACCATAAAGGAATTATGTAATAAAATACTAAACTATAAGAGAGTTATGTGATAAAACACAAAACCATAAGAGGTTAAAGTGTTATGGATATTATATTTATATATTTTGATCATTTCAATCATTTTAGTTTTTAAACAAGTATAATTTCAACATTTTTGTAGATTCCGCTATGGAGTATCATTTCCATCACTTTGACACTTCAGTACAAATCATGAATGTTATGTACAGCTTTTGAAGTTATGGAGAAGTTGTGTAACAAAATTGTTAAACCAGAGGAGTGTAAAGTGTATTTTACCCAAAAGAAAAATGCAGCCAACTTTACTAAGTTAATATGAAGATGCAAATTCTATTAGCGTGCCATATAATTAAAATTTGGTAATGCCGAAAAATTTTACTGTAAAGATGCAAAAAGTTAAAAAGATATTTTGTTACTGGACTTACTTGAGAACGAGCACATTCACGAACAGTAACAATTCTGTCTTGCTCAGGGTGGAAGCACATTCCAACTTTACCCATAGGTTGTGGATCTGTTACAGAAGTCGGAAAGTTGCCCTCCCAGTCCAACCTCCCAAATAAGCCCTTCCACTGATTGTGCCTTTTAGCTGTATTTGGCAAGCACCATGGTATCAAATCGACCATTTGCCCAGTAGATAATTTGACCTGCATATTTCCAAATAAAAGTTCAACCACAGGATACAGATATTTGCAATTTTTTATATTTTTATTCTTTAATTTTATTTTGCTTTTTTTTCCAACTCCCAAAAGCATAATATCTTATTCCATAAAAGACATTTAAACACCTTTTCATCTGGAAGGTCTCGCCAATCAGCACCTGGACGCCTGGGAATTCTCTGACACCTGATAAGGTTAAGTTCATTCATTTCTTTCGATATGTGATCAGACAAAACCACTGAATCCCCACGAATTCTTTGCTGGAACCATGACACAGGGTCACCTTTATACTGCATTAACAAGAAAAGTAGATGCAAAACATGTCAACGAGAACACATATCTACCAGATGTGATCTTTGGAAGAAGGTAGTGAACTCACTAATTGGCCAGTTGCCACACCAGCTTTCATCTTAAACAAAAAACCAAAAGAAAAAAAAAAGAAGGAATCTTTATGCCTTTTCCTTCAACTAATCCTTTTGAAAGCAGCCTAAAACTAATTCATCGACTGAGAATGTCTCTTCAACTTAGTTTCAAAGCAGGAAAATGCATAAGCATTTTGAGTACCTCCATATTTGTTTTGGATGCCCCATTCACAACAGGAGGAAGATCACCAATAGTATCTCTGACAGTTATCGAACGGAAAGCAGCTCCATTTGCAGTGCTCCTCACAGCTGCGTATTGCGAATTTGCTGATAATGCGATTTTCAATTCTGGTGCAGCAAATACATGCATTGGCTCTGGCCAGTCTGGAAGGACCTCCTCTGGGGATGCTGCCCATATAAATGCTCGCTTCCTAGACTGTGGTACCCCATATGCCCCAGCTTCAAGGATACCAAACCTCACCTGATTATAAGCAACATGATTGTTAGATACAAGTATACAACAAAGCTCTTCTGTTAAACTGTGAATTTCCTTGAGGCAATTACCAATGAAAGAAGCAACATGTACCTGATAACCCATTTCAAGAAGTGAAGCTACAGTCAAACGAAAAGTCTGGCCTTGGTTGAAAGACACAAAATTTCTCACATTCTCCAGGAGAAAATACTTTGGTCTATAGTAGTCAGCAAATGATAAAAATGCTAGAATCATCTCACACTGGACTTTACTCCAGGTGCTATGATTAAACCGATTCATTCCAGAAAAGCCCTACAGGAAGAAAAGTACCTTAAGTCAAGCAAAATGGTTGTTTATTTATGAAGTGACTTGAGCCGTTGGGCTTAACAAACCTGACAAGGAGGCCCGCCATTGATGAAATCCACTTGTCCAGGCAGTGGCAAATTCTCTACTTCCTTTTCATCCAATTTCTTAGCTAACTCACCAGCCTCTGGAGTTGATATGCAGTCATCTGCATCCCCACATTTCTGCATAACAGCCCTGTGTTACAAGCCAACAGACTTTGTCATTGCCAATTATTGTTTTTATAGTACCGTTTCCTGAATGTGTTATGGGTGCAGGAGAGAAGGAGAGAGATACTTTCTGTTGCACTCATGCAGACACACACCAAGAAGGGGGGGTTACCTTAGTATCACATTGCAGTTGTTGATGAACACTAAAGACTCTGGATGGTTAAGCTTAAATGCATCTCCAGCAGCTTCTTCATACTCAATTGCCCACTTAGTGATTGAAACACCTGAAAGAAGATAAGCACCATCTGTCATGGCCTGTTCATGATGATTATTCCCTAAAGAGAACAAATCTTATTCTTAAAACAATAATTGCCTGATTGCTGCAGTCCCTCAGACAAGCCACCACATCCAGCAAAAATATCTAGAGTTGCTAAGTAGTTTTCTTGAGAAGTTCGTTTTACTCTTTCAACTCCAACATTGTATTCCCCTTCTTTGCACTTCCCCTTTTTCTTCCTACAAGCATCATCATCACTATAATTCCTCGGACTATATCTCAATTTGATATGAGAAGGCATCTGCATAAAGATAAAGATTTTAGTAGAATTTATGCTATATAAAAGTAGAATTTTCAAGTAATACACACTCAAACTGAAAGCTAATGGCACTTCTGACAGAAGTTAGAAACTATTCCTCAAAAACAAACTTATAGGGAGTGGGAGCAGAAATTACCTGCTTGAGAGATCCTTTGGAAGGATCATAGAGATGTTCACAGAAGAAAACATGATCAAAGATAGCAGGGACTTCTTCAGATGGAAGATCTTGCTTCTTTCTAACTTCACATTTCCCTTCAATTGTCTCAACAGGTAGAGTATGGGTTTCCTGGCTATAATAGATCTGAGAAGGATACCAACTAAGTCTCATAAGAGTTGACATAAGGTTAAAAAATAGCAATTCAAAGTTCCTAACATGCTAGGTTATTCATATTTCTTAGTATCATTAATTAGAAGTAGAAAGTGTACATTCATATCACTAGAACTGAAAAAGCTACTACCTCTCGAACATCAGAGCAGTATGCTTTCTCCTCAGATATGTCTTCAGGTCTGAAAAATCTCCTGAGTTTCAACTGGGTAGAATCCAATTCAGCTTTTCTACTTGCATTGCTTGTCAATATCTCAAGCAGTTGACATACAACATAAGCCTTCAATCCTACATTTCTCCCACCTTTATAGGTTTCACTTTCAGACTTTCTTGTTGCAAATTGATGGGGTTCCACATAAACATAGTCGTAAACAGAATATTCAGTCCCTAGGTAGACAAAACTGGTCTTAGATGTGTCTATCTCAAAAATTGCCTTCTCAGAATCAGTTTTCTTTAATTCGCAAGAGTGACAGATACCAGACCCAAGACCCATTTCATTAATAGGTACACTAAAGAAAGCACCTTTCTCCGGACAGTACAAGCTTTTGCAATAATACTCGGGTGGTAGACCCTTCTTTTTTCTTTCCTCCGCTCTTGTTCTATCTGTTTTATCAGCAATTGCATTCTCTTTCCTGTGCTGATGTCCCCAAGACCTTTTTCTTATTTCCAATTTCACTATTTGTTTGGTATCTTCCAGTTTGAAATCACTACAATCATTTGTCAAAAACAATTCTCTTTCAGTAGCCGCATTTCCTAGCATGGTTTGAGATCCTCTTTTCATCATCCGTCCATGGAACATTTTGCTTCCATCCAACTTTTCATACATATATTCTACAAAATACATATCAGAATCTTCATCTGATTCATCACCCTCTACAAGAACGACGCTACCAACTGCAATCTCATCTTCTAGAACAATGGCTGATTTGTACAAGGCCTCAGCAGAAGATGTTTTACCCACAGATTCTCCAACCCATTTTATCTCCATCGTTGAGCAGAACTTAGTTCGTCGTGATGATGAGGAAGTGGTGTGGGTTTTCATGGGGAAAACTTTTTCCTCCTCTAGATTATTGTCCTCTTCATTTTCTTCTATTTCTTCTACTTCTTCATCCTCCTTCACGTCAGAATTGACAGCATCATTCAACTCCTCTGGTGAATAATTTGAATAGTATTCCCCCCAGATTCGGTTGATCAGCCTGGTTGTTGTTGCCTGCATAGCCTTCCGCTTGGAAATTATAGGTGCCATTGCTGCTCTGGGATTCAAATTTGATTCATTCCTCTGCACAACTTTCTTCTTCTTAACTAACCACTTAGTATGGTGCCTCTCTTCCATTTTCTGAGTAAGACCAACAACAAAAGCACATTTTTTTATCTTCTCATCTGGAAATTCAGAGAACTGTTGCAGAATAATCTGACCATGTACAACCACATATCTTTCCACATCATCCACTTTAGAAGATATATAGGCAGGATGATCTTTCTCATATTCTGACACTCTCTTGATGACATCTGAAAAAGAAAGCCGTGCAACTCGGGTCTGTTCCTTCAACAAAGTAATTATACTGATAGCTAGCCTTGCTGTTTTGAGGATGGGTTGATACCAAGGAGCATATTGCTTCAACGGTTTCCCAAGTCTGTACCTGGAGAAGAGTACATAAGATATTACCAGTTATAGATGAGAGAAGTTAGTTATAACATATGCTAAGAATTAATGAACAGAAGTTCAAAGGTCTCAAGAATAGGATAAGCAAGCAGACAAGCAACTTAAACTTTTCTTAAAGGGACTCCATATTGTACAGGTATATTTGCCTTCCAGGTTATATTAATGAAAATTGTACACTTTTGAATTGATAAATAGCAAATAGCCACAGCAACATTGAAGACATAGAGAAGGCATACCAAGCCATATCAGTTCGTATTGATATGAAGATCATTGAGGATCCAAACTCAATCATCCATTCTTTTATTGCACTCAAAAATATCGGAATTCCATCAATTTCAGATGTCCCAGAACTGCTTGAGGAGGATTGATTAGGATCAGTATCCAATTGATATCCAGATCCATCATCAGAGGCCATCAGGCCTGACCCGTATATTGACACATCAATTTCAGCACATGGTTTCATTGGAAGTAGCTCCAACGATATCATTCTAGAGTCTGAATTGTACAATGCCCAGTTGTGGAGCATACTTCTCGGCAAATCATCCATGTAGTATGTATCAGCTCCACTGTCAAATACTACATATTCATCTGTTTCCTGATTAGAGGTGTTGTAATATGCTGGCAAAGGATAATCGTTAGCGATCTCATCCTCATTGATCTTGATGTAATATTTGCCTGAAAGGGAGGATGAACCTTGACTTTTTTTTGGCTTCATTGAGCGCCAGAGTTCTTCTTCATGTAAAAGTCTTGCCAACTTCAGATCTTCATCCTCTTCTAAAGGGCAATTTGATGAGCCAGATTGGGGATTCATGTGATCTCCATCTTTTTCTTCACAGCCTATTCTTAAACTTCCACCTGAGGATCCAGCTTTCACTTGTGCAAGATTTGCTAGCTTGCTGCATTCATCTCTGAGAGCAGCAAGAACAGGCAGCTCAAGAAATGATTGATCAGTCTTCTTGGATGTCTCATCCAAACCAATAAGTTGATTGTGAACGAACTCCCCTTGAGAAACTATAAAATCCCTGATAGAAGCTACACCAGAGAAGCACTTCATACCACTCATTGCACGTACAACCCCCGCAAGCAACTCATCAAGACTCAAGTCAGGATTTCCTCCGGAAGATTTTGACAATTTTTTATAGACCTCAATACAGGCACTTGCCTTGGCAAAGAACTGATCATAGTGCTTCTTGTAGACACCTGAAGGCTTAAGACAGTCATAATCAGCAATATCAGTAGACACCCATACAACTGGGGATCCATCTTCATAACCAGAGATTGCCCATTCTTCAATGCGCCCAAAGCCTTCACATCTGACTCCTTTAGCTTTTTCTTTGTCAATACAATCCTCAAGAGGTAAGATAAGACCAGATATGAAAACATCATCAACTTCCAACATTTCGAACGGTTGTGGAATCCCATCTGAATTATGGAAAATGTAATCTACAAGTCTTCTGCAAGGGCGGCCATCATCTTGTCCAGCAGTCAACCCAATGGCTACAGCTTCTTCCTCTACAGTTTGGTCCTTTTTCATTTCAATGATATCTGACTTTTTAGACGCCTGAAGAGGCTTCTCTTTGAAATCCAAACAAGCAGCAGCTCGCTTTGGCATTTTACGTGAAGTAGGTTCCTCAGTAATAGTGGAACTAGATCTCTTCTTTTCCTTTTTTTCAACCACAGAAGCCCTTTTCTTTGATGCAAGACCTGATTTGGTTTTGTTCTTTTTGACACCTGTAATGCATGAGAGACAAGAAAACAATAAACATACAAGAAAACAGAGAGCCAGCAAAGGCCAATTCCAAGTTCAAGGTTCAGAGTGAGATATGCAGATGACAAATATTTTTGCAGGCAAAATCAAAGATTGACAGAGCAGGGCAAGTTCTTTTATCATATCTTCACAGAGCAGGGCAAGTTTTTTAATATCCTTTTCCAGAGAGAGATCTTTAACTGATAACAAGCATTTGTACGAACTCAAACAAAATTGACATCAAAAATAGCAAAAAAGTTGAATGCATTGAGCAGTCATAATTCATATTACTTATATGTTGAAAAAGGAAAAGTTGAGAAAAGCAAAAAGATAATCCAGAAAATGTTGCAATTAGGGACAATTTTTATCAAGAATACCAAAAATTCTTCCAAAATCACCACACCAGTCATCTAAAGATCCCAGCTAACCAGATGCAGATATCAGAATTTCTATTTTTGTACTTCAAGAATAAATTGCTTTAGACCTAGCAAACCAAAAAAGCATGTTTTCTGATTACATGCTATTAGAATCTACAATGAAACATAAATCCACGGTACACTGTTCATTTTTAAATTTTAGAATGAAAATCAAGATGCAAGATGACAGAAGCATATCACTATACACTAGAATCTTAAAAAGTCACATTCCATTGCAGAAAAGGATGGTTGAAAAGCAATCAGTCTTTGCCCAACTATGCATTTTACCAAGACACAATGGAACAATGACTGCAAGCTTTAAGAAAGCAATCCTTCTTTGAATTTGATAATTTCTTTTTATCCTTGAGGTCAAAGATGTCAACCACCATCTCTAGTGATCAAAAATTTACTAGACAGGCAAAAAAAGAGGCTCAACTAAAGTTTTCAGTTTTACATATGAATATGCTAACTTGTCAGAACTTCAATGGACTTTACCAAGAATGGTATTTCAATTGCAATATGAGGGTGCACCAGTCTTAATTCCACTGGTACTGTTAATTAGACGTAGGTGTGTACTAAGCATCCGATACATGTCAATCCCTAATGCCATATACGGTCATGGAGCAGTCTCATGGGTGATAATTAATGAAACTTCAACACTGTCCAAATTAAAGCTCTGGTACTGTTTTTAAATGATTATAAACAAGAAATACCTACTAGACAATGAAAACTGAGGCATATATCTATTCACTAATAACTTATATCTCTTTTATTGCCATGGATAGTATATTGCAAGCAAGGTGCATTGCAGTGCAGCAACCAAAAGCCATGAAATTAGAGTCATTAAAGCATAGAACTTTCCCTAAAGTGATTCACTTAACCTTCTTGCTTTTTCCAAACACAAGGTATTAAAGGCAAACAAATTTAAACCAACTAGGCTCAAGACTTTCCATATATCCATTTTACCATAATCACCGCCAAAACGCAAAAGATAATATTTGAAATATCTCATATTAGACACTCCATAAGAACTCTTAAAAACTTTAAAAAGCAGGTCCATCTTAAGTGCCAAACTCAGGATGTGTCAAAGAGTTCCCATTCTTCCTCGTTATAGTACTCATCTCAACTTCCCCCTAGTACCATAATTTCAATAATGGTTACTATTGTGAATGTAACGATTTAGCAGTTTTATGAATTTCCCTCATAAAGATACAAAACCATTGCATTGAGTATTTGCTCTTTCTTTTCCCATCACTTAAATTATCAAACAAAACCAGTAAAACTAAAGAATCAAAAAAAAAAAAGAAGAATTATTATCCATTTCAAGTCCTGATCCAAGCTCAAGCATGATTTAATTAGTCCCCCGCAGCCTATCCACAAAAAATCACCAATATACAAACATAAAAATGCTCAATTTTTTATTAATTAGTCCCAATCACACTCAGCTACCAGTGAAAAAGTCAACAAAAAGCAAAAGCGACAAACGCACGATCCCAAACTCACCAAACAAAAGAATAATAAAAAATAAAAACACCTCTACAACCCTACATTTTCCGATAATTCGCCGATATAGCAAGAACATCAACAGAACAAAAAAATCTCCTTAAAAACCCTACATTTTCCGATACTTCGCCAAAATAACAAGAACTCCAAAGCTCAAAAACAAACAAAAAAAGCGCACAAGATTAAAAATACAGAGTAAAGGTGAAAAAACATACCATCGTCATCAAGGCCAGCTGGATCCAAGACCGCTGCGGAACCCATTTTTCGTGAATTTTTTTCCCTTGAAAAATTAAAAAAAAATAATAGAAAAACCCCTCGTTTTCTCTTCTCTCTTACTTACGAGAAACAAATTTAGGGCTTTTCAATGAATGAGAGAAGGGGAGGGAAAATGAGTGGGTAGTGTGGCGGGGAGTGGGTGTATATATTACGGAATAAATTATTGAATAAAATATAAATATAAACGAAAACGCGTTTGAAAAAACAGGGAAGCGGGAAGCCGAAAAAGTTTAAGAGATTTTTTGAGGTTTTTGGGCGCCAAGGCAGTGCTGCCCGCCAGACCAGACATGTCGAATATTTACCTAGAAAATGATTTATGCTTATTAATTGTTACATTTTTTTAATTTCTTGTGTGGAAATTGGAATATTACTAGTAGTATGATGGGAATTTTTCTTTCTTCAAGTTGTTGCCGTTGCTTTCACTTTTTTTTATGAGTGATGTTGGGGCTTATTTGCTTTATCATGGTCTTTGTTATATAAGTATCAGACAAAAAAAATTTTGTTTGCTCAGATTTTAAATGTAGAGTAAACAAATTTTGCTTATAGAAAATTTCTATTTGATCGACTTATTCATCTTGTTTATCTTAAGAAAGCACTAGCGTTTAGCAATTAAAGAACACAAAATTGTTGTATTATACGTCATAAAAGAACGAAAAAAATTGACGAAGTTTCATATGTGAGATTTGAGCATTGAAAGATAACTAATTTTGATCTTTGTTGATGTATGGTGACATATATACACTATACATTGAACAAATCTTGAATGATTACTCTGAATCGGATTGTGCGGAATGCTAATTTTCTTGAGGAAATGTTGGCAAATATGATAATGACAAGCATGTGAGTCAGCTCATATGTTAGACACATAATGATTGATTGCTGGTGATTTAAATTCAACGTACTTTTGTATTGGCCAAAATTTATAGTATACAGTTCAAGCTTTTTATCAAAATGTTCTTTATTCATTTATTTGAAGATAAGTCCTACATCTACAGGGGGAAGGTTGGATTGGCTGGTACGGGGGGAGGGAGTGTAAGCAAGAAGTTTCGGATACAAATCCTCCCGCTTACACTAAAAAAAAAAAAAAAAAAAATTCGTACATCTAAAATTAAAGTTATAGTACAAAAATATCAAGAGTGGGGCTAAATACACACCCCCTCAATCTAAATTCACATCCCTAGCATTAAGATGACAAAATAGTGTATAGAAATTTAATAGAACTTTTTTTAATACAAAAACATGTCTTTCATATGACAAAAGCTGTTTAAAAAAATCAGTTACAAATTTTAATTAATTGAAATTGTTTGATACTATCATCCTAATTATTGATCTGCTTGTGTTTTCTAAATTTATACTTCAATCAACTTTGAAGTGCAATGTGCCAACAAGATAAAAATACTTTCTTAACACAATTTATAAAAGAATCCCTCATCTCCTCTTACATGATAAAAAGAAATAAAAACATTTTCGCCACCAAATAAGAGGAAAAAATAAATGCCATCAAAGTGAATGAAAAAATGTCAAAATTTTAAAACTATTCATAATGATGTAAATTTTAAATCCAAATTAGCACCATCTATTTTCACAAAAAAAGGTATTTTTTTATTAAAAAAGTTCCTACCAAACCCATAAATGCTATGGATTTTTTTGTCAACTTGGTTATAAGGGTGTAACTTTAAATTATGGATGTGTGGATTTAACCCCAACCAAATAACAATGGAGTTATCTTCTCTTTATTTCATTGTTTTAATCTCTTTATTTCATTGTTTTACTTTGATTTAAGTGTAAGATTTGTTGCTAAAAATATATGTACAATTAAGGAAAAAATAGTTACTGCATGATTGACCTAAAAGGAGTCCGTTTACTTAATTTGGCAAATTACTTTAAATGGTCATTTAATATATTTATGGAATTAGGAACAAATATGTGCTAGTTATGCCATGAACAAATAACAAATGTTATTCTAAATGTTGAGTGGGAATGCAGTAGTATGTTGTTATTTTATCTTTAAATTTAAAAATGATACATAAATAGCCAAAACATACACATATATTTATCTATATTCAACTGCTACCAAAAATAAATGTAGTAAATAGAGAAAGTAGTTAAGTAATTGGCATAATTATTTATGCCACGAACAAATAACAAATGGTATTCTAAATATTGAGTGGGAATCCATTAGTATGTTGTTATGTATATGTTTAAATTTAGAAATGATACATAAATAGCTAAACATACACTTATTTTTATCCATATTCAATTGCTACAAACTATACATATGGTAAATAGAGAAAGTAATTAAGTAATTGGCATAATTGGCACAGCATGAGCATCTAATTTTAGATAAACATACTAAGCACCTAATTTTAGATAAGTACCTTTATTAATATAGTAACTAAATATTGTGAACATAATATACTTAATAGATGGCACAAATGCTATCATGATGTTACTCTAAACTATTTTTTTTTAATGGGAGGTCTTCAACTCAAGATCTTCTATTTACAATCTCTCTTCCTTCCTTACTTTAAGCTATTTATTTGCTCATATATTTGCACCGGCTCTTTTTATCTTCAAGATTCTGTTTTTAGAAGAATATGGATATAAAAGAGCAAAAATAACAAATTTATTAAATTTTAAAATACTACATATAAGACAAACATTGAGACTAAGGTCTTGTTTGATAATTCAATTCAGTACTTTGATTTAATGAATTCAGATCTTAATATGTTCAAACTGTTTGATAACAAAAAATTGAACATCTGAATTAATTAAGTGAAACTGAATTTTTTAGGCAAAACTTGTTCTCAAAAATAAGTGATGAGCTATTCACTTTTCACTTAATGTAATATAGACTCAAATGTATCATATTAGTACTTAACAATTCAATAATTTAATTGATTCATACTTCATATTTCAGATTTTAGATTTTAGATATCAGTTTTTAGGCTTCAATTTTATCAAACACACCCTAAATGATATAAAAATAGTTAATCCTACACAATATGTTGATTAGTTCTCAATAAATCTTACCTCGATGGTGATAAAGTATCGTGTGAGAAAAGTAAATATGGTCAAAAGTATATCAATATTTGATTACTTTTAAAAAAATGTAAAGGAAAGAAATTAATAAGTTTATTAATAAAAAGATTTAGTAAGACATAATTAGTACAAATGCATATAAGGCAAAAATTAATAAATTGATTAAACTTTAAAATGAATGGAATTAATTGTTACCCAAAAATAAAAAGAATAAAAAAGTAAGAGATCGATATGTTGATTGAAATTTATCATAAATACGAAAGTAATGAATTATAGGAAAAAATTTCCAAAATATAGTAATAGTAACTTTTAATATATAACTAGGCTAAATAATAAATTACAAAATGTGATTGCAGAGAAATAAAAAATTATATGTTGATTGATAAAAAAGGGTTTGGTAAGGCATAATAAATACAAACGTATATAATGTGGAAACTAATAAATTGATTGAAAGTTGTTACAAATAAGGATGTGAAAAAAGAAAGGAATTAAAAACTCTAAAAAACACTGACATATATGTATGTATTATACATAGGCATGTATATAGGAACATAGACGCATATATTAGACACATATATTTACTCACTAACACAAATATTTTATGTCTTCTTTTTTTTTCATGCATCAAGGTATGTAAAGCCTAGTTTATGTGCCCAGAATATAAAAAAAAAAAAGAAGAAAAAAAAAGTTTTGGTTAAGAATATAAGAGAAGAGAAAAGATGGAAACACTTATTCACATTGTTTGCGAGTAATGGAAGAGGAAATGAGGGAAAAGATTAACAATGTGTCTATTTTACACATTTACTCTCAAACTTAAATTTTGGAGTATGTTTTGAAGGGCAAATGTGACAATTCACTATCTTTAGGTATCTAAATTCATTACCTTGTTTTTAATCCTTCCACTCCTTCTCACACTTAACTGTCAAGATTCAAACCCTGAATTTTATAATGATGAAGACTCTAAGAGCCATCATCTGGCCACTGGATCGATCTTAGTGGTTTTGAATTCACTACCTTTAAATACCGGGTAAAAAACAAAAAAAAACCCCCTTGTGGTAAGGCTAATACACAAAAAAGCCCCCTATGGTTTCAAAATGTACAACACAACACCTCATGCTTTGAACTAAATTGTAAAGGTGACTGAATCTGTTAAACTTAACGAAAATAACTTATTGGAACCAAAAAAAAATATACCTAATTTTTATAAAATATACCTATTCTATCCCTTAACCCTCAATTCTCTCTATTTAGAGAATAAAACAAATGATTTTTTTGAGCTGTCTTTTGCTTATTTATATTAGGGCATTTTGGTCATTTCATCCATTTCCGTTAAGTTTAACGAATTCCGTCACCTTTACAATTTATTTCAAAGCATGAGGGGTCATGTTGTATATTTTAAAACCATGGGGGATTTTTCTGTGTATTAGGTTTACCACAAGGGGTTTTTTTGTTTTTCACCCTTAAATACCTGAATTTCATATTCTTTCCATTTGTCACCATTCTTGGAGAGAGTTCTCTTAGGCGATTGACATATCCTACGAGGCCATTATTTTAACAACATTGCTATACTAAGCGAAATATGGATTCCAGATTCTAAAGCAAATAGTATGGACCCTAGAAATAACTTCATCTGTAGAATAGTGGAGAAATAGGGGATGGTTATAAAGTGGGATATTTTTCTTTTTATCTTTATCACTTAATTCGCTTAGTTGTAGTCATATTTTATATCTTTTTCCTTATTTTAATGTCTTGTATGCTAATGTTAAATGGTTTCCCCAAGCATCTTCTTTCTTCCAACTATTCTCTTTCACCCCCTTCCTCAACTGATTGATTGTTTATACCAATTTCAACTGTATCCTATACATAAATACATATATATGTGTGTGTGTGTGTGTGTGTGTGTGTCTGTATATATATATGTATAAAGGAATTTGTAGGCGACTACTATAATATTTTCATTCGCCATCTTTAGGGTTATTTTAAGCAAGGAAAAATGCAAATGCAAGTAGTTGAGTAGCTAAGTAGGGTTTGACTATTGTGTCCTCCTATATGCAATTGGTTTGTGTTACCCGTGATTATAAGGCTTTTAAGTGGTGCTTATAGTGCAAAATGATCAACTTATCCTTTAAACTAAACTAACCATTAACTTTAGCATCAATACAAATAGTAAGTTCATTAGATTGCAAAACCATTGAGAATCATTAGATATGCAATTGAGCTTCTGTAATCATTGGGACTTATTTAAATTTTGTAATTAAGTCATCTTTAAGGCAGTTTTAATGCATAATAGGTGAAAAATTAGTATTGCAACCATTTTCAAGTATAATTGCAATGCCTCTTCCTCTTCATCTATAATTGTTGGGTAGTTTTTTTAAGTGCATTAACGGAGGCTTTTAATGTTGAAGATGATTGGTTCAAAAAGCTCTTAATACTCAAGACTCTTGGTTCAGCTAGTTCTATTTCATATTTTGGTGTGGCTATTTGGAGAGGTATATTCATTCAAGTTAGCAATTGATTTATGTCTAAGAGAATTTTAATGTGCAATAAGTGAAGAATAATTACCAATCCGTTACAAGTATTTGCAGATTATAATCTCTTAAAGTTCCTATCAATAATGGAGGCTTTTAATATTGATGAATGTTGATTTAGGTGCTTGTGCTCCATATTTCTTTACAGGTGTTTAGATAGGTACGCTTATTGACTTTCTCTCTTTCTACAATTTTTCATGTTTAGTTGGTACAGTAGAAGCTATAAGTTTTCTACTGTAATATTTTCTCAAGAACTATTGTATGAATCTAGATATTTTATTATAGAATATATGATACCTATTAATAATCACAGAACCTTCTTATATATTCTAACTATATTTGTAAAATCTGATGTTTGTAATTGCAGGTGATTAAACTGTGAACAAAGGTTATCTGTTGATTGCAATTTTAAGATCAAGATAGGATCTAAATTTGGCCTCACAGTTGATATATATATTTTTTCACACTTGATATATGTTGATTGTTGTTTGAGGAAATTTTTGACTGTTTCAATAGTGGAAAAATATTTTGTTGTAAATTTGGCTTGCGCAAAAAAATTGGAATTCAATTCGGTTTTAAATTTTAATAGATTTATTTGTAGATATCTTCGTTAATTTTGTTTGAATGGTATCAAAAACATCAATGTTTTTATTTGATGAATACATAGTTAGATTAATCTATGATAGCACGTGTAGATCAAGAGTTAATCTTCCATATACTGATAGTGTGTACACTATCAGCATTAGATGAATAATAACTATGTAAAATTTGAATTTAAAATTCAACTTTTACACGTGTGCCATGGATCCAATGGTAATAGTGTATACACTGTCAGTGTATATAAGATTAATCCATAGATCAATAGATAAACTAGTTTTTACTACAAGAACACATATTTTGATATGGACATATGCAAATTGTACATCAACGATTACTATGTTTGTACGTGCCTTATTTTTTTGTTATGCTTAATTCACTCTACTTGACAAAACTATTTATTTGGTAAATTGCTTTCTTGCTATTCGTTTGAACTTGCATTTATTTATTGGAATTGTTGTTGGTTAAGGATACTTTAAATGGTTGAATCATCATGTATAAATTTGTTGATTTGATCAATTTTCTTATAAATCCATGTACTTTAATTGATTCAATGAAACTTGTTACTATGTAATTCTAATTTTACTACCTCTTTTATAAATTCATTTGAATAAATATTTCACCACACAGGTTAAAACTTCGGTGCTAAGCATGGGCTTCCTTCCTAATTATTAGTTTAAAAAGTATGGTGTTCACCACTTTTCTACTTCTTTTCCTCCGTCCAATCTGTGATGCCCCTACTTCTTCCTAGGGCGAACCCAAGGGTATCGGCGGAACGCCTGCCTAACTCTCGCCAAGGCTCAATACGAGTCAAATTTAAACTTAAAGGTAATCAACCAATAATAAAAGTTAATGTAAAGAAAAGTCGCTTCCTTATACAATCATTCCAGTATTACATTACAAGTTTCCAAAAGGTACATCAAAATTTTCCAAAAATACAACCATCCAAAGTTGACTAAACCATTTACATCCAAATTCTAATCAAAAGGTAATCAAGTCGGTTTCTCAAAAAATCTTTCCATTTCGAGCTCCTATTAAGGAAAACAAACTACAGGGGTGAGCTAACGCTCAGTGAGGCCAAGAAAAGCATGCAAACAAATAGTTTAAATAACAATAACGCTTGTATAAGAAATATAGCTAGAAAATTCATGTAATTCACAAATAATAGTAAAACACAATCAATAAGGATACGGGAGCTTTCAGGAGCTAAATTTCCATTGCTTTGCCAAGGTTTGATCCAATACCTCCACGTGGTGACACTCCGTCAACCGAGTAGGTAGCAAGTCCGTAGAAACCCCGCTTACTTCCTCCATCCACCATTTCACCCTCTCGGATCTGGAACCAAACACACACGAAAGGGCAATGCTATTCGAGTATACCAAGCAAGATCTCAAAAGATCAAACTTTATAATTTCCCATGGTTCACCAAGCTTCTCGACCAAGCCCATGCCGACTCGAGTTACAAGATTAGCCAATAGGATTTGGGTGTCCCCAGTGTACAAGTACAATTTGCCAAGTTCACGTAATTCAATTGTCAAGTCACGTTCACGCAAGTCATTTGTCTAGTCAGGTAAAAGAGAACGAGTGCGATAAAATACACACTCGTCTCGACAAGTCCAAATCACTTAATTAACAAGAAACAATTCAAGTATTTAGCAACAAGTTATGCACTTGACACTCACCAATTCAAAAGCAAGTGAGTAAATAAAATCCTTCAGTTGTCTGCACCGGGATTCCTTTCGAAACCCTCTTGAGCACCTAAAAAAATAGTGACCAACCATCACTCACATATACTCTAGACCACTTAATATTCAAGGAAGAAAATGCACTTGCTTAAAATTTAAGTCAACGCTTTAAAAGAGTTTTACTCATCGAAAATCGAAATTCAAAAATAAGAATTTAAAGTCTCAAGTGAACTCGTATCATTTATGAAATCGAATTTTAAATGAACCATTAATCTCAAAAGGAAGTTGGAAGTTCATAAAAGTTCATTTCTTAAGAAATCAGAAATTTCCAGCTTTACTCGACAATACTTGAGAAATCATATCTTGAGTTTCGCAAGTCCAAATGTGAGAACCCGTAAATTTCCTTATTTCTAGGCCTTATTTTAATTATTTGCACGCCTTTTATGCATTTTCTTTATTAGAAAAATTTCTAAACAATTTTTATGAGTAAATATAGTTTTTAGAAGATTTTTCTAGTATCAGTTAGATTTTGAGAAATTAAGAACGTATATCGGACGTGGGACCTGCTATTGCGGAAAGTTCGGTCAAATTCGGTCAATTAAGTTAAGTTTGAGATACTGGGTTTAATTTACCGAGTGTTATGAGATAATTAGAGGTTACCAAGTGGATTAGTGTGAGAGGAAACAAAGTGATATGCATGCATTAAATAGGGTGACAAGTGTCACCATATGATTAAATCTTGCATTTTGACTACTATTCACCTTTTTACCATTTTACTAAATAAACCCAAAAATTGACCAAAACTCTTCATTTCCAAGCTTCTTGTGGCCGGCCACTTCAAACAAAAAGAAAGGGAAAAGCTCTCCAAATTCTTGCTCCAATCTTGCTCAAATCCAACAAACCAACCATTTAATCTTGCATTTACTCCATAAAAACCTTTAAGTGAGTGGTTGTGAGGTGATTAGTGGAGTTGTTTGGAGGATTAAGGTGCCAAGTTGCTCTTTTCCTTTGGTTACTAAGGTGAGTAGTGAAGGAATCCTTCTCCTCTATCTAATGATGTCTAATTAATGACTTGTGGTAGCATAATGGGTGATTTGGTGGATTATATCATGATTTTGGTTGAATTTGGTGAAATCTTATAATTATTCATGATTTTTCTGTTTTCATATGATTAATGTTGTGTGGCCATGTATGATGATTGGAAATGATATTGAAGGAAGCTAGAAGGTGTAAAGTGTGGTTAATTGCAGAAAATTTCAGCTTTGGAAAGAAATTTTGGAAGTTAGGGTTTCATTTCCCCTCATTCTGCCCGGCACTGTTCATCATAGTTAGAGGCCGAATTAGCCTTGGGTTAAAACATGAAAGTTGTAGGGAATGATATTTTAGAGATTCCAACAAAATTTCAGGCCAATCGGAGTACCGTAGCTTATGAAAAGACTGAAATACCCCTGCTACCCTGTTTCTACCCGAACTTGATAATTGCTTCTATAATTGGTTAATTTGGTTGGGAATACTTCTGATTTGGTTATTGACGCCTTCTTAAGAAATGTAGCCTGGTGTCTTAGCTTTCGGATGGCTTTGGAATCACTTGATTTGGACTTAGGTAGCCTGAATTACGGTTCGTTAACCAGAATACGGTTTGTTAACCTGTTTTTGCGGTTCTGGTTTAGTATATTGAATTTTTGACCTGGTTGCACTAGAAACTGGACTGAGTAGCCTTCTTCAACATTGTAGCCCTACCTCTTAGTTTCGAAACAGTGTATTTTGTACCTCCATCCGATAATCGTAGTGCCAATGGTGCCAAAATCGTAAAATGATGTCAAAAACTGTTTTTATGGTTTAAAGCTTAATTCCATTTCCGGATTTCCCTGGTTTACTCTAGTGCCTATACATTCTTATGGAACCCTATTTTGGTAGTATGTGGAATTGATTTATGACTTGTAATCGAGTTTTATTGTACTTATTTGAATATTTTAGGGCGTGACGGTGAGTAAAGATGCTCTTTGGGCGGAAGTTTACGAAATTCCACTTGCTTGCTTGGTGATTATACTACTCACTTGTTTGTTTACAATGTGGCTTTATTATATTGAACTTGATGCCTTGAAGGCTTATTTACACTGTTAAAACTGATTAAAGTGAGGGTGTACTTGATCGCCCTCACCCCCTTTTTGTATTATACACGACTGTCTACTGTTTCACTGTGGTACTTGAAATGTACATGAAAAACTGGATTTGGTGTCGTTTAGACTAGGATCCAACGGCTTTTACTGTTACTACTGAGTTCAACCCCATTGGTAGTCGATTGAATCGAGCCAGCGAGGGCTTGGTCGTGAAAGTTGACGAGCCATGGGGACTGTTATATGGAATCTTATAGTAGTGAGACTCTTGATTCCGGTATACTCAAGTATTACCAAATTTCTACTGTTTGGAGTTCGGGCCCGGTAGGGGGATGTTGGGTGGAAGGAATGGAAGTAAAGTGGAGCCTACGGTTGGTTACTTGTAAACATTGACCGAGGATCAATGAAATCTGATCAAGTATACAAGCGAAGAAAGGGACTCTTGAGAGCTGTCCATATCCTTTTACCAATTTTATTAATGTGTGATCTTGGTTTACTTTTTTATTGAATGAATTGGGGTGAAAAGTCTTATGCTTATATGAACTTGGTTGCTTGAGTGATAGTATCTCATTGGGCGTAAGCTCACTCTATTCCTTTTGTTTTCCTTACAGGAATTTGAATACTTTTGGAAAGTCCATGAATGTTGGTTGCCGAGTTGAGCTTATGTGAATGAAATTTTGAATAGCTCCTTTTGAGAAAACTCTAAGTGCATTTTGGATCCAACCAAAAATGTTTAGTTGTAATTTGCAAACCGTACTTGTATAAACTTGTTGGACAACTTGGGTATGCCCTTTTGGTATGTAAATGCTAAATTTCACGATGTATATGTTTGATTGATGCTTGGTTGGATTTTGATGTGTCGGTTACTATTCATGACCGACTCCATTTTCGTTTTTTTTATTGCTGAAATTTTGACTTGTCTAAGCGCGCTTGTATGTTCCGGAACGTTTAAACCATGTTGAATTGTCCCGTTAGTCCTGGCGAGAGTTGGACAGGCAGTCCGCTAACCCCTTTGGTTCGCCTTAGGGGAAAGTGGGGCTGTCACAGGTAGTATCAGAGCCACTTCGCGTGGTCTCTGCGCGGAGAGAGCTTGGGCCAAGTGGTGTTATGGTCCTACTTTCGTGAATGCGTCAAAAGGTATAAGTGCTCTTTTGAGCGTAAGCTATGAACTGTGCATGTCATAAGTGTATGGATCATTATCATGGGACTTGAGGAAGTTAGGTATGTATGTCGGGTAGGAATCTTTAATATGGATGATTTACGCTTGGGACCGGCCGGCTCGAGTTGTGAATCATCTTAGATGGGATTCTTGCGCCCGGATACGAAAGAAATGAGAGCTTAGGTTAGAAAGGATTGGGCGAACTAGAAATGCAATTCTATGGAATTTCGTGTGGTTTGTTTGGGTATGGTTAAACGTGATCAACCTTGATTAAGATATAAATGGTATTGTTGTCGTAGATTATGGACGGAGCCCTAGGGGGGGAAAGTTTTTCGTGAGTTCTTTTGTACTTGTGACCTAGTCTGTCTATAGTACTTTTGGAGGACCCCTTTTGTTTCATGGGATGACTTTGTATATACTTGACTGACTGTTCTGTATAATTGCTTGATCCGGTTATATGTTCTATGTATATGTGTTATGTGTTTAAATGCTCTACGAGGTAGTTGTTTTAGTTAATTGTCCTTGTTTAATTGTTCCTGTTTAGTGCTACGAAAAGGAGGGTTAGGTGCCTTTTACCAGTATATTTATTTTGTGACTTAGATCGACTTAGATTGATGGAAGGCACTCGTAGTGGTCGAGGCCGTGGACGCGGGGGTAGGCAACCCACGCCTGATAGGAGCACTGGGGAAACCTCATCTAGACCTAATCTTGAACCTAGGGTTGATCCTAACATCAAAATAGCGGCTGCTATGCAGCAAATGACTAATTTACTAGCCCAAGTGGTGCACCAACAGGGTCAAAACCCTAACCCCAACCCTGGGAACCCCGGTAATCACGTGGAGAGTGAGGATAGGGCTCTCGAGAGGTTCCAGAAGTTTACCCCACCAAAGTTTATCGGGGGGCCGATTCGGACGTGGCCGAAAGGTGGTTAGAGAAGATGGTGGATATCTTTGCCACCCTACATTATACGGAGGAGAGGCAGGTGACCTTCGCCGTCTTTCAACTGGAAGGGGCGGCCCGTTCCTGGTGGAACGTTATTCGGTAAAAATGAGAATGGGAACAAACGCCCAGAACCTGGGTAAATTTTATGCGGGAATTCAATGCTAAATTCTTCCCTCCTCTAGTTCAGGAGCGGAAGGAAGATGAATTTATTCAATTTCGTCAGGGGGCCCAATCTGTAGCGGAGTACGAGAGCCAATTCACCCGCCTATCCAAATTTGCGCCCGAACTCATCATGACAGAGCAACGAAAAATACGGCGATTTGTCCAGGGCCTGAACGTAGAAATCCAAAAGGATCTCGCGGTAACCCAAATTAACGCCTTCAGCGATGCAGTGGAGAAGGCGCAACGAGTAGAGAATGCTAGGCTACAGGTGAGAAACTTCCAGGCGAAAAAGCGAGGATTTTCTAAAAGTAGTTCGGGACAGGGGGATGAGAGTACCCCTTCCAAGTTTGGGCGGGGAACGGGAGGAGAAAGGATGCCGGGAGTGTCACGAGAGGGCCCGTCACGAGGTGGCCAAGTGGGGAGAGGCCAGAGATGAGGCTCGGCTTCTGCAGCACGCGGACCTTGCGGGTATTACGGAAAGTCAAACCACTCGGAGGACAATTGCTAGAAGAAGGAGGGAAAATGTTTGCGCTGTAGAAGTGCAAACCATCAGCTCGCTACTTGTCCAGTCCTATCACGAGATGGAAAGGGGAGTCAGCAATCGACGAGAACTAATTCCGAACCGGCCAAAGTGGAAGGGACCAAACCTAAGGTAGCGGCTCGAGTGTATTCACTGGAGCCACAACAGGTCCCCGATTTTTCTGAAATTGAGGAAGGTACGATTTCGGTATTTCACCGATTTGCGAAAATCTTAGTAAATCCCGGTGTTACTCATTCATTTGTCAACCCCAATTTTATGTACGGAATAGATACAAAACCTGCTCGTCTACCCTACGACCTGAAAGTAGTACTCTTATGGGGAAACATCGTTTGAACACTGGTATGGTTTGTAAGGATTGCCGCGTTTGGGTAGGAGAGAAGGTTTGAGGTGTGTGTTGACGCAAAACCAGAATGTGAAATCTTTTGCTTCTAAGAAATTGAAACCCCACGAACAAAAACTATCCAACCCACGACCTGGAGTTAGTCGCAGTTGTTTTCGCTCGGAAAAAGTGGAGAAATCATGGGATAGAAGAGACTACCTGGGAGGTGGAAGAAGAGATGCGAAAGAAATATCCTGAACTGTTCGTGAATTAAGGTGAGAAAATTTCGAGGGCGAAATTCTTTTAAGGGGGAGAGAGTGTGAGAACCCGTAAATTTCCTTATTTCTAAGCCTTATTTTAATTATTTGCACACCTTTTATGCATTTTCTTTATTAGAAAAATTTTTAAATAATTTTTATGAGAAATATAGTTTTTAGAAGATTTTTCTAGTATCGATTAGATTTTGAGAAATTAAAAACGTATATCGGACGTGGGACCCGCTAGTGCGGAAAGTTCGGTCAAATTCGGCCAATTAAGTTAAGTTTGGGATACTGGGTTTAATTTATCGGGTGTTATGAGATAATTAGAGATTACCATGTGGATTGGTGTGAGAGGAAACAAAGTGATATGCATGCATTAAATAGGGTGACAAGTGTCACCATATGATTAAATCTTGCATTTTGACTACTATTCACCTTTTTATCATTTTACTAAATAAACCCAAAAATTGACCAAAACTCTTCATTTCCAAGCTTCTTGTGGCCAGCCACTTCAAACAAAAAGAAAGGGAAAAGCTCTCCAAATTCTTGCTCCAATCTTGCTCAAATCCAACAAACCAACCATTTAATCTTGCATTTACTCCATAAAAACCCTTAAGTGAGTGGTTGTGAGGTGATTAGTGGAGTTGTTTGGAGGATTAAGGTGCCAAGTTGCTCTTTTCCTTTGGTTACTAAGGTGAGTAGTGAAGGTACCCCTCTCCTCTATCTAATGATGTCTAATTAATGACTTGTGGTAGCCTAAGGGGTGATTTGGTGGATTATATCATGATTTTGGTTGAATTTAGTGAAGTCTTATAATTATTCATGATTTTTCTGTTTTCATATGATTAATGTTGTGTGGCCATGTATGATGATTGGAAATGATATTGAAGGAAGCTAGAAGGTGTAAAGTGTGGTTAATTGCAGAAAATTTCAGCTTTGGAAAGAAATTTTGGAAGTTAGGGTTTCATTTCCCCTCATTCTGTCCGGCACTGTTCATCATAGTTAGAGGCCGAATTAGCCTTGGGTTAAAACATGAAAGTTGTAGGGAATGATATTTTAGAGATGCCAAAAAAATTTCAGGCCAATCGGAGTAGCGTAGCTTATGAAAAGACTGAAATACCCCTGCTGCCCTGTTTCTACCCGAACTTGATAATTGCTTCTATATTTGGTTAATTTGGTTGGGAATACTTCTGATTTGGTTATTGACGCCTTCTTAAGAAATGTAGCCTGGTGTCTTAGCTTTCGGATGGCTTTGGAATAAGTTGATTTGGACTTAGGTAGCCTGAATTACGGTTCGTTAACCAGAATGCGGTTTGTTAACCTGTTTTTGCGGTTCTGGTTTAGTATATTGAATTTTTGACCTGGTTGCACTAGAAACTGGACTGAGTAGTCTTCTTCAACATTGTAACCCTACCTCTTAGCTTTGAAACGGTGTATTTTGTACCTCCATTCGATAATCGTAGTGCCAATGGTGCCAAAACCGCAAAATGATGTCAAAAACTATTTTTATGGTTTAGAGCTTAATTCTATTTCCGGATTTCCCTGGTTTACTCTAGTGCTTATACATTCTTATGGAGCCCTATTTTGGTAGTATGTGGAATTGATTTATGACTTGTAATCGAGTCTTATTATGCTTATTTGAATATTTTAGGGCGTGACGGTGAGTAAAGATGCTCTTTGGGCGGAAGTTTACGAAATTCCACTTGCTTGCTTTGTGAGTATATTACTCACTTGTTTGTTTACAATGTGGCTTTATTATATTGAACTTGATGCCTTGAAGGCTTATTTGCACTGTTAAAACTGATTAAAGTGAGGGTGTACTTGATCGCCCTCACCCCCTTTTTGTATTATACACGACTGTCTACTGTTTCACTGTGGTACTTGACATGTACATGGAAAACTGGATTTGGTGTCGTTTAGACTAGGATCCAACGGCTTTTACTGTTACTACTGAGCTCAACCCCATTGGTAGTTGATTGAATTGAGCCAGCGAGGGCTTGGTCGTGAAAGTTGACGAGCCATGGGAACTGTTATATGGAATCTTGTAGTAGTGAGACTCTTGATTCCGGTATACTCGAGTATTACCAAATTTCTACTGTTTGGAGTTCGGGCCCGGTAGGGGGATGTTGGGTGGAAGGAATGGAAGTAAAGTGGAGCCTACGGCTGGTTACTTGTAAACATTGACCGAGGGTCAATGAAATCTGATCAAGTATACAAGCGAGGAAAGGGACTCTTGAGAGCTGTCCGTATCTTTTTACCAATTTTATTAATGTGTGATCTTGGTTTACTTTTTTATTGAATGAATTGGGGTGAAAAGTCTTATGCTTATATGAACTTGGTTGCTTGAGTGATAGTATCTCATTGGGCGTAAGGTCACTCTATTCCTTTTGTTTTCCTTACAGGAATTTGAATACTTTTGGAAAGTCCATGAATGTTGGTTGTCGAGTTGAGCTTATGTGAATGAAATTTTGAATAGCTCCTTTTGAGAAAACTCTAAGTGCATTTTGTATCCAACCAAAAACGTTGAGTTGTAATTTGCAAACCGTACTTGTATAAACTTGTTGGACAACTTGGGTATGCCCTTTTGGTATGTAAATGCTAAATTTCACGATGTATATGTTTGATTGATGCTTGGTTGGATTTTGATGTGTCGGTTACTATTCATGGCCGACTCCGTTTTTATTTTTTTTTATTGTTAAAATTTTGACTTGTCTAAGCGCGCTTGTATGTTCCGGAACGTTTAAACCATGTTGAATTGTTCCGTTAGTCCTGGCGAGAGTTGGGCAAGCAGTCCGCAAACCCCTTTGGTTCGCCTTGGGAAAGTTGGGCTGTCACACCAAAAATGGGAAACATTATACCGTTGGAAACTAGATTCAAAGTACTAAAAATCTCCTGAAGATACTTTTCCCAGATTCCAACCAGAAATCATTCGAATTTCAGTTCAAATTTACTATTTCATGAAAACAAGGTAGAACCAGTCTTGTTTTTCAGCAAAGTTTGAAAATTCAGCAAAATTCATATGTATTGAATTACCCTCTGAAATTTATAATATAGCAAACATTTCAAGTCAAGTTTCAAACACAATAAGAAGAACTAAATTTGGATTTTTGAACAGCAAGATACAATAGTTTGAAGATGGCTGGATTTCGCAACCTGTTCAGCATTTTTCCAGTCACCAGCTTTGATATAGTTTTGAAATCAGGTCATATCTAATTTTACACAAGTCCAAATTGAGAATGGTTTATGGCGTTAGAGACTAGATTCAAAATGCTATAATTTATCAGAAGAAATCATTTCCAAACTCCTTTCACAAGAGGGAAGAAATTGAGCCATAAGATGCAGCTACACAGTTGCTCTCGGACAAACAGGTAAAATAGGTCTGTCCACTTTGTTGATTCGTTACGGCTGACTCAAAACGAATTAGCAGGGGAATCTTATACCATTCAAAAGCTCTTGGTATCTATTTTCAAATGCCACAAACAACACTCAATTTTGACTTTTGTACAAAGATTTATGCTCAGACAAAGTACCCTTGGTCGGCTGACCTGACAGCTATTTTCCAGATTTCTTTCTTTCTACAAAACCCTAGTTTTACGTAATCGGTTGAAATGATTTTTGAAAGACAATTTCCACACACATAACACAACATATAACAAGCATTTTAGCAGCCATATAAGCAACAAAAATTCAAAATCCAAGCAAGGCAACAAGGCAGCAGTTTTGGCCGGCTCTTCCCATGAGTTTCTTCCAACTATCTCCCCTCTTACCAAGCTAATACCAAGTCACTCATCACGCACACAACAACAATCAAGCAAGAACCTCAAGTCAGCTACCTAAAAGGTCACCTCAAGACCACTACCTAGGATGTATAGCAAGAAATAAAAGTTCCTCAAGTCCTCTAGCCTAACTCCTTGATTAGGGTTTCAAACTCATGAAATTCAACCTCTAATCTTGGTAAAATTGAAAGATTAAGGAAGGATGAAGTGGTTACCTCTTCAAGCTCCTAAACTCTAGTTGAAAGCAAGACTTTCCACCAACACTTCACCAAGAATCACCACAAGGTTGTACCTTCCTTCTAGCTAGAGCAAGAATCCAAAAGTTGTGTGGTTTGGACGATGATTTTCAAGCAAGATTGAAGCTAAAATATGAAGTTTTTTCTTCCCCCCTTTGAGCTTGAGGTTCGGCCGAAAGAGAGAGAGTGTGAGGGAGTGTATGGATTTTGATTTTTATGGTGGAAAGATGAAGGAAAGCTAGCCTTAAGTTTGTGTAAAAGTCAACTTTCAATAGTGGCACAATAGTGTCTTGCACTACCACTTTCTCCCTTGTTGGCTACACTTAAACACTAATCCTCCAAGGTAATTCCTTTAACATTGCAATTACTCATACTTACTAGTCTAGTATTGAATTCTTAAATCTCCAATTAGTCGCACCGTTGCGACTTTCGAGAAACTTTTGAGGCGAACGCGATAAAAACTTAATTTAAGGGAAATTCATGCAATAATAGTATAATTAAATAACACTAGGGCAACTAATTATAAAAGAGACTAAATTAAGAATAAAAAACATGAGTCCTCACACAATCGAACTCCCACACCGTGTTTGAGCATTAAGTCCCTAACTCTACTCTCCATTTTTATGTCCTACGTAGGAAACCATGTGATTTCTATTTAATTAATTTATTCTTTTTCAACATGTTTTCATCTGGTGATTTTTTCTTCAATAAAAGACATCATAAATTCATTAATAAAATCTATACTAATAGCAAAAATCACATGCGATATATATATCCAAATATGATAGGATTTGAAGAATGACAAATACTACATATCCAAAATATTAATAAAACTTTTCAATGTAAAACTCCCACATATTTAAACATCATACTCCCTTTGTCCCCATTATTTTATTATATTTTGGGAATCCAACTTTTTAAAAATAGTGGTTTGATTGTGATATTTGTGTTTCTTTTTCCAATCTTACTGTCACAAGTTTGCAATATGCATATGATTAAAGGGAGGGACTATATTGGAAGTAATGACTAAAAAATTTTTTGACTTTCTCAACATAACAAATATTTTGGAATATCCCAAAATGGAAAGTATAATACTTTCAATGGGATGAAGGGAGTATAAAATATTATAGCCCTAACAACATTTGTGAATGTTTCCAACCACAAATCTACTAATTAACTACTTCAAGTTCAAATATAATTGTGAGATCTGACAAAATAAATCTAAAAAATTCCAGATGTGATAGACAAATTTCAAATCTAACAAAAGAAATAAAAACTATTTAAAAAAATCTCACTATGAATCCCTAGAAAGAAGAATACTCTCATTGGGTAATCCTAAGAGAGGAGAATACTTTTACTAAGAAACTCTAGCAGAGACTTATTAGACAAAAGATAAAGAAATAAAATCATGGGACGAAAGAAAATCAACAGACCATTTAGTCTTCCTTTCGAGAAGGAAGATGTTCAATATGCAATGGAAAGTTAGAAAGAAGAAGTGAATTCAGATTTAGGGCGAGTAGTAGGTCATTAGGTTTTACATTAATTAAGTAATACTACATGAGAATTGAGATATTTGTGGAGGATATAATTATACACTATGACAACTTAAGCAGTTAATCTATAATTTCACATACCCTTGGAAGTTCATATGACAATTATATAAAATGAGACTTGAAACTAATCGCATGGTCTCCAACCTTGTTGGATTGTGGTTGCTCATTAAGCATTAAGACATTCCTAAATTTTATGCAAGAATATACATACATATATATATGTATCTGTATATGTATATCCTATAGAAAAACTCAACCCTTCTACTCCCACTTTGAGCCATGTGACAGGCTATGAGAGAGCTTTCACTGTGTGAAGCAAAACTTTGCCCTTAATGCCCTTCAGGTTTTGACCCCTATTTGAATAGCCAAGCACTATAAAGGGGCTTTTTTGACTTTTAGTTTCTAATTACAAATTTTCCTTGTAACAAATAATAGACCCTTAAAATAGTGACTAACTATTGAGGGTTGATTTTGAACTTTCGCTTAGTATTCTTCTTCTCCGTTTCTCTTTGTTTCTCGTTTTTTCCCTTGTTTCTCTTAGATGAAGAAAAGAAGTAGTTGAACTGCTTTTGTTGGGCATGGCTCGACTATTCTTCTTCATTCAATGTCAAATCAACCCATTTTGCTCTAATTTCTTACTACATAATTTGGTCACCCACATGATGATTGTACTTGAAAGGACGAAAATGGAAAAATTTTGGTTAGATTAGGTTTACTCCTTCAACAAAAAATTAGTGATTTTGCTCCCCAAATTATGCCTCGCCATTCGATTCTCCTTAGTTGTACAATGTCTCATCTCACAACTGTGGGATTTTTGCATAAAAAATGCATTTTCAGGTATGATTTTTCCTTTTTCTGGTTATGATGAGAAATAGGTTTCCTAACAATCTAGGCTTTTGCTTTTCTAGGGAAATATGAAGTCAAGAATGGAACAGAGGCATTTGTCGATGCATCAAGTTGTTTCCTTTGTCTAATAATCTGAGCTTTCCAATTGGGAAGAAATAGCTGCAATAAGAAGTATCATACTTTTGACATCTCCTTCTCTATATTCTTCTTTGATGAGAGTAAATATTTCACTTTTTTTGCTAAGTTTTGTACACAAAAATAGTAGACTAATTAACTGATTAATATACATATGCTCCGATTGTTAATGTCCTTTTGGATTTTATTTTGGTTGACAAATTTTTTTAGAGCTTTACTTGCTATTGATAACATTTGTGCACCCTACTCTTCACTTTTTCTTCTCCGGAGGCTTCTTTGGTAAGAGTAAATTTTCCTCTTCTTTTTATTAAAATTTTCACCTAACACTAGGAGATAGATCAGAGATTAATATATATCGACACACACACACACACACACATATATATATATATATATATATATATGCTTTGATTGGTTTTTTGTTGACCTTTATTTTGGTAAGAAATTTTTTTTGACCCTTATTTACCTTCAAAAAATTTGTGAAGCAATCGTTCCACTTAAAGGTCAGTTCCTTATATTTCTTCAATATATGAGCACATTTGGATGACTAGCTTTTTTTGTGATTGATTCTAATGTTTTGATAAGAATATTGGTTTCTAATGTGACTATCTTCATAAGCAAAATTGCAGCTTTCCCTTTGTTTTTTATCATATTTTTTCAATTGTTGCTTCATTCACTTTAGCTTTAGTTCTATTGTCTGTTTTGTGTGCCTACTTGTGGAACAAATGCTGTCTATTTTAGCAGCTGATTCTTGGTGGTCAATGGTTGTGATAATTTGAATGTTAACATTCCTACTATTTAAGTTTTCTTCTTATATTTTTTAGCTCATTCTATGTATTATGCGATTGTATTTGAGCAGTTGATTCTCAGCTTCCAATCATTCTGATTATCTGAATACGAATGCTTTAAGTATTTAGTTTGTGGTTTTATATTCACTGGTTAGTTACTTGCTTCCATTACATTTGACTTCATTCATATAGTTTAAATTTATCTTTTTGGTTGTTTGTTATTAGTTAGAATAATTTGAAGTATTTAGTTTGTAGTTTTATATTCATTGGTTAGTTGCTTGCTTCCATTACATTTGACTTCATCCATATAGTTTAAATTTATCTTTTTGGTTGTTTGTTATTAGTTAGAATAATTTGATATTACTTTGATTAGTATGAAATAAAAGAAAGTCAAGTCAGAACTTTTGTTTAATATTTAAGACAAATAAAGAGGCTATAGTCATCAACTTTTATTAAAAAAACAATTCAAGTAGCATAAAGAAGTATCACTAAATCTGGTGCTTTCTAAAATAGAGACTATTTGTCTAATGCAATAGTGCATGTGTAGAAACTGGGGTTTCATGAAACAATATATTTACATAATAATAGCAGACAAACAAAGATATTAATATACATATGTTATTGTTCATACTTTTTTTTTTAGATTTGATGTTGGCTAGCTACTGTTTTAAGACCTTTAGTTTTGGTTTAGAAAGGTTGTAAACGAATACTTTCCCTTACAGGTTGATTGCTTCTATTCCTTCAATATATAACCTAATTTGACTGGCTAACTTTTGTTCTAATTAATTCTTATATCTATACTTTCATAAGTATAGTTACGAATTTTTCTTTTCTTTTAGTTGGTCTTTCCTAATAACTACTTCATTTTGGTTAACTTTAGTTCTGCTGTTTCTTTTGTGTGTTTGCTTTGAGCCACATGTTTGTCTATCTATGAATACTTCTTATTTCTTCAACATATAAACAAATTTAACCAACTAATTTGTATTGTGATTAATTGTGATATTCTTATCAAAATATTGGATTTTTATGTTAATTAATTTCAGGAGTGGATTTATCTTTTTCAGTGAACCTGACTTTATGTACATAGGCATAATTTCAGTTTTTCATTTTGTTTTAGTAATATTCTTTCAATAAGTGTTTTGTTAGCTTAAGTTTAGTCGTATTGCATGTTTCGTATCTTTGAATTTGAGATAAATGTTAGGTTATTTAAGTAGCAAGTTGTTGATATTTAGTCACTGTGATCATTTGAATTCATTAAGTTTTGCACTTATATTTAATTGTGGGTGTTCAATTACTTGTATCTAGTACTCTTTACTTTAACAGTTAGCAATGGAAATGACTAACACTTGACCTCACTGAGATCAATTTTTCGTTAACCAACTAGACTGCAGTTGTACAAGTGATCAAAGCAACACATGTTCTCACTACAAATAGATTGCTAATGTGAAAAGATATCGTTGGTTCTTGCTTTCTAACTCTCAGGTATTGATATAGTATTACTAATGAAAGATTTTTATTACATGTGCACAATATTTGTTGTATTTTGAATCATGAATACTTCTATGTTAAAACAATTATGTAAGAAATCGAAGTCCAAACAATTGTTGGTGATAATGTTATTCCACTTGTTCATGACCTTCTATTTCCATTTAAAAAGTATGCGATATTAAATGAAATAGTTAAGTTGAACCGACAAGCATGCTCACTAGAAGACTATCCACATTATTGGATTCTTGCTCCTACAACTTCCATTAAAGAGATTCCTGAATTGGAAGATCTAAAGATCCCACCTTACTTGCCCCTGGACAGCTGTGCTACCATATATTTTTTTTCAACAAACGTTAATATCATTGTATATATTAACACTTGAAAATACAAGAATTAATTACAAAAAGGGGTCTCAACCCTCCAATAATTATTGGCTGCTTCTACTAGCCAAATCGAGAAGTTGTTTTCTCAATCTATGTCATTAACTAGTTTTGTTGCAAAATGTGCTACCTTGTAACTTCCTACATTAGCTGATCTAGGTACAAAAGAGACAGTGTATTGCTTAAAACCTTTAATTAGGTCCAGAATGTCTTTCAGGATGGTTGTTATATGACTATCCGGCACAATGTTGCTTTTGATCTGATCGATTGCTATTTTGCAGTTTGACAGCACTTCTATTTTTCTCCAACCTGCTTGTCGATTGCTATACTACCATCTCGAACCATGTAGATTCTGTTAGATTCATGAGTACATTTTGCATTACTACTTTCCCTTTACTATTTTTCATTCATATTTAGAAACTATATTAAACAACCCATTTGAATAGATATATTTGGAATAGTCATCTATGCCTTTCCAAGAAGAGCGATAAGATTCGACCAACAAAGAATTATATTACAATATTATGTTATCATTAACCAAGTAAGTCGTGCTAACTATTAAGAAAATAAATTATTTCACTTTGAATAGAGTATTTGTTTATCAAGCATGATTTTTTACCACCCAAATAGGAGCAAACCAATGTTGATGACATTATATTAGCGAAATAATTTAGATAGCAAGAAGAGGAGAGCCATCTATTATTTTAGCTATAAGAATGAGAGCAACCACAAACAATTGTAAGATTTTTTCATCTTTAAATATTTTCTCACTTTTTATAGTTTAGTTTTGAACTTATACATTATTCTCTTCTCATGACAAAACATATAGATCTCTATATCAGAAGACAACTATCTTCTATTATCATGATAGAACCACAAGCTTGACAAACCATGGAGCTGATTTATTGGTATGCATATCATAGGATCATCTCTTTTGTTTGAAAATTACCCACATTTGTGTATCAAAGAATTAATCTTTTGTTGTATTAACTAATCATAGGTTCCATAACAATGTAGAAGACCTAACTCACATGATTGATGAGAGTACATTTACTAATCCAAAAATTCTTCTTTCTTTAGTCAATGATGATCAACTAATTCAAATTGACACACACTACACTGCTATCTAACATTTGTAAGAATCTTTTTAACTAATATTCAGCTCCTCTACTAAGTACGCCTACTTAAGAACTAGATGAATCACTATCTAGACATGTAAATAGAAACAAATGGTTTGAATCAAAGGACAAGTTCAAATCAATTACCATCAATCAGCATTTTGGTATGCTGCTTGTCCTCATTGCCAGGAAACTGATGACTTCACAACAACATGGGGATTGAGATATCAATCTTGCCAAGAAGAAATGAAAATCATCCCTAAACAAATAAACTCCATCCTTGCTAAATTTACAACCATGGGTTTAGAAATAACGTTTTGACATCACATTTATTATTATCTATAGTGCCAGCATTCCACTGGTCATTATTGACAAAACTAGCCACCTGTATGCTATCGCCTTAGAAGAAGTTGGAAAACTAATGTCCATGACTACCACAAAACTTCAGGAAATTGATAGCCAAGTAAATTGTTCAAAAAATATAATACAATCATACCTCATACATGTCTACTCATATGTTCTCATGTCACATAAACAGGATATGGAACTCTTCCATCATATAATTCGAACTGCTCAAGGCAAAACACTACTTTGCTATGTCAAGAGATCAACTCCATGCATCAATGCAACTAAGAGAGCAAATCACATTATAGCGGCAACTTATATTACTAACGAATTGAATAACAATTAACCCAACTGACATACACTCTTCATAAATTAAGAGGCATCTGTTATCCATCTTTTTTGTCATCTTATATGTAAAATTACCATGACATTTTTCTATTCTCATGCTATTCTTAATTTCAAACTAGTTAAGCAATATTTACTTGGTATTAGAATCCATTCCTCAAATATGTTTTTCATTATTATTGAAATCTTAACCAAGGCTTTTTAGTGTATAGCTTATGTTTTTCAAATATGGATTTGATAGATTTCGAAGACTATTTTTTTTGCTCTGTATATGCTTGGACATATGAACATGTTTGGAGTTCTGTGAAGGATTGACAAGTTAGTTATACGATACAAGGACAACAAAAGGAAAAAAATCCCTACTACCAAGAAGTATTGCTTGCTATTGTTTTTCTCTCTTTCACTAATCTTCCTTCAGTCTTTTGAGGTTTTTAGTTATTAGCTCTTTACCTTAATTTCATTCAACTATGATGTGTTATCAAACTTTTTGTTCATTCTATGGTATCAATGTGATTTTATGGAATTCTGTTCCTGTCTATAAAGCAAAGAGATCCTAACTAGAGTTTCTACTTATTTCATGTATGAGCAACATGTTATTAGAGAATTGTACTTTAAGTAGTATCAATTAGACTATTTCCTTGTACATCAAGTTTGTCTTAGTTAATCATTGATGTTAATTATATTTTGTTTACTATTGACCTGTATAAGTTGTTCAAGTGTTCTTAATGCTGCTACTTCTTTCATCATAGGGTCACATTTGTCTAAAAGATTAACTTTATGATGCATTTATTCTTTGTTTGCTCATGTCAAATCATTTAACCTTCATTATGTCTATCATAATACTTTTTATTCAGCAATATGAATTAATTGGGAATATGATATTCTGTATTGTCAAAGATTGTATGACTTTTATCAACAGGATAAAGGATTCTAATAAATGGTTTTAAGTGGAGGGTGTGAAGCATTTGTCCGAAAATAATCTCCATTATGAATGTCATACACATGGCATACTAAGACTGGTTTCAGTGCAAAAAATGCAACAATAGGTACTGATTACTGTCTCTATACTAAGCTATGTCTTTTGCTCTATTTTCTTTCAATTAATGTTTGAATCGAGATTAATGTGAAGGTCAACAAAGTTAATATTCTCATATTTAGATAGCCTAGATAATTTGTTTTCTATTAGGTCCAGGGTTCAGATGTACATCTGGTGAAATTTGATTAAAAGAATATTTGATTAAAAGATGTACATCTGGTGAAATTTGATTAAAAGAATATTTAAAGTGGTGATTTAGTTAAGAATTATTTTGTGATTTGAGTGCACTAGAATATTACTAGCTTTCATCATCTCTATGGTACCACAAAACAACATAGAAAGTACTATAAAGTTTCTGCTAATTCAAGAAATATGCTTTATTTGTAGTTTTGCATGATAAATGAAAAATTTATAGTGTCATTTTCTGCTTTAGATTGCTTAAGATCTACAATTACTATGATTTTTTTAAGTTCTCCATATTGGTTTGGTGATTGTTTCTAATAGCCTCTTATATTTGTTAGTATGGTTAACCATAATTATTCTAAAATTGCCTTTGTGATCAATATTTTAATATGGGTATTCACTGGCTCATTGCTTGTTTCCATACTTCTATTAGCTTATTATTGATGTTGCTTTATTCTTTTGTCAAGTCATAGAGGAGATGTACCTTATTTTCTAAATCTGGCCAGTGATCTTCTGCAATCTGTCAATGTGTTTTATGAGCACATAACCATTCACTTTTCCTTCAAAGTATAAGTTAGCAGTGCAATTATTTTTTATGTTCTAGCAGCTGCTTTGGTGTTCATTGATGTTTTGCTCCCTTGAACCTCAAATGGCTTGTTGAACATCTCACAACCATAGAACTTTGTTACTCAAATGGCCACTTGAGTATCTCACAACCACAGAACCATTTCATAGCTGAGAATAGAAGCTTCATGACTGGACCAAGTGGTGCAAAATGAACTCTCAAGTTTATTGAAACAAACACTAAATAGATGGCCCTCATAAGAGCTATATCATAGAGCAACAAAATACTGGAAGAGGCTGCTGTCATGCCTTGCTCCAATAGTCCTTTGCCTAAAAAAACTAGTGAAAGCATGCCAAAGAGGCCTAAGTAGCAAAAGGAAGACAATTAAACACCCATCAAGTGTGGCTAGAATATTTTGTTTTTGCTATAGAACACTATGCTACTTAAATATATATCATGTTTTGAATATAGTATTAGAATCCATTGCTCCAATATATTTTGATAAAGCAATGCATTCTAATACTTAAGTGTAATAGAACTTTGGTTAGCAACCTTAATGTATGACTTAATATAAACAACTTTATTACTATATTAGCATCTATTGTTTCAATATATTTTGATAAAACAATGGATGCTAATAATTAGAACTATTTCCTACTACAATATTATGTCTAGAAAGCATCTTACTACATTATATATATCCAAATATAAATTGTCATCACTTATTTATAATTTAGATACTTTGAATTATATTTTTTATACAATAGATTGGGTATTAGCACAGCCACAAAATTTCTAGTATATATGTATATATTTGAAAATGACTTTTGACCTGAACCTCTCATTGAGCCTCTAACTCCTCATCCTATTTTTCTAGAATTTTGAATTATTTTATTCATAATAAATTCTTTTCGACATTTGAATAGATACTACCATAATTGTATCACTTAAATTTGGAAAGCTCTTACCTATCATGTAGCAATCCTATTTAAATGTACTCATCTTACATAATATAAACATAAGAGAACTATAATGTACCACTTAAAAATGGACACAGATACAAGTCTTAAAAGGAAACATAAAAAATTTTACGTTATAATATTTTAATTTCAATTTAAATATGCAAAATGTATCACTTAAACTTGGACAGTTTCTACCTATCATATGGTAATGATAATCTAACCTAATATAATTAATATACTGCTCTCATGGTTCCTTAGAAAAGATACAAGTTTAACAAGGACAACATGTTTCAATATGCAAATATTATGTAAAATGGAAACAATATAACCTAACTGCTGACCATTTAGTAGTTATGATTTACAATTCTCTTAGGAAAAATGTATATTACATTAATGAATTTATCATTTTGCTTTTTACTTTTTTGATGCCCAAACTTTGACATATCAGAATCTATCCTTTACATATAAGAGAAAATATTTTCATTCTAAAGTTTCAAATGATACTCTGAACTTTCATTAATTTCCTAATTGAAATAAATGAATTATGCTTTTCCATGTTAAATAATATGTCTTGTGTTCAATGAATGTTTCAAAATTTGGTCCTCAACTTTATTTGTCACTTGATGAAATGAACAAAAATTAAAAAATACACCTAAAATATTTTTTCCAAACAACTAATATTCAATTTTATCAATCCTCTTTGTTGTAATTGAATTCTCAAAAGCATATATTTATATTTTTTTCTTCTAATTCCAAATGCGTTGCAAATATAAATTAAAAATCTAAAATGAGGACTCAAATATGTGAGTGGTCATGAGAAGAAAACATAAGTTGTATTATTGTTAAATTCCTACATGTATAACTTCAATTAAAATAGCGTATAAAATAGTTAGATTAGTAAATAAGGACAACAATTTAGAACTTTTTTTCCATAAGCATATAACACATTAAGTTAGACCATTATTTCTCCTATTTGCATCGAAAGCTAGAAGTGTTTTACATGTGAAATGTTAGAAGAATGTCAAATTTGACTTTGAACGAGGTGTTAATTGCTTTTCATTTTATATATTTACTTTGTAAACACTTTTTTTATTGGCTAATCCTGAGTTCGAGGACAGATGCCATCCTAGAATTTATTCATAGACCCAAAAATTACAATAAAAAGAGAGGGACTAGGCCCTTCCATTCCAAACAAATGTCTTAACCGACCTTAAATCTCCTAATAGAAGACACTCCTAATCTGTTCAATCGGATTTCCCCTCGAGCCAATAGAGGTATCATGTGCAAACTATCATAAACTCTAACATCGTCTTGGGGATGAAAAACACCTACATTGGATAATATATCTGCAACCTTGTTCGACTCTCTAAAACAATGTGAGAATCTAGAAGCATCCGCCACCATTTGCCATATTTGTTCCACCTTTCTCAGAATATGCCAAGGACAATGAAAGCGTCGGTGAAAAATACCAACTAAGATCAAAGAATCAGATTGCACAAAAACACAATCAAATCCCTTCTTGAAACACAACCGAAGACCTAGCAGGAGCGCCAAAGCTTCTACACATAAGCTGGAGGTCTTACCAAGGAAAGCTGAGAATGCTACTACTAGGTGTCCGTTGGAATCCCTTACCGCACCACCTCCACCACACACTCCAGGATTCCCCTTGAAGCACCTATCAGTATTAAGCGTCAACTAGCCAACTGCACTGCCTTCCAACCCACAATTTTGAAATCATATAAGCAAGGTGATTGAGAAATTGCTTTACAGAATTGAGGAAAAGTCTGGACTTCAATCACTTGCTTAAACTGAATCTCGAAGGCCGCTTTAACATCTTGAAAAATCGCTTGACAAATAACTTGACTTTGCAGCTTAACACCTTCAAAAACTGCTATATTTCTTGCCTTCAAAATATTTCAGCATATAAAGCTCGAAAGAATTGTAAACACAAACCGCCTTTTGTGTTTACAAAAAACCACCAGGTAACCAAGCGTGCTCTTAAATTGGAAGCTGGAAAAACTACACTGCACATGTAATAAAAATAGCTCCAAACTTCCCCCGTAACTTGTCTAGTGGAAAAGACATGTTCAATGGACTCCCCCGCAGCTATCGAACGACAAAAATACTTGGAAGGCAAGTGGAAACCCATCTTGCACAAAACATTATCTAAAGGCAGCCTTCTCTTCAACAATCGTAACATGAAAAATGATACTTTTAATGGGATACGCAAATGCCAAAGTTGGGAAAAGACAATAGAGCTATTGCGAGCCTGCCTGACCTCTTGATACGCTGACAATAAAGTAAACTTTCTAGACTTCATCGGCATCCAAACAACCTCATCCACTCGTCCATCTTCCGATACTGGCAGTTGCAAAACAAAGGATACAATTTTTGGAGGCAATACTTGAGATAGTAGCTAAACATCCCAATTCCCATTAATCCTAAAATCTGTAAAGGAAAGACTCAGTACAATAGGAACTCTAAGGAACAAAGCTCCACTTCTCAACCAGTTATCATATCAAAAACTACACGCCCCCTCATGGATCAACCACAATAGAGATAATTCAACTTGTTGACTGACATTTACCATGCATCGCCAAGTTGCCAAAGCATAGGTTAATGTTTGCTTGACAAGGATGAATCCTACTATAATACTTTGAACACACAAAATCTGACCAAAGGATGAATTTGTTCATAAACTCCATCATAGCTTGCAAAAAATGCCGTATATACATCCCTAACTTTTCGAAAACCAACTCCTCCCTTCTCGACTAAGTAACATAACTGAGACCAACAAATCCAATGAAACTTAGAGTCCTCATCGGAAGAACCTTACAAAAAGTTTGAGCAGACTTTTTTGACAACTTTGAATACAGAGATTGGAAACACAGTAGCAGATAGAAGGTGAATTAGAATAAAAGAGAGCACGTAGTTAATTAAAACCATCTAACCCCCAGAAGAGAGAAACTTAAACTTCCAGGAGAGAATTCTTCCAGTAATAGCTTGACACATCTCCCCAAAATAAGGACTGCGTTTGGATTCCCTGTTTTTGGACCTGTTTTTCAAAATTTTCACTGTAGCATTTTTTGAAATACTACTATTGTCGTTTGAATTGTTGTTTTTGAAAAACTCTTTGTATTTTAAAAACACATGCGTTTGGATTGAACAGTATTTGAAATACACCTACACAATAAATCTGTGTACGATTTAATCATGCAATTGGCACCTTACTTTAGGTCATTGCAAATGTGATACAACTTAAATGAAAAGCAGTTTCCAAAAGTAGCCCTTCGAAGTAGCTCGCTCACTATGGCCGTAACCCCTGTCAACAATGTGCAGAACTTAAGTTGAAAACGGCTTTTTGGTACAATACCTTAAATAAACACATGAACTGATTTGATGAACTGAATATATGGTCCAACAAATGGCTAAATAGAGTCAGCAAATGAAAAGGCAAAGTACAACATCCATGGTCGACCCTTCGATATAAATACACCCAAATTCAAAATGATACGGAAAGTACAACATTTGATTGAAGAAGACTAATAAACTTGTGCCTTGTTCGACCTATCGGTCCAAGGCCTTACAGTTGTAGCTAGTTATGCGCATTCCAATACATGTGATCCGCTATTGCCCGCCGATCTTCGTTCTAGTTATCTATGCCCTGTTGCGACATATCGATGGGTTGACCCGGTGCACTTCATCCCCTGCTATCTGTGCATCTGCAAAGGCTTCGAGGGCAGTTTCTTCGTTGAAATACTCATCATTTGGCACATAATCGCGCATAAAATTGTGCAAAGTACAACATGTAAGCACAATATTATTTTGAATTGCTATTAGGTAGTTCTGCATTGGACCTTTGAGTATTGGAAAACGCTTTTTAAGAACTCCAAATGTTCGCTCAATAATATTTCCAACCGATGCATGCTGCCTGTTGAACAGAGTTTTAGCTACCCGCTCATGATGTGTGCCCTGTGCACCCCTAAATGGTACCATAAACCCCGACATATTAGTGTAAACAGCATCTACCACATAATATTTCCTTGTCGATGATGTCATAGAATGGATGTCAAGGTATTGATTATAGGTATGGAAACAACTTTACAGTTTTTCAATTAAATGCCAAGATATTTGCTAATGCCATCACTGCTAAGCAATTTCTTATCGAGCATCTTGAAAAATAGCAAGTTGTGCAAATACCTTGCGGTGGCATTGAAAAACTCGAATTCGGATCTAGCAAGGTTTCTTGGAGAATTTGGGCATCATGAGCATTACCTTCCCAACCGATCCGAACATAGACAAAGTACATATCATGATTGCAGGCAGCAAGCACATTCTGGGATAAGTCCCCATGCTGATTTTTGACCCTCTCTCTTATCTCTGCTCTGCACCAAGCGGAGACGTGGATCCCATCTAAGGTTCCTACACAATCCTATAGAAGTTCGATGGTTTTAAAATCATTCTAAAGCGCATAAGAAACCAGAAAAATATGAGTCTATAAAATGGTTACATACCTGGAACCACGGCATGAGCAATGCATTATTCAAAATCTTGAGATAGTGTTATCGAAATTTCTTGGCTTAACGAGATCACGACCCAGCTGAACCAAGGCTCGTAAGACACGGCGAACATGTCGATCAATCGTCTCCGTTGAATGCTGAAACTGCTCGGTTAGAACCCGGTGCCGCTCATCATGGCTCAGGCACATTAGTGTTAAAGCAACGAACTTATGAACCCCTACCCTATGAGAAGGATATGCATGCCAGTAACCACGATGAACCAATAAATCGCACAACAGCAGGAACTGAGGAACTTCCAAGCGCATATTTTCAATAATTCTGTCTTCATGTCCATTTATCAGCTCAAATACATAATCCCTCCCCGAAAGTGCACTATCTCATACTTTTCTTCTTCTTAGGACCCGACTAATTACAGATCAAAAAACATGACACCTAATAGTACAACTGCCATAAGGATGTTGTCGAGATTAACATCATCCATCTCATCATCCAGGTGTCCTCCCTAAATGTGCCCCTGGTTATCCATCCCGCATCAACCACTTTGAAGTCTGCAAATGCCCAAGCGATATCCTGCACATTAAGGATCGAATAGGTTAACAATAGTTGTCAATACCACAAGAACATAGAATGAAAATTACTAGAGATAGTACTAACAAACTTGCCACTAAATAAGCATGGGAGCTGAAGAACAAGTTGAAATTGTAACCAATAGCGAAGGTCCCAACTAGTCTAAATAACAAGTTCACGAGTTTCTTAAACGCAAATATAATCATATTAAACTACTTAAATGCGGATATTTATGATAGGTATGCAACAAACCCCTATTAAGTTGAAGATACATGACAATTTACGTAGTAAACTGAAGAAATAAGAATTGGCAAACTTAGGTGCACAGACAAAGTACTAAAAATGTCAAGATATTGTCGCCTGTCTGTCAATACTAGTACGTTTATGCAACTCCTGAAAAAATAAGCATGGGAGTACTAAATTAACAGCCCAAGTACCAAGTTCAAGTTGCCTTTGTATACACAATGAAATTATTAAATATCCTCAATAATAAAAAGAAGTCTGTTCCGGGGTACAGTGAAAAAATCACTGGCAAAGTTAACAAACTCATACTACATAAAAAGCAGTCCCAACAATGAAATTTTAACTCATGGGACACACACACTCTAAAGCAGGCTGCCGCAATCGCAACTCGTGATAAAATGAGTATCTATACAGGGGGAAGGAACCCCCGATGTCTCACAAATGCAAGACGATCAGCGTCGGTCAAGCAGGTGAACTAAATGAGACGCTCCGCAGGATTTTGGAGGAGATCGATCATCTTCAGGTGCACATTTATGTCCAGGTGAAGAGCGAAGATGTCAGCCAAGGCAGCCTTTAGCTTCTCATCATCGTCTACTGGAGGCTTTTTACTCTTAGCGGGTGAAGAGACTGAACCGCTCATGCTACTGCTCTTTTACAACTCAAATGTGTTTTAATGATATCTAGAACTCAGACGTACTGCTGGAATTGGGGGATGGATGGCGAGAAGAATGAATCAGTTGACATGTCACCCGATTTGCGCTTTCCTTTGCCCTTCTTCACTTTCTCTTTCCCTTTCCGAGTCACCGGCATGACAACTTTTTTGTCTGATGAATCAACATCCACAACCCCCTTTCCCCTCGAACGTCTAGCAGCATTTTTCATTTCCAACTCGTCGGTCGAATTGGGAGGTGATACTCCAATTCCAGCGCTAAAATCCCCAGTAGCCCTCTGATTCATGAAAACTTCTTCAAGCAAATGGAATACACGGCACGAGCAGTCGTAAAATCTATTGTACCCCTTGTTCACCTACACAAGACCAAAACAGTTTTTACAATTAATAATCATAGAAAGGAAATAAACTGCTTTTGAAAATTAAAAAAAAGTAAAAAAAACAATCAGACCTGAAGTAGAAGCCTCCATCGATCATCGTGCATCATGAAGGTGTAGTTGGTTGACTCCCAGCCCATACCAGTGCCACGCTTCTTGAACGGAATGTAAAGCCTAGTTAGGTTCTGAAGGGCATAGTACTTCGACCGAATAGTGTCGCCGGGAAATGAAGCCCTGAACGTCTCATTGGGCATCCTAGTAATTTCGGGGACAACATGACTCCCGATGTTATGAGATGATATTTCCCCATTCCTATACATATTCACAAGATGTTGTGCAAAAGCAATTTCCATTCCTATGTTATGAGATGATATTTCCCCATTCCTATGCATATTCACAAGATGTTGTGCAAAAGCAATTTCCATATCCGGTGTGAAAGTGTTACGTTCTGGGTACTTCGCTCGTGGTTGAGTCATCTTTGTTTTCTTTAGGATGGAGAAACTAGAAAAAATGTTTAGGGTGACCTTAAGTTGATCTATATCACATTATAAGGCAATCTTGGGACACATGGTTAAGTTAATAACAGCCTAGCCACTTATAACTTACCTTGAAGTAGTTAGTGATACAAAGATGCAAATCGTTCTCTCCCTGAGCCGACTTCGAAAAATAATTGCTAAATCCCCTACTCCTTTGCAAAGCTGTAAAGTAACAGTTCAAAATACGACTCCTAAAGTTCTTCCAATCAAAATTTGATAGAATTAATTCAAACATAAGTTACTTCTTACCCTTCCAAGCACTCCGAGTCAGAGGGGGCATGTAGCTCCTAAAAATATGTACAAAGGACCAAATGGTAATAGCTGCTATTAGCAGGCCAAACGCATAAAATGGTAACAGATAAGCGCTATTTTTCTGTTCCAATCTAAAAAAGCTGCTCAACCATTTTCTCATTTCAGAAGTTTTTACAATATATGAGGAAACCAGAAACCCTCAAAATAATGTCAAAAATAAGCAGTAAAAATCTCCCAAAAAGGTTGGCCCTGGGGCACTTGTATCGATAAATCAGTACAAGCATGGTGCAATTTTGTATGGGTGCTCAACAAAAAAAAATGAGATCACGACCTTTTCAGCAAAAAATTGGACTAAATATGAACATGAGGCAACCGGCCAATCAAGCAAGTACTGAATATTTATCCTAGCAAATGGTTAAAGGCAACTCAGATGAACATAAGGAGGAGATTAATGAACAGAGGGCAAACCATGCCACTATTTTAAAGCAAGAACCGAAGCTGCTAGGACTCATGTCATTTATTTAACCAATATGTTCAAACTTATGTCCAATTAAAAAATGCAGAACTGTAGTGCATTTTCACCTTCGGCCAGGACGTTTGAATTGCAAAGCGCCAAATGCAATCATATTTGTTTAATAATAGCAGCAACACAGACACAAACGAGACACATTTTCTATGGTTCTAAATTGCAAGGAAACACTCTCACAGAACATAAACAACGTCACATAAATGGCTAAATAGTATTCAACTACATGTTGTCTTTCAATCAAAACGAAACACCAGGGATAATGCATCAGCAAATTTCCAGCATGCAAGCTAGCCAAAATAAAAGTTCACAAGAACACCCCAATAAAATTGAGGGCCAAGAAGGATCATTGGCTCTTACAATAAGAAGTAAACAAATAGTTAATCCAAATGCAAGCATCAATATCCACCCAATTAACACAACACGCATATTCTTTGATGTCAGTAAAACTCTCATGTGCATGCCAAACAAGCAAATGCAAGAACATCCGAGGGCAGCCCCTGTCAACAGTTGTAGCAGGGCTTCAAATGAGAATTCGGCCTAACATTTTTTCCTTCGTTCTTATGCACAATAGCAACTAAAGTGTGAAAGCCAGTGTGATAATCAAAATTGAGGTGCATATTCAAAAGGAGAATTCACAAGTGAAAATACCGTTGTTCTTTCTCGGACTTTTGGGCACATGAATTCTAGCTGTGTGCAAATGAAATACAATTCGAAGGTCAGCCCAACTTCATCCAACTACTCACTGTCTGTACTTATACTACCAGGACAAGGCAATTCAAAGTACGAGATTGAACACTAATTTATCTCTATTATTACTGTAGCCCTAATTCGTACGCATTGCCCCCAAATAAGTAAGAGAGGATGAACCTCGCACAATCGACAAAATTGCAGCGGCGGTATTTTGGCTTAGCTCAGCAAGTAATCGCGACCTCCAAATCGAACTTGGAAACTGATTCTGCTATGTAGATGCCTCTTATCTGGTGTAGTCGCTTCTCCTGGAAGGCTGCTACAGCTGAAACTCAGCTCAGGTTCGGTGTTTTGCTATGCTACAGACGCTCACAAATTTTGGGGAGGAGACTAAAGAAAAATTATGGAGACGCGAAGCAACTAATTTTTGTGGCGGCTAACAGATGAGACTGAAGTTCGATGGTTTTTTGACAGAGGAATTGCAGCTCAGTTTTTGCTGCTTAGCTGCGAGAAGTTCTTAGCTCGGCTGTTACAAGAGAAAAAGCAGCAGTAAGACGTTCTACACACAACTGCTCCACAAAAAACTTGTTTTAGTCAAAGTAATGCTAAATGGTACCGTTTGTCATTAGGGGGACTGTGGCATTTCAAAATCCTTTAGTTGACTGAAGTTTGTATTTTGAATACAAAAACATTATTTACTAAAAACAGTGGATCCAAACACTACAAAGATGATTTACATCTTCCAATATACAAAAGAAATCCTAAATACCGAACTGGGAAGTGTTGTCTAGAAAAACCAGCTATGCGTTCAATCACCCTTCGGCAAGCTGGTGACGTTGATGGTTGCACTAAATATCCACACTTATGAGTATTCACTAATTGACCAGATATTTTCTGATATAACTCCAGCACCTGCATAATGTTCTTTAAGGAAGCAGAAGAACCATTAGCAAAAATAATCACATCATTAGCAAAGGCTAGGTGAGTTACAGGAGGACACCCTCTTGGTACTTTGAACCCCATAAAGCTAGACTATGAAATACGACTATTGAGTCCTCTCGAAAGGGACCTCAGCTCCAATAACAAACAAAGCTGGGGATAACAAATCACCTTGACGAAAACCTCTACTAGATTTTAAAAAATCATATGATACTCCATTAATAATGATCGAGAACCAAACATTAGAAACCAATCTTCACACCATGTCAATGAACCGTTCCCCAAACCCAATTTTACGCAAAACATTGACAATGAATAACTAGGATACCCGATCATACGCCTTTGATATGTCCAACTTTAAACCTACATTGCCCCCTCTAGATTTTTTCCCAATCCTCAACATAATTTCCTGGGTGAGCAAATAATTTTTTGTTACTCTGTAAATACTTAAAATCTTGTTTGACTAACTAAAATAACAACATCAACTTATAATGATTTAATAAATTTGAGGTAAAATGGTGATTGAAAAATATGTTCATGAAGAACATAAAAATTTTTATGAAGAAAATTCAAAATTTTGGTAATACATTAAAATTTTTATAAAGAAAAAAATTAGAATATAAATATAAAAAAGAAAAAACTGCTAGCCTTATATACGTATTATTCTTTTAATAGAAGCAACTTTCATTAACGAATTGTTGGAAATCATCCAGCATGATTTGTTTTACATTATTGTCTTAATAGCAAATTGAACATAAACTAGAAATAATAGAACTGCAAAATATTTATAATTTTAACTTCAGGTACTCATCTTCTGAAAACGTTGCAAAATCAATTCATTATCAATTTTATTAAATACATCTTTTTCAATGTAAGTAAGTAAAGCTCTTGATTTTTTCTTTTCAATGCTTTGCAAACTACCATCAACTTGATCTTTCGCAGGCTTCTTTTAAGAAAATTATCTATAGCCTGTTATAAATAAAAATCATAATACTTAATTTTGTATTATAAATAAAAAATTTAGCATCCACTTGAAAAATTATTGAGTTTGCTTGGATGGGAAGATTTGCAAACAAAATTTCAAATTTTTTCTACTTACCTCATAAACACAATTTCCAACCACATTTTTATCTCACATATATTACATCACAAAAAGTGCTACAGTAATTATCTCAAATAAATATTTCAAATAACCTTCTATCCAAACAAACTCATTGTTTTTGGAAACTTTGAAGTTCAAAAGAATTGATTTTCCCACTCCACTCAAGAAAGCTCGTCTCTTGTTTTTGGAAACTATGGAAGAATTTATTCTTGAAATTACTTCCATAAATAACTTGAAATAAATTCAAAATTCTTGTCATGGTAACAATTAAGAATTTTCAATCATTTGGGGGTCAATTTATATAAAAAGGGAATTTGTTAAAATTTAGTGAGGTAAAATAATATGCAATTTTAAAATTTTATAAATTTTCTATATCTAAAAACAAATTTTTTCAATGATAAGTGGGGTCAATTGACCCCACTTGCTTTCATGTGGCTCCACCACTGCGGTGGACTCAAGTTTATGGACATAACATTTCCTTAAATTTAATTTCATTGAAAATAAGATATTAAAAAATGAATGAACCACATAATAAATATAAAAATATTTTAACAAATTTTTCTGAGATAGAAGCAAATTTTGTTTGAGAAAAAAACAAAATTTAGTACAATTTTGAATAGTTCATTTTGCTCCCTTATTTACATCCATGGATACAGTAAAAAATTATTTTCCCACAATAAAATTAATAAATCTTGCATTTGCATTAAGTGATAAGTGAACAATTTATCACTTATTTTTTTTGGAAGCAATTCAGAGTCCCTTAATTAATTAAAAGTATTCTATTTTTTGTTATCAAACACGTCTAAACATATTAATTTTGAAGCCATTAAATTTAAGTATTGAATTAATTTAACAAATAAGGCCTTAATTTTTGTTAAATCTAGCATTGTTAGTAGCGAATACACTTATAACTTCATATATTGTTTTCCTCCCACTCCTCTCCACACTTTTTCCAACCCCAACGGCTACCTATAACTTTATAATTTATTAATCATTAGCATCAAATGCCTTCATGGTAAAAGTAAAAAATGTAAACAAATAATTTATCAGGGGTTATCACCGTCATCAAACTATGCTAATATATGGTAACGATCTTTTATTCTCATTTATAAATGTAATAAAGCACTATTCATCGGTAAATACAATGACTTACACAAGTCTTTTTGTTTTTTGTTTTTTTTTTTTATTGTGGATCCCTGAGATAATGATGGTAGCGTGTTTTAAAACACAAGTTCATAGTTAATAAGAGACAAGTTCATAGTTTAAACATAACAATGACTTACACAAGTTGATATTATACCAAATGAAAACTCTCACTATTTGCCGTGCGGACTACTATAACTTTAATTCCTCATTTGGTACGCATGATTACTTATGAATGGATAGATCTTTTAGACATATTCATTTCATTCTCATAATTGGTATGAGCTTTTTAAATTGGAAAGGCCTTTTTTCCTAGAAAACTCATTCCAAGTTTTTCAGAAACCCCATACTTCACAAAATCTAAGCAAAACTCTTTCTAACTTTATTCTAAAATGTCCAAAATTATTGGGGTCAAGTTTATCCTTATACATCTCTTCATTCTATTACCAAATATTAGAGTTTTTGTTAGATTAATCAATAATGGATCATAATTTGTTTCACCAAACAATACTAGCTTTTTTTAAACATATATATTTTTATCTATGCTAATTTTAAGACATTATCTTTCTAAACTTTTGTGCAAATGCATAAGGATTTCATTTGCACTTGATATAGACAGTGAAAGCATAATAAAGAGAGCATATAAATGCTGGATATCATGTGATTTAATTTTTTATAAGCTAGTAATTATATTGTTAATGAAGGCAAAAGTTAAAAATATTCATATTTTAGACAAGTAGACAAGTTATTCTTAATGTACAAAAATAGTCACAATTTGTCTTATAAGGAAAACATGAATAAACAAAAAAAATTAAAAACATGTAATGTTCTATTTGAGATTTTTAGGTAATTACATCAAATTTGTACATATTTTATTCCATTCTGACACTTAAAAATTGATTCCACCAAAAATTTATAATGGATCGAACAGACATTCTATTTTGACTTGTTTGTTAGATATTGGAGTAATAAAGTTTTTACCATTTCCATCTAGATAGAAAGATATTTCGAATGGAAAGATCTTTCCATTCTGAGTATTTTGGCATATCAAATGAGAGATAATGGAAAATAAGAAAAAGGCAATCAAAAGATTCAATGTTATGAAAAGGTTGTAGCTTTCCCTTATTGCTAACAAAATGGAAGTGGGAATTATTCATGGGATTTGAAAAAAAATAGAGATTAAGTTAAATCCAAATTGCCTATTGCCAAATCAAATGTAGGTAAGACAAGTGAGTACTACATTAGCTGGATCTCACTGACACATGGCACGATACTGATGGACAAGTAGGACCTCTTGTACCCATAAGTCAATAAAGAGGTGTAAATAGGTTGATATCCAAAATTAACCATATTTTGAACTTGAACAAATTTAACTAAAACAAATTGATTAAATCAGATTCTAACATAAACTTAATACCCTAAAACAGATTTTTTTTCACAAACAATTCAAATATAACAACTCACTCTAGTATGCAACAAAAGTAATAAGAAACAAAATTATGGAACAAGAGAATTCACAGTGAATTGGTTTAAAAGTCTACGTTCATTGCTAAAAGTCTTTCATCCCTTAGAAAACCAATGGATTAATTGATTGGGCCATTTTTTGAGGGAAGCAAAACTCTAACCACACTGAAGCCAAGATTATTTTGCACCAACAAGACTTCTATTTTTAGAGCGGCATTTCAATCCACTCTAAACCTTTTAAAAGGTGCTATATATGAAGTTGTTGTCAATTTTCACCAACAAGCCTATTATGGAAGTTTCATTTGACTTACCTTTCTCAAATCCTCAGAAAATTGATCAAAACACCACAAGAGTTATACTGGATAGTTTTATATTAAAGCAAACACCAAAGACTTCTATAAATTCAAAGATACTTGATGAAGTTTAACTTGCAAAAAGTTCAATTCAACACCCAAAAAAATTCAAAAATGGCTATTTGAATTCTGTGAAACTGTCTATTGAAAAAATAAAGGGAAAGCAGTTGGTAGTTTCTTTGAGCTTTTGTCAAAATAAATTTTGAAAAATGATGAATGAATCTAGACAAGAAGGAGCACTTTGGGAAGAATTACAAATCATCAATTCATTTGAGAAACATGTTTGTCATAAAATATATAGCATGTTTTCCTACATTTGTATGATTCATTTTTGGGTAAAATACACTTTATCCCCTACAGTTTAGTGTTTTTTCATGCAACTCCCTTGTGGTTTGAAAAGTTGTATATAACTAACTTATAGCCTAGATTAAAGTGTCAAAGTGACGAAATTTGTATTCCATGACTGTGTCAACTAAAATATCAAAAGTACCCCTCTGTAAGGTAGGAAATTAATAATTAATCACAGGAGGATTATGTATATATTTTGAAAATTATAAGGAAGTTATGTGGTAAAACTCTAAATTATAAGAAAATTATGTGGTAAAACGCAAAACCATAAGGGGTTAAAGAATCGTGTATCTTATGTTTATATATTTTGGTCATTTCACTCATTTTAATTTTTAAACAAGAATATTCTCGACAATTTTTTGAGTTCTATTACAGTGGATCATATTACAGAACCCAAAAACCTAAAATTGCATTGAAGTCAACATTCAAGATTTTTGTAGACCGTTGAAGCTGATCAAATCAAAAGTTTATTCTCAAAGGCCAGGGGCCATCCTAATTGAGTGCATAATTTCGCTCCTAGAAGTGATGGTTTGACTCTGCAGTGTAATTCTCCTACATTAAAAAATAGAGAGAATGATCTAAGCAAGATAATTCCAAGGATCCTAAAGCTTTAGAATTGAAAGGAAAAGGACAGGAAGACATTATTGCAGTGGCTAACATAGAGAAAGCCAAGGAATTGAGGGAATTATCTGCTAGTGGAACTCAACCATTATCATTGAATACTCCTGTAGCAACCAAGTATCCAGTGGAAGGAATGAATGATGACAATGTGGCTGAACTAGTGACTATATAAAGTTACAGGCACGAACAAAGGAACTGAATAAGCCGTATAGATGCAGATAGATCACAATGGACAACTACATCTAGATCAGAGCACTAAAGAAGATAGGAAAATTAAGAAATACTGCAAAAGCTTCATCCTTTGTTAGGAGACTGCTTGATAACAACAAAGGTCCAGAACATTATGACTAAAAGAATGTTCAAACTCAAGGATGAAAACGTGGCTGTGGAAGTGGTCTAAACAATCTATCGACTGGGGATTTTCAGCTTTAGATTCCAAAAGATATCATTCTGAACCTTGTATATATACTAGGGACTTTACTATCTACTCATGAGTTATAACTAAGTTAGGATCGCCTCTATTAGATTTCTCTCCATTGTTCTCTCTATTTATTTAAATTTAAAATTTTATAACTTCATAAATACAACCACTTGTGTCATTACTTTTCTTGTAATCTTTAGATCAACTTATTAAAAATAATATTCTTTTGTAGATACTTTGGCATTCAATTTCTATGAAATATTTAACAATGAAAAATAAGTAAAAATTGCAACAAAATTTGTAATGATTAATCAAAGGGTAATAGTTAGTCAACTTCATATGAAATTTCATGTATAACAAGTGATGAAATGTCTTATGAATGGTGTCGATTTTCAAAAATAATTTAAATAAATTTTATTGGGGTGTAATGGAGAGAAATTTTCTCCAATGTAACGGAAATGAGCATAATCCATTATAACCCATTAAACGTGCTAATGACAATATGAATAGTATTGATAAAGTTTTTTTCTTCTCTTTATTTTTGTTTTAGAAATTCATAATAGTGAACCTATTTTTAGATTTTGGGGCTCTCAAACATTGATTTATGTTTAAACTTGAATGTTGACTTCATCGCAATTTTATACGTAATGATTTTGGAAATTTTAGTTTGCATAAATTTGGTCTTAATCACTATTTGAAGATGCCTTATTGTCCAAATATCTGTGGTCTAGACCTCAAGATGACTAATCCCTTTTGCTCAAAGTTTTGGTTATATTTTTATTAACCCAATCCTTCTCCCAGGTGTGAGACCCCGAAATTTTACTTTTCTTTATAACCTTTATGTGAACTCACTTACGTTTAATTTTTGGTTGCTTTAATGGTTGAATTTGAGTCAATGGAGTGAATTTTGTTAAGAAAAGTTTCATAATCTCAAGTTGTTAGAAAATCTAGAATTTTCGCAGGAGGCTCTGCGCAGTTTTGGGAAATTGGCTATAACTTCGTATAGGAAAGTCGGAATTGAATTCTGTTTATTGCGTTTGAAACTAGACTCAGAGGGCTTCCTATAGTGTAAATTTTAGAGTTTGATTCAATGTTTATAAATTCTAGAAAATTGGCAAAGTTGACTGAAAATTCTGCCCTGCGCAAGTAAACATAGGAATGTTGTAGTAGCTTATGACTCAATTTGGACCAACTTATGAACTAAATCTCTTTGAGGTGTCTTCTAAAGATTCTTAGTATTTGAAATATAGTTTTAACAAGGCAAGTTATATAAATTTGTGATATTTATAACTTAAGTTATAATTTTTCTAAAGGAAGGGCATAAGTTAGGGTTTTGTGCATTTTGGTAGTGTGATTGTGAGAACTTGTAAAATCCTTCATATTTTCTTAAAAATTCCCTTTTACTTGGAATCCATTATTTTACAATAGCTTTACTACTCATTCACTTCCTTAATAGTTACAATTAATCATAGAACCAAGGGTTTTCCCTTTTCTTTCATCATTAAGGTAAATTAGGGTTTTTATGTCTTTTGGTAGTGTGATTAATCGGTGTGGAGTGTGTACTCAATTTGGTGATTAAAAGTGAGTTTTAGATAAAAGAAAGTGTGTGATTAGAAGTGATAATAATAAGTTAGTGAATCATAAGTTAAAACCCTAGTACGAGCGATTTAAGGAAAATCGGTTTGAACCGACGTGCACCGTTTGCTACCGCATGAGTGCACCACTTGAACACTACTTTATTACCTTAATCTCCTTGTTGTTAATTAAGCAAAATCAGCCCTAAAATATCTCCTAAAGCAGCCGAAATTTTGGACTAAAGAAAAGGGAGAAAAAAAAAAAAGAAGCCATCTTGAGTTGACACTTGTTGGCAATCCATGGAACTTTAACCAAATAAGTTTCTTTCCTTTTTATCTTCTTCTTGGCTCCATTTTCTTCCATCTTTCTTGAGTTTGGCCGAAATTTTAGGGGAGAAAAACAAGAGGAGAGAACCTCATTTCATCTTGGGATTTTAGCTTCTTTGAGTGAAAAATCAAGAATCTAAACCAATTAATCATTTCTTTGAGCACTTGGGAAGCTTGGTGTGCTAAAAGTTTACAAAGAGAGGTGGTGGATATTTCTTGCAAACATCTTAGTGAGGTATTATGGTTGTCCATCCTATTTTTTTCCCTTCATCTTGCTTAAGTTGTGTAGTAACTCATATTCTTGGTTAATGATAGCTATGTAAGTACTTTTGATGATTATAGTGGATTTATGAGTTAGGGTTTTGTATTATTCAACTGTATTTCTTCTTGTTTAGATAGAATATGATGTGAATAAGCTTAGATAAGGAGTTGAAGTAGTGGTTCAAGTTAGAATGTGAAGTTTATACCTTGAATGCATTAAATTCCAGATTTAAGGATTTCAAATGCTCTATTATGACCAGTTCTATTCGTGTATGATAGAGGCCGAATTGGGCTTATGTTAAAACATGAAAATTGTAGGAAATGATGTTTTATAGTTGCCTATAAAATTTCAGCTCACTATGAGCACTGTATCATATGAAATGACAAAAATACCCCTGACCGCCATAGGTATAGTTTTGCGAGCAGTTTTGACATTTCATCATTTTGGCTGCATTTTTTCACCTTGATCCGTATCAAATCAGCCTTTGGTCAAAACACAAAACTTTTAGCCCTATGTTTTAGATTTCCAACGCATCTGAAAACATCTCAAACGGAATTGTGTAGCCTGAGTTATTGTCATTTGAATTCAGTACTGACAACCGTACTGACAAGGACCTTCTGGTTCTGTAATCTGTACTTTTGACTTAGATCAATTGTGAACTGGATTGAGTAGTTTTCATGAAAGTTGTAACCCTTTGTCTTAGTTTCAAAACGGTATAAAGTTTACACCAATCCGATAAATGTAACTCTAGTTGTGACTAAAATGTTATAAGATGTCGAATCTGCCATTTAGCCTTTTGCCTTCAAAACTTGATTTCCGATTGGATTATTATACTTGTGTTGTACTTGGATGATTTTGAGCCATTGAACGACTATTGTGATGAGATTGATTATTTGTATGTGTTTTGGGGCTGAATTAAGTAAAACAATGAAGCCATATATGGCTGGAAAATAAATAAACATAAAGGGCGTACTGCCCAAATTTTCACTTAAGGGTTAGGTAGATATATTTGCGACTTGAGTAAGGATTTGAGGTCAAGTTGGACTTGGATCGCTTATGGTATTCGAGTTTTCTTTAGTAAGGGTATATAAGCTAAAATTTTACCGGAACTCGTACCCTTGAAAAGTGAAAGTAGCGACCCTTTCAAAATACGATTTTTCCCGATCTTTGATACCAAGTGTAACTTCTAAAGTCGAAACCACTTCTTGATCATAACTAAACGAGCGAGCATGAATTTTTTGAACTTTGATAAGTATCTTGAATACTACTTAAACGAGTTGCATTTACTTGATTTTCTTGAAGCGAAACTCCTATGTTTCGAATTCTAGAGAGTTTTACATTCGTAAATGATATTTTATCGTAGATATTGGACTCCAACCAAGGAGTTAGATCTGAACGTGATTTTTGAGAGACACTAGACCTTTGGTGAGTGCTTCCAAATACCTGATTGAACTGGACACTTGTTTTCAATAATTGACCAATGTGATTTAATGATGTGTAATTTGTTTGATCGAGCAAGAGTGTACTTTATCGCACTTGCCCTAATATGATATATACTTGTTTATTGTTGCAATTGACTTGATATACTTGTACTTGACTTATAAGTGTTGAGCGGCAGCATGTACCATACTCAATGTGAGTGGGATGTGCCTTTCATTTCTGTCTCTGTACTTTTATTTTGATTCAGTCGATTGGAAATGTTATCTTATCGACTTCTTGGGGACCCAAACCCCACTGGTTAGTTAATCGAGTCGAGCTGGCAAGGGTTTGGTCGATTAGATAACGAACTATGGGTATCTAGTGTTGTCGAGTGGAATATTATCTTCTCAACTAATCGGTATACTCGAGTATTACCACCAATGTTTATCTTGGAATTCGGGCCAGGCAAGGGATTTGGATGGTGGACGGAGAGTAGTTTAAGTGGTGTTCTACTGGACTGGTTACTTTACTTGAAAGTTGACGGAGTGTCAACTACTACTTGATCAAGCTCTGGTGAAACAATGGGAACTTGGCTCCTGAAAGCCATCCGTATTCTTATACTTTGAAATGATTATTGCTTATCGGGTTATTGTTTCTTTTGAAAAACTTTATACTCGTTCAGTTTGAGATTTGCTACTTGAAGTATTATCGCTCATTTTTATGAACTTGTTCTACTCGCTATTTTGCTACGTTGATACTTGTACTTTTAAATAATGGTCAACTTGCTATTTGAAATCTCACTGGATTTTTAACTCATTCCACACCATTTATTTTCCTTACAGGGGGTACGAGCGAGGCGTGAGACTGGTACAGGCTAGCATAGTCTAATTTTTGAAATTTTGCGATTGTACTCGCGCCAGTGCTCGGTTAGGGTTGAATGTATCTGGAATTCACAACTTTTGTTATATTTGGAATTGTATGAATGCTTGGAAAAGATATGAATGTAAGTACATGTTCCAAGTTTGGGAACTGTTATTTCACTTATTCTTGAGGTTATATTTTATTTTATTTGTTAAGAGTGAACGAGTCCTGGCGAGAGTTGAGCAGGCGGTCCACCAAATCCTGGGGTACGTCTTAGGGGGAGGTGGGGCCGTCACACCAAGAGTCTTGGTGCTTTTCTAGTCAAAGGAAAATAGAAGTCTTTTTATGAAATCTTGTCTGTCAAAAACTTTATACACAATTCCCGACAACTTCAATCTTTTAGGCTTATTTACAACAATGTGTATTAATTTTCCAAGATAACATTTTTGGATAAGAAAACTGACCCCAAAATTCAGAAAAATAGGAAACACCAATTGCTGCATTTGTGTTAAAAATTTGGGTAAAAAATGAAAAAATCTCCTGGGATTTAGCTCTTATATAGAAAAACCCCCTACGATTTTAAATCATACGTGTCGATACCTCACGGTTTGAAGGAAGATGAAAAATTGACGGAGATCATTAGATTTAACGCGTTTGATGTAAATGCGCTAAATTGCGAATAGGAGATTGAGAAAATAGTTTTTTAAAACAAAATTTGACCTGATATATCTGTTGTGCCTCTTAGACCTTAATAAAACTGCCATGGCTCTTCTCCAATTTCACCCAAACTTGTAGAAAACAAATCAAGCCGAAATTGATGAAGATCAAAGGCAACCCAACTGGGCTTCCAAGTGAGGAAAGGTAAAACCTTTAAATTTTGGAATTTGCAGTTGCAATATATTCTTAAAGGGTCTATTGCAAGGATTTAAAGTAAAAATGTGAACTCACAATTTTTTTGTTTATATAGTGAAGGGAAATTAAGGAACTATTTTAGGGCTAATGACAATTTGTTCCCTTGAACTTGACCCTTTATAACACTTTGTCCCCTTGAACTTTAAATATACACACTTTGCCCCCTTCATTGATTAAGTCAAATGTTAATGATGAATTTTCCATCCAAAATTTTAACAAAGTGACATTAATGCTCTTACATAATAGTTCTAGAATAATGCTATACTTTTAATCTGAATATGAAACATTTTATTGGAAAAAACACAAAGTCATATGATTTTAAAAAATTTAAAAATAAAAGATGGTATAATACCAAAGAATTGAATATTTTTATTGTGGAGAAAAAAAGAATTTAAAAATTCATAAAGCATCTACATAAGTTTTCCATCGCTTATCTTTCTTCCTTAATTTGTAAATGGATTAGTTTTAATAATTTCATTTATTTTGTAGCTTTCACAAAGTCAATAAGATGCTATTTGGTAATTTTATACCACATTCACACCTTGCTTTGTATTTTGTTTACATTTTACATTTAAAAAAATTAAAAATTCTCTAAATATGTTTTTCAATACATTTTATTTTTAATCATGTTTTTATCTCGTATAAAACACATTAAAAAGTGCTAAAATAAAAAATATAAGCAAATAATTTTCATTCTAAATGCACTACTTAATATTATTTTATTTATAACAAGAATTGCTACGGTATTGAGATAAATACATTGAGTTACTTAGACTTCTTTTTTGTGAATTATCTAATTCATTTTAGTGTTAAAACGTCAAAATGCATAGTGTAATTGTGTTTAAATGCATTTGTTAACTATTAAATAAATATATATTTATTATGTTACAATTATTATGTGTGTTTAAGAATTAGTTAGGGATATTTTGGTCATAAAAAATATAACTCCATTTTCATCCCATCAAAAAGTTGACCACAAGGGGTAAAGTGTATATATTTGAAGTTTAGGGGGGCAAAGTATTATAAGGGTCCAAGTTCGGGAAGGCAAAGTGTAATTAACCCACTATTTTATGATGTCTTCTTCAAGCTCTCGAGGGACCAGCGAGGGATGTGGAGCAAGAGATCTTCGGTACTGGTACAAGATGTGTAATTATCGAAGGAAGATAGAGGTAAAGATTATTGAGTCAAAAAAGTCGTCGAAGGGAATTTTATATTTTGTGTGTGAAAGGGATGAATGTGGGTTCTTTTCATGGTGTAATCCCATTTATAGAGATTATCCAAACTAAGACAACTATTTGTGAGCTAACCTGTTGATGAACAAGCCAGTTTGGATGGCATGCTCTCAAAATTGAAAAATTTGGATAATGAGATGAAGAACGTGAAATTGCTATGGTCTCTGTTTTTTCTATTTTGTTGTTGATGATCTCTAGTAAATAAGACAATGGAATTTGGTAGGCTACTATGTGTAGTAATCTTGCAATGAAATGGAATTTGGTAGGCTATTGTATGTAGTTATCTTGCAATGAAATGGAAGCAAGTTAGTCATTAGCATTGCTATTGTTGTTCTGGTGTTTGCCAAAAATATCTTAAAGAAAATCTAGTTCTACTTCGGATAGTTTATCACTTGGTGTATATCACTTGCTAGAAATTGAATAGCAAGTGATTTAGTAGACCAAAAATGCTTTATCATTTGGATATCACTTACTGAAAATTGAACCATTGTAGATATGGCTGACCAAAAATACAAAAAAAAGGAGCGTATTTGGCCGTTAGCTGGAAAGTTTCACATAACATTAACCTGATTACCAAGAGAACTTCATTCAAAAAACATGAACAAAGTAGACAAATTTCCAACTATCCCTCTTAATCCTCCAATCATTACAACAAAAACAGTGTCAATTATAGCAAAGTGTATCAAAAAATAGACAAATGTTTCCATCAACAACCAATTATGATGTAGTAAAGCAAGTTTTAGGCATCATTACAACCAAAAGTAATCTTTCAAAATGAATATCTAAGTACAAAAGGTAGAAATTGGACAAGTAATTGACCTTGGCCAAATTTTAATCTCTTTAGCCTTAACTTTTGCAGTACATAAGTAACAGTAGGAGCTCTGACTCTTTTTGCTGGTGCAGTGGTGCCATCATCCTTGTTACCTCCTTTCTTTGTACCATCCAAGGCTAGAATTAAAATAGAAAGAGAACTTCAATCGCATGAACACAATTTTGGCCAAACCAGCAATTGTAAAACTCATACTTGAAATACAGATTGGTTAGTATGCATAGTTTTGGCCAACTAGCAATTGTTGATTAAATCTACACCTTCTTATGCTTGAAGCTTTTCTTTGTAGTAAGTCCGATAGCAACAGTTCCTTTAACAGTTGACGAGTTATTGGATGGTCTTGATGCAGCTGCACTAGCTTCGGGTGCCTACTACAAAAATAAGTTAACATTAGTTGTAAATATAGATTTTGTAATAAAGTTATTTAAATGTACAAGGATGGATTACCATGTTAAATTTGGAATCAGAATGAATGGGATTCTTGTAGGTCCTTGAGTTATGGTTTGGTTGAAAACGTTTCTTGCAATGCACCACAAGACCTTTTTTAGTTGATACTTGACCATTTTTAGACTTATCTAGTGCTCTTTGGCACACTTTCTTCAGTCTATCAGGTATTCTCCTAACTGTAGGGGGGTTTAGGACCTCTCTTCACATGGTATCTAGTAAATATCACTTGGAACAGGAGTGATAGTATGTGCATATGTTTTTAGATATTCAGCTCTAGTGGAGCAAGCATGCACATAATCTTTTATAGGTAATCTACATACTCCTATTGCAGCACATGCATGAGCACAAGGATAACTGATTAGTTGATGATAACCATAGGTACATGTCTATTCTTGCAAATCAACCAGTGCATATTTTCTCGGATCACAGTCAACCTCACACTTGTGATCACCATCCCATGTCGCAACAAAGGTCCTGCTCAGGAACCAACGTTAAGAAATGGATAAAATTTTATCTTCAAGAAAGAGCCATTGAAAGCCTGATAATTCTTGATAGTTGTTGCTAATAAATAGGAACAATGGAATCAAACTTATTTGTTAGTCTTGCAGATAAAAACATTATTTTGGAAAGTTGAGTTTTCTATAACAAAACAATGGATAATTTTCTAACGTTTAGGTGGTCAACAACCACGAAAACGTTGAGGAAATCCTGGAGCATTGCCATCTTTTAGAAAAATCCGTTTGTTGCTAATCTTTAGCAAACGTGAAAACTTTATGTGATGGCAAATAAAAGTTTGCTGAAGTCAAATTTTATCCATTCGGTTAGCAATCAAAGGTTTTATGTTTGTCATGGATAATAGGATAAAAGTCATGTTTCTTTAAGTAAAACCTTTTGCTTTGAAAGAGTCCAACTTAAACGACAAGACAAAATCTTTTGAAATACCTATTATATTACAATAATATGAGACCAAATCATAACACCATTTCAAGTAAACTACTTCTGTATCATATGGATGGAAACATACAAGTGTGAATATAGAACAACGATGATATGCATTAGTGTCAATTGCAATATCTTCATTAGCAATTACATGCTGCAAACACCAGTGTTGAAAACCATAGTCCTCTATTTTTTTTTTTTTTTACAACGGCACATCGACCCTAGTTTCGCCTACTCCTAATGGGGGGGGAACCTACTCTAAGGAGCAGCCCAATTGAGTCGAGGAGAATCTAATGGGGACTGAATCACCATCAGACCAAACGGTGCACTATGCACAAGATTTGAACCCTTGACCTCCTATCCTACAATTAATGTGGTGGCCAACTCCCATTAGGGGAGTTGGTTGAAAACCATAGTCCTCAAGTGCCCATATTTTGAAATGTGTAAATCCACTTGGTGGATGACATGGACAGGTAACTCCAAAATACTCGAGGCATCCTTGAAGCACACTAGACATGCTGGAAACCAAACCATATGTTCATTTGGTATGTTCCTTGTATACATCTTTTGGAACTTCAATAAAATGGAACTTATTAGAACTGTTGTAAGGATCATAGATTATTACTCACAAGGTCATAATCCTCCCAATGCAAATTCCCATTCAGAAGTACAGGCTTCTTGCTACACGAAACTTGAATTGGCATTGTAGTCAACTACATATTCTACCCATTCTCTAGTTTCAAAAAAATATGCGTCAAATTTGATGAAATTTCATTTTAGGGGAGAGTAATGAATCAGCACTAGTTTATAACTTTTCAAAATTTTGAAAGGGTTAATAACTACAATTGAATCCCTGATTATAACAACAAATTATAATTGTAACACCAAACGGAAATCTTCATAAGCATTAGGATAAACAAATACTTGAATCCAATGAAATTGTTTTATTTTTTTAATAATGCTATTTATTTTTTCCCTCTTGCAACTACAGCCATATTTCAACATGTATATGTGGAAGTGAAACAATCGCCCAATTTGATTTTACCAAGATCCATATTCAAGTTTCCTGATGAGTGGTCATTCTCCATAAACATCAATCCATAACAACCAAAGAGCAAAGCTCTAAATGCAGCAAGTTATCATGACAAAGATCGAAATGTAGAATCAAAATCGAAGATTGACTACCAAACTTTATCACTAAAACATGCACTCTAGTCATTTATATACCATTACATAGCCATATCAACCTCAAATTTAAAGGTAGCCTCCGGTATAGCATTGTCTAGGAAAGGCATTAAAAGAGAAAAGTTACAGTGTAAGTATAATCTTCTCTCTCAACATATGTTCGTCTATTGAATTCCTTACCGCATAGTATGACACACAATAAGGAATTATGCATTTGATGGTAAAAAACTACAGCTGTTATGAGTCTATTTTATAAGATAAGCTGATTACCATGAAAGTCTCGAATGATAGTACCAAGTCCAACATAATATGCACTTTGAGCATTCTATGAATTAAAATGCAATTTACTCTACATATGACCTATACCAAAATTATTCATGTTTGACTAAAACTCAGCCGACTAACTAGCTCAAGTAATCGGAAATTCAAACAAGTCAATCTTAGGTTGCTTATCTCAGTCAACTAGTCATTTTTATCTTATCATAACTAGTTCCACAACCATAAATTCAATAAAATGATGTGTTAGATTAGAGGTATCAACGGATCCGATAAATTTTACCAGGTTTGGGTTGAAAAATTATTCCGATACCTGGATCTAGACCCGTACCTGTTTATTTTAACAAAAAAGTGGATTGGATACGGAATATAGGATTCCGACCCGTATTCGAATAATATATTAATAATTATAAAATATAAATATTTCTAAACATATTTTTTTTACCAAATTAACAATTTAGTAATGACATTGTAGATTGATTTGTGATTAGTTTTGGATTGACTATTGCGAGTTATTTGTAATTTGATTTGTTTAAGTTTGGAGATTTGAGTTGTGATTAGTTTTGGATTTAATTTTGGAATGTTTAAATTTGGACCTTTTCTTTCCGGGTAGGTTCGGATCCTACCCAAAATCGGTCGGTCCTGGTTTCGGGACTCTAAGGTCAAGACCCATCGAGTATACGGATAGGTTTCGAGTCCACTACATAAAAACGGGTTTGGGTTCAAAATTTTCAATTCCGGCCCGAACCCGACCCCGTTGACACCCCTATGTTAGATGGCATAAAATTTTCCTTTTCTTTACAAGAGGCTAATCATCTTAAAAATGTTAGTCCTAGACTTAGATATTCACAATTATTTAGAATAATTTCTCCAATTAAATTTCACAAGAAAAATGAACAAGATTCTCTTATCTCAATAGTGCATGAAAAATACAACTAATTTGTACTATTAAAATATGTTTAGCATGACTTGAGATTCGAACTAGGTCATTCTTTTTTAAGACAATTTGCGTCCTTATGGAATATCCTCTAGTACAATGTAGTAGATTTCAACATGTCACCTTCAAAATATAACAACCCAACTTATTTTCACTGTAGTCCACTCCAGTCTATACTGTTGGAGTAAAACAAAAGTCTCACACAATACTATTATTTGTCCCATATTAAATACTTTAATAATACATTTTTCTAAAATTTTATATTTGTAGTAACAAAAAGGATGGTGGAAGAATCACCCTTAAGGATATATAGAGTTATAAAAATATATGTAAAAAACATGTTTCATCCTTTATTTATACTTAGAAGAGTATAGGAGTTAAACCTAGATAGTAAACCAAATAATTATACAATTTCAACTATAAAATACTCTAGTAGAATGTATAATGGTCAAGTTATTATCAATATAGCCATTATGGCCGTTATAAAAATTTGCTCATTTATATTGTCGAAATGTAATTGAAAATATCATTTAATTAAGTTTGAGATATTTGATTTTTTTAAAAAATTAGTATACCAACACCATAAATTATAATGGTCAAAATTGAGCCACAGTTTAAAATTAATTGAGAGAAGAAAGAAGAAAAAAAAAAAAATTTAGCATGATAAACGGGCAGTTTTATCTCTTAGGAAATTAAGTGAGAAAAGATATTGCAAATGTGACGTTATAAGAGGTCTAAATGTATGTTGCACATGCACGCGAATCACAAAAGGAAACCCTTAAATTAAAGTAAGGAAAATTTGCCAATTTAGCCTCTCACATTTTTAAAAAAAACCTTTTTAGTCTCTTACATTTAAAATTAGTCAAAATAATTTCTTAGATTTAAAAATGTCCCCCCCGTTTAGTTCCAAAACTTATTTTGTATATCTAAAGAATTATTTTGGCTAATTTTAAATGTGAGGAACTCAAAATGTTTTTCAAAAAATGTGAAGGATGAAATTGGCAAATTCCCCTTAAAGCAAATTTAAAGAAAAAGATAAAAGGAAAAAACCGAGGAAAAATCGAAGTGAAAGAAAACTTTTCCTTTGCTTCTGCTTTGACTTGTCCTCCCCATGCAAAACTGCAAAAGAAGAACCCTAATTTTATAATAGTACATATATTCCCTGGTCAATAATCAATTGGGCCCTCTCCATTTTTCCTTCAATAATTATTCTTTAAATAATTCTCTCTATCTTTCTGTGTCTGTTAATTCAACGGCGGAAGAAAGAAAGGCAAAGAAAAGCTTTTATGGATTTGAGATGCAAATTCCCTTCTCAATCATCATCTTCATCTCCATCTTCATCCTGGGCTGTAATCCTCTACGCACCGTCGCTAACCGTGATCTTACCACCGTCGTCCGAGCAGTTGACTCCTTGGATACGAGATTTTCGTCGTATTACTGAAATACCTTAGTGCTAATTGCATTCTGATTTCGCCAAGTCAAGCAAAGCATATTTAGCAGGTATTTCTTTTTCTTTTCCTGTTCGATTTTCTTCTTGTAATTAGTTTATAATTAGTTTTTTTTCATCGGTGATTTTTCGATGAGTAATTAGCTTATGATTGTGTATTAAATGTTTACGTGTTTTATCTGACTAATTTTTAGTTAGTTCACTAATTTAATGTACCTTATTCAGTAGCTTGTAATAGTATAATTAATGATTACGTGTCTAATCAGATTATAATTTTCTAGGTAAAAAGCTAAAAACTGAAAAACTAAGCTAACGCAACCTTAGTGGAAGGATCAGTTTCTGAACGGTTATTACAATTTCAATGCAGACATTGAAATAATGATTTTTTTTCAAATTTTCCATTTTTATTCTTTTACCGTTTGATTGGAGGATTCAGTTTTTTCACAGCCTCCAATTTTTTCACAGCAATTATTTTTCGTCTTTCTTTTTTGTCTATGGGTTGAAAAAAATTATTGCTTTATTGTCATTTGTATCAATTAGTTGATCAAAAGCTTCATTTTGTGTTATTGGAACTTCTTTTGTCTGGATTAATATCTTCAGATACAACAGTGACAAAGACGTGAATTTTGCCTTCTTGAGAGTTCTGAACAATTGCATAAACTTTGGGACAAAAAAGGGAAGATAGTGCAGGAAGGGGGAGGGGGGCTGTTGCATGTGTGTGATAGGATGGTTTTGAGAATTTCTGTCATCTAAGATGACTATTTCTGCAAGTGCACGACCTCTGGATGCGAAGATGTCGTGGAGGAGAGGTAAAACATCCGGTTGGACTGCATTTGACCTCGAACATCGTCGTAAGCAGGGTCTTGAACCTGAAGCAAAGGGTGAATCTTTTCCAGAAATATCAAGCTCAATGAACCAAGATCAGAAAGCCTTGACAAACACAGCAAACAAAACTGCATTGGAGAAGCCTTTTGCATCTCTACTACAGGGTGCTGTCAATTTTCCGATTAAGCAGAAACACAGTGATATGGATGAACAGAAATTCCAGGGTGGCAGCTCTAGTGCATCTGCTGACTATTTAAATGCAATGAATGGTGTCGAAGATGCTTTTGAGGCAAATGAAATGCTTAAGGAGCTCCATCCTTGGGCAGACCAAAGCTTGATTGAGGATGTTTTGGCTGGTGTAAACTATGATGTTGATAAGGCCTCATCCTTATTGAAAATGTTGGTTTCCTATGAGCAAAGTTACAATGATGCTAAAGTTATTGGAACTGAAGAATTAAGGTTCAATCATAAGGAGTCTCTTGTGAATGAAAATAAGTCATTAGCCGAAAAGGACACAAAACTTGCTCAAGTGAGCTGCTTTCTTGAGGGTCATGTGTATAAGAATAATCAAGATTTGACAGATGAAGCCAAAAAGGACATAAATCTTGCTCAAATGAGCCGTCTTCTTGAGGGTCTTGAGTGTAAGAATAATCAAGATTTGACAGATGAACGTACTTCTTCCAGGAAAATGCTTCTGCATGATGTCTCTGCTACAAAAATGATTCTGAATTCTATCAAATATTTACCCATTGAGCCTGAGTGGGAAGAAGATGATGTTTACTTGGTTCAAAGAAAAGACGCACGAAAGATGATGAGGTTTGTCATAGCTGATACTTTTATTCTTCTGGTATAAATTTAGCTGCCATCTGCACTATCAACCTGATTTTTGTTTTTACTTCAATCATTTGTAGTACTTGTAATAAGAATGCTTCTTTCCTTACTCTTGTGCTCATATAAAAATTTCAGGGAAAAAGGGTATAGAAATCCTGGTAAAAAAAACATATAATTGAAATGCTCAATTATGGCAAATTGCTCATCTAAACCATTATCTTGCTAAAATTTTGCTGTTGCACTTTGGATGGCACCTTTTAAACTTATCCTTGCAACTTATGGTGCTGTGGAATATTAGATATGTTATGAATATGATGGAGATTGCAGGTGCGGAAGATAAATGGTAGCCTAGTTTTGTAGTTCCTGCTATCTGAATATGTTTTGTGTTGAATTTCTAATATTTGTTCTTTGACCCTTCTGTAGTTGTATGAAGGGCAGGGAGATTACGTTTGTTTGATTCATTTCCTTTGGTCCTTAACGTGATATCATGACATCTAGAGTCATTTTGTTGTTTAATTTAGTTTCATATTCATCACTGAAGTTTAAAGAACATGAATAAGCAACTTGAATCACATTAGAACTCTTGATTATACAATGGGTAAGTGTGTGTCATACTTGAAATTCTTGCCTATGGATATGTATGTACATCTTGCTATTTCTCTGATATAGGTTTCCATGGCCAAGAACTTGCCTTGCCATTCATAGTTTTACTGAATCAGCTTTGTTTAGATCATATTCTTTTGTTTGAGACAGTGTTGTGATATTCTTTTACGTTTCTAAAATCCTGCTTTTAAACTCACAACGAATGTTACATGACAAGCAATTTATTTATATATTTATTTTTTGCTGGTGTGATAGCCCTCTTTTATCAGAATGTTCTTTGCAGTTGTCATATTCCACCTTATGCTGTTCTTAGATGCTAATTTGTTTTGCTTTTAGTTTTCTTATGCTTGTATTTCACAAGAGTCCTGTGCTATTTCTTTTATGATTTTGTTATCTAGGTTTTCAACTTGAAATCTTTTGCATGTGAAACAGTTTGCAATATTTTTAATTTGCGAGGATATTCAAGAATTTATGTAAAGAGGCATTTTAGAAACAGAAGTTAGCACGAAAACCTTAGATAACTAATAAAAGGGTGAGCAAGAGTATATCTATACAATATACAAAGGAAGAGCAACACTGTGTGATGCAAAAACACACGTTGTCATTTTTTAAAAATTTCTAATCTACCCTTAATTATAAGGGTAAATTCGTCCCAATATATTTCAGAAAAAAAAAAACTCCCCACAATTAGCAAATAGTTATCCCTTTGAGATCAAATTACAACTTTCTCACACTGGCTCCCTCACATTCCCACTTTTTTCTCTATGGCTTTTTAAATACAATAACTTCCTCTAAGGTAGTAACTATAGATTTTTCAGATAAATACATGCATGTCTACAATGATATGTAACTGAATGTGAAAAAAATAATTATGCATTTTCTTATAAGCACATACCTAGGGTGTGCCAAAAGCACTAGTATCAATAAAATGATAATTTAAGTTTTATTGTTAATGTTAGTAGCAAGTATGCCAAAATTGGAAGATTGTGTCTTGTGTTTGACAATTAAGGGTGCACATAAACAGTAAAAAAATGAATTATCAACCAATTTCATAACGAATTAGGAAATGTGAATTGTGTGTGCATGCGTGCGTGTGTGTGTGCGTGTGTGTATATCCAAAAGGTACCGAAATGGATTTGGGTTTTTTTAAGTTTGAAATTATCAATTTCAAACTAGGAGGAGAGAGCCCGTGCAATGCGCGGGAGTTGGGTGCCTGTGATTGAAGGTAGTGAATAATTATGGTATGGAGATAGTTTTATAAATTATTGTTTGATGATTTGTAGTATATCTCCACTTTAATAGGATATATAAGGAAAATTGTGCAGAAACCGTGCATCATTGTTTAATGAATCATTTGAGTTGATGTTTTAAAATGGAACTATGAATGAACTATAAATGTAGTTCATGACGCAATAAAGCAGTCATTCACTGTTGACCATGATATTAAGATGGTAACCAACAAGGATTTCACCTAATTTTGTAAAATGTTTTCTCAGCAACACATATATCAAAAAAGGATATTATGATCAGTCTAGTACTTCATGTCCAGTTATTCAATAGGCAGGAAAAGTAAAGTTAGTTGAAAAAGAATCCTAAAACACATACCTTAAGTTTCATTCCATCATGTAGGGTAGAATTCTATAGTAGAGGAGTATAGCTCCTTTGTGCCTAGTTTCATAAGTTTCAGCTATAGATTATATGCTTTGCAGTTGCTAAAATTTATATATATATTTTTTAACAAACAGCTTTGCATTTAATCTATTGTAGAAATTTTTTTTAGCAGATACCAATATTTACATATATATATAAGATGAAGAAAATCTAACAGAAGAATATAGAGAAGTAGCCATTAGAATAAGTCTGCATAACTGTCGAAAACTGTTACTCGGAAATGATGAGATATTAATTCAATCACAAAAATCCCTACCACACCAAATGCTCAAATGGCAAGAAAGGCATTACTCTTACATTTAATGGTGAAAACAACATTTAAGTAATTACAACAAAATGTGAGTTAGAATGACTTGTACCCAATGCTCCAATCATAGTCCAGACATTCTCATATTTCTCAACTTCCCTTGACCTTAAATGTCTGAAAGGTCATCTAAGTAATTACAACAAATTCAAAGCTGTCATGACTTGTACCCAATGCTTTAATGATATTCCAAGTATTCTTATATTCCTAAACTCTCCCTAGCCTTGTGGTTGAAATTCAAGCACAACCTTTGACCACAACGTATTCTTATATAGTATAAGGATTCATTAGTCATTAGGGATTCATTAAAGTTGGTGGCCACATTTGGTACCATATATTAGTAAAAGTATATACGTATGTGTGCACAAATACACACAGACATGTATATGTATATATATATGCATAGATATGTATATATGCATGTATATAAATATGTCACACAGACTGTCAGACACAGCCTAATTCTATTCCCGTTTATATCGCTGCTGATACAGTTGTGTTCTCTGTCTCCCTTAAACTCAAAGCTCACCCATGGCAACTCACAGCATGCACTCAAAGCTCATGGCCTTACACTTACCTAACAGCTCTTTCCTTCTTGTCTGCTGTCCTCTGCATAAATTTGCTGTCCATTCTCTTGCCAACTTGCCACTGCCGTCATTCATTGACCTCATCTGACTCTGCCATGTTGCACTTCCTGGTTTCTGGAAGGTAGACTTCTGTACCAGTAGATGTACTTGTGCTCGTTTCTTGATGGCTGCTCTTTCTATTGATCTCTCGATGGTCAACGTGTAATGATAAGTCATTCTAGTTTGGTTTAATAAGAATCTGGTTTCTGAGCCCCCAATCTGTGTAAACTTGACAGCTTATCAATAAAAGTATGAAGCTTAAAAAAAATGGAATCTGGTTTTGGTAGTATTTCCTTTTTTTATTGCACTGTTCTTGTAGTGGTTCTTTTGAAGCTGAACTGGCATTGGCAATTATTTTGTAACTTCTGTTGTTGATTAATGGGTTACAAGGAGGTTTCCCTGAATGGAAATTATTCTGTTGAATTGCATTGGCATTGGCAATTATTTTGTGAACTCAGTTCTTTTGGTTTCTGTTTTTGTAGATACCTTGTAGTGTTAAAGTTTGTACCCTCCTAACATATATTGAGCTATGCTGAAGTTTAAGTTTCTGTTTTCAAGATTATGTAGCTCACTGTCCATGTCTATGTACTTTTCTTATTAAAAAACAGTTCAGCATCCCGGAATTCTAAGGCTGCCAATGAAGCCTATCTGAGAGGAGATCACTTATCTGCTCAACTCTATTCACGAAAAGCTCGTGAAGAATGGCTGACTGCTGAACGATTAAATGCCAAGGCAGCAAAAGAAATTCTGAGCATCAGGAATTCGAAGAATGATGAGTGGACATTAGATTTGCATGGTCTTCATGCTGCAGAAGCAGTCCAAGCCTTGCAAGAACATTTGCAGAGGATTGAATCTCAGATGCCTACAAAACAGCTTGCCTGTGCTAGTAGAGTCAATGCAACAACAGGCATTGTACTTTCCACGGTTCCTGAGGTTGCAATTTTTAGGGATTTGGATAAGTGTGGTAGCCAGATTCCATCATCTAGGACAAGACCAACATCAGTACAAGTAATAACAGGTACTGCTTCTGCTTTAAATCAATGCATATGTTGAGTGTGTTTAATATTCTGGTTTTATGCATGTGCTTGCTCTTCCAATATACTATGTAAACAATGCACCTGAATTTCCTTATGAAGCATGCGGACCTCTTAATGAAGTTTGAGTGGTTTAAGCCATTTGTTTTAGTTAGAAAGGATGATACTAAGTAATGCAATATGATACTTGTGATTAACCTTTTCAGGAAAAGGCAATCATAGCCGGGGTGAAGCGGCACTTCCTGCAGCCATTAGGAGCTTCCTTAATGAAAATGGGTAATTCTTTGTTTCTTCAAAATGAGTGTTAGGAGAAAGTCTTTAGGTTCTTTTGTTTCTTGTTTGTTTTCAAGTAGCTACAGTTTATTTTCGTTTTGCCTTACGGAACCTGCAGATAGCATCAAATATTCTTAGGATGTGTTCCTTCAAGTGCAAGTTTGGGTTTTGGAAGAGGGGGGTGGGGGTGGGGGTTGGCAGTTCAAAAAATTAAATTTTGCGTTGCTTTGCAGATATCACTATAGTGAAGCACGACCTGGGGTGATTGAAGTGCAAGTCAAATTCCGGCGACGATGAGCATTGTGCATTGCACATTCTTGCAACAAGGGATTTCTCCTCCTCACCTGATATGTACCATAGATTGGTCTTAGGTATTCTGCATTAATTAGCCTTCTCTTGTATATACTGCTTTATGCACTATTCTGTTCTTTAAGCTAAATAGTTGCTAATGTACCGTTCAGATTGATTTCAATGAACTTTTACAGGGAGAAGTAGGCAGCATTTTTCTTCTTCATATTGCATTTCTGTTGTTTGCATACCAATGTGGCTAAGAAGCTCCTTCAGACCTAAGTACCTAGCCCGAGTGGTGGCCACATGTAGTATATGCTTGTGGAACTATAACAAAATTGATAGTGTACAGAGAGAAGGATAGTAGTTGCAATGAAGATTGTTCTGGATCTTTCTTCGGTTTGTGGATCTTCTTTGATGAAGTTTGTTTTTGCTCGTGCTAACTACTGCACACCTGTGTATTCGACGAACACCTGGAGTCTCTTGCCTCCCTTAACGCACCCTCTGTGCAAAGTAACTGTCTTAGAAATGGCTGCCATTGCATAATGGCTCCTTAACTTGGCAACGTGAAGTAAACTAATATCATCTTGGCATAAGTTCCCTAAATTAGAGGATTAGACTAATTCTCTTGATCTCACGGGAAACGCTTAAATAAAAATTGTCTTGGCAGAAGTACCCTAAATGAGAGAGGGTTAACAAAAATGTTTTGGCTGAGTATCCTAAATGAGAGGATTCGATGCTACTTTTCTTGACAGACGGGAAATTAACTTTGACACCCTCTTCCAATGCGTCCCTTGGTGTCCGTTGATGTCTAGGACCTTGCCAAGTCTCGGATATTGTAAATATATATATATATATATTTTTTGCCAAATACGATATATTTACACTACCTTATATTGGGGGAGGGGGGATCTGAAGAAGTCCAAGGACAATCCGGAGAGAACTGAACTATCATCGATCTAGACGGGTGCCTATGCACCCGCTGGCAAAGTCTGGATTTTTACAATATAGGTAAGAGGTTTTGAACTCTTGACCTACACCGAAATAGAGTTTTAAAACTCTCTTAGTAGTCAACTACTCTAGGAGCCGTTTGTTTATTGTAAATATCATTGAGCCATTGTTGGCAAATTAAGTGTCATGACCTGTTGTTAGGGTATGTTCGACAAAATTGAAGTCTAAAAATTAAAATTTGAAATTTGAAATCTAAATTTATCAAGTAACTAAATTGTTACGATTGAGTGTATATTGCATTATTTTTTTGGAGCAAATTTTGCTTAGAAAATTTTGTGTCATTTAATTACTTCTAAACTCATTAAATTTAAATGTTGAATAGAATTATTAAACAAGACCTTAATTAACCTAGGGGGATGGCAAACCTCCCTTGTTTAACGCTCTTGTCGACCACTCCTGCTTCTGTTTCCTCCGATAGCTACTAATTTGGTTCTCGAATTACCACAAAAGTTATGCCCCACTCCCAAATAGTGTCAACCTGACTGCCCCTTTGGAGAGCAACTGTCTACAGGAAATAAATACAGATATATAAAGAGAAAAGAAGAGTTCACCACCTACTCATCAGGTACACATGCTCTCAAGGTTCCAGCGGCTTTGCATAAATATGAGCTTTAGGGAGAACTGTACCATTTCCAAGAATTCAATAGGGTGTTGTGGCTACGACTTGAAATATTTCCACCAGAGCAGAGGTCACCTTTGGATTTACTTCCAAACTTTCACAAGTGCCTGCTTTCATTTAGAGGAGGAACAGAAACTTAACAAAATATAGGAAGTAAACTAGTTTATGGAGAGGAAGTGCATGGAGAAGGTAAAAGTTCGATTAAGATGAAAGCTTAGATGGCAAGTGTAGCAAGGTACTCGAAATCATTACGGGCTTACTTTCGACTCTTGTAAGTCTCTGGCTAGTCATTATGAGAATGCCCTTAGAACTCCTGAGGTAAAACGAAAATCTTCCATCTCTACTGCTCTGGTGATCATTATGAGAATATCCTTAGGATTCCAAGCTAAATATCTTCCATCTCTACTGCAATGGTGATTTCGTCCGCTCTCATGTTGACTTAGCTACTTTATCAACAGAGATCTATCACAGTAAAGAAAAAAGAGACTTGTGATCATCAGACCAACAATGCAATACCTAAAGAAGATGTAACAGGGTTGATAAGACTAACAATCTGTCGATATCATTCTCTATATTCATTTCTTCATCACTTATATTCCTTCACACGGCATGTATATTAAGCTCAATACTCTTCAGCAATGTCCACATTGTAATTTAAGTTCTCCAACAGAAACTTTACTCATGACCGTGGAAAACAGAGCTAAATTTCCAAAGAAACAGTACAAATTTCCATAATGACTTGACCTGCTTTGTTCTCCATTGATCCCAAGACATTGGAAAAAAATTGCAACTTTCTAATATTTCCAACCTTGCAGAAACAAAAATTGGCAGCCATGGAAACTGGCATGACCATCTCTTCACACCAATATTTGTAGTTGTACCTCTATTTCCTAGCACTCCTAAATTTTTAATAAAAGATATAATAACACCATTTTTTTGAGGATAAAATTGACAAACATTAAGTATTTGAAGGCATGACCATCTTTATGGCACTTCTCATACGCATAAGATCTAACACACGTTTGATTGTTTCTTTGCAGGGGCAACTCGTATGTTTTCCGACTATAGGAATCAATTTGCTACTCATCGGACACTGCATAGTGGCAGCATGTGATTAAGCCATGATTTTATTAGTTTGTTAATTTTCACTTATACAATGACACTGACAAATACCCATAGGTGTTAAAATCTATTTCGTCTCAAGCATGTTTCTTTACCATACAGTCACTAAAATTTGAATTTGGTTTTGACTCTATGTGAATTGCATGATTCTGGAGTTGGATTTAGTGGTTATAACTTAGTACCCTGATCTTATATCTACTCCCATATTGCGTGAACTTTACCATACATATTGTAGTTTCTGCCTGGCATACCGTCAAAATTGGACTTTTTACCACTCTAGCCATCACCACCTCGAACGCCCAACACTAGATTGCTACCTGTATCTGGTTGGTTTGTATTAATGATGTGACTCGCAATTAGATTGCAACTTGGTTGAGTATTTTTTTTTATTTGCTAATGACAATAAAAATGAAACACTTGCATAAAACTATAGTTTTTATTAGACTAAAACTCAAAAACTTGTAAGGTTTGAATCCAAGATCTTAACTATCTGATTACGCATTGTATTTTTTTGAGTAATTACATATTACCCTCATGTGGTTTCACTTTCGACCACATAAACCCCTCTATGGTTATATGGAGTGTGAAAAGTGGATGGAAACATCCCTCTGTCACGTGGAGTGGCAAACATGCGCACAAAAAGTATCACAACTAAATAAAATAATGAATATATTTGGAAAATTCCCTTATTTTAGCCAGAATTACCCCCAACACTCACTATCATTAGTATAAGAGGAAGCAAGCCCTAAAATAATCTCTCGTCGTTCTTCCATCTCAACAAATTCCCTTTGTCAACTACATTTTCTAACACATTAATCAAAAGCCCTTGAAGAGAAGAGATGGCTTCCTCAAACACTTGCAATGAAGGCAACAAAAATCTACCGTGCCAATATCAAAGGTGTGAATCTGGCAATAGGGTTTTGCTAAAGATTGTTGATTCGAAAAAACTCCTATAGGATTGTTGTATTTTGTTTGTGAAAGCAATCAATGTGGATTCTTTGCATGGTGTCATCCAATTAATAGAGAAAGGGAAAGAATGTAGCAAAGTAGTAGAGGTTATCCCACAAGTAGACAAACAGTCAGTAGATATAGTTCCATAGATAGTCCAATTCTTGAGAGGCAAAAAATAGAAGATGGTTATTATTTGGCACAGATGCATGTTTTGGAAGCAAATATGAATTTGTTAAAGATGTTTATGGTTATCTCTATTGTTATTGCAATGGTTTCATTGGTAATGTCAGTTATGAAGTAGGATTATAGTGTTGTGGATAGGAAGTTGTTGTTGTTCTGGGCTTAATTAGTCGGTTGGCAGTAGAATGTAATTAGATTTAGTTTTTGTAGATGGAAATTATTGCATGTTTTATCCTATTATCAATGCAATTTAAGTGGTTTGGCATATATGCTTCTTCCTGAATCATTACAGAATTGGTCCAAAATTTGGCAATTGCACTTCATAGCCACAAAACAAAAAAGAGCGGTTCTATTAACACTTCTCACAACATTTATAACAGGTAATATAAGAGTTTGAGACCATTCATAGGTCCAACATAGACAATGTGATAGCAGCCAATACAACACTTTCGGTTTAATAATGACTAGCACGCTTCTAAAAAAATACAGAGTACATTGAAACAAAAGACCAGCCAAAAAAAAAGTAGGCAAAATTACTGAAACACTCCTATCGAAACACCATCCAAGTTCACACTTTTTTGGCCCTCTTGGCAGTGTTAACTTGTATTTTTGCCAACCCTAATGACATAGTTGGGATAGGCTTTGGTATCCTTGATGTCATCCTAGGCTCAAAATGTGTTTCACCAAGCGGCCTAGTAGCCTGAAAATTAGTTTGATTCACTTCACTTCCAATATGCTGTACCACCCAAAAAAAAAAAATCAAACAAGCATCAGGTTAGTGAACTTTTCTGATTTCCAATATGATTCAAAAATTCACCAAGTCAATACCTAGGAGATGGACCAAGGCACATCCATGTTTGTATGACTACTCTGCTTAGGAAGTGGCTGGGATGAGGGTCTAGCATATGGGGTCTTCCTTTTTCTGTCAAGATTACTAATTATATTAGCAGCATTTGTAGTTGTTATGGTGGTTGAAGCTTCAGTCCTCACATTAATGACTCCTTAAACTCCATGTTTAGTATTGGTAGATTCTTGTTCAACACCATTTAAAGGTATGGCAGACCTTGCTAGGGCCAATATATGCACACAAGTCAGCAAATTTATGCAACACATAACACCAGAAATTAATATCAAAATAAGCACATGCTCAATGGAACTTGCTATTTAGTTGAATTGGTTGCTTGCAACTCCTAGTCACTATGGAGACATTGAAATGCAGTGTAAGAGTTTTCCTAGTTAAAAAGTCGAAATACAGTTGGCCATTTCTGTTGTCAAAAGCTGAAATAGAAAATTGACTAGTCAAGGGTATTTTGGTTATTTCTCAGTTTACAGAACTTCAAATTACATGATTCTAGAAGCATTAGAAAGCTAACTCAAATGGTTACAACTTTCATGTTTTACACAAGATTTAGTTTAGCCTCCATCATTGAGAAAATAGTAGTGGAAATTGGTGGAAGAACAGAGTAAAGTTGAAAATTGATAAAAAAAAATGAGGAAACTTGCAATAAGGCAAAATAGGGGGTAATACGCCACCTCATGCCTATGTTTTCATGCCTGTGTATTCTTCAAATGAAGCTGCAATTTGTACCTCAACTTGTTCTGCATTCACATAGCTTTTTCAGCTATTCTCCAGCTCAAAATTTCGGCTGCAGCTATAAGAAAAGTGTGGAAACTTGTAGAAGTATATTTTGGGAATCTCAAGATACATTTCACATCAACTTTAACAACTCATTTGTAACTTGAATTCCTATACAAATAAGGGCTTTGGAGAATATTTTTGATAACTTTGGAAGGCTGAAATTGTAGGCTTTATTAGTTTTTCTTAGTTCATTAGTATAGTATATTTAGTATAGTTTATTCATCTTGTACTTGTATCTAGATTTGGACAAAGAATTGAGAAGCAAAGATGGAGAGTTGGAGCTCATGTCTCAAGGGTGACCTCTCTTCTATTACTTTCTCTTTTGTATTTGATTTTATGTTTAGTTATAATACAAGTTTGAATTTTATCATGTGTTGCTAAAGTCTAAGTCTAGAGTTATGGATGAACTTTCTATATCTTGTTAGTAATATTTACTTGATTATTTGATGATATTATTTTAAGCACGATGTTTACCACTTTTGCTTTTCTAATTATGGCTAACCGGCCATTAATTGTGATAATCTCAAGATGTTAAGTTTGGAATGAAAATTGGGATTTGACACAAGTTCAAAGAATTGCTAAACCTATGGAGTTTACTCACAAGAGTAGAAGAGCAACTTTGTGACTTTAGTGGCTTGTTCCTTGTAATTTCATAGAAGAAATGAATTTGTAATTAATTTCATAACTATGAGAGTAGGTATGACTTAGTTATAAATATAGTTGATTCACTACAAGAGTAGATTTCACATAGATTAGGAAATTATGCTATAACTAGTCAAGATAATAATTTCAATTAACCAATAATTTCACTTGCAAGAGTAGCGAGGAATTCCATGGTCTTAGAAGCTTTCTTTTGTTATTTTTATTTCTTTTATCTCATATCTATAGTGTAAATTTAATTTCTTACACTTGTGATAGTTTAAATAATAAAGGAGTTTAAAAATCATAGGTAATTGACAATCTTCCTTGTGGGATCGACATTTAATATCACCTATACTCGATAAACAATCTGTATACTTGTAGAAAATAGGGTGTTTAGCTTTTATTAAAATTTGGTGCGTGGTAGAAACTCGTCAAATTTTTTGTGCCATTGTCGAAGAAGATTTGATTAAATATCGGTGCTAATAATGACTTTATTGATTTAGACATTTTTACTTGTTTTTCTTATTTTTGTTGTTTCTAGTGTCATGTTTGTTATGTTTAGTGTCTTGGTCAGTCTTTTGTTTTGTTATTAATGTCTTGTTTTTAATTTGTATCTTTTAAACTATTCCTCTTGACTAATCTTACTTTTGTGAATGTTTGAAAGCAATTTTAGATCTTAAAGAGGATAGTAAACAAAAGAGAATAAAAATTTGAGAGAAGAAAGTTCGGCAATGGACTACAATTTTTAAGACTACAACTATTGAAGGTAACCAATAAATTTCCGAAATTATATATTTTGAAGATAGTTTCAGGTGTTTAAAGGTTAAATTTGGTTATATAACATTAAAAGTTCAATTGGACATCATTACAAATATGCTTGAATAAAAGAGTAATGTTAATGCTTTCAATTCTTATCATGCAATTTATGACTTGTGTGGAGGTTATCATGCTACTCATACATGTAGACAAGTACAAAATGTGCGTTATTATGATGAATTGGGACATTGCAATCCTTGTTTTGATCAAAATGGTCTTAATTGGGATAATTTTTATACTTATTATTGGGATGCTATGTGTGCATATAATGATTCTCCATGTTTTATGATTATCAACATAAATGTGTCCAATATGAATCTAAATCATCTTGAAAATTAGTTATAGAAAGTTAGTTAATGCAACTTTCGACTGTTTTGATAGGGTTAAGAAAATGTCAGATGAATTAACTTCTCACTTTGATAGAATACAAGATCATATACTGTGTGAAATTATTTCTTCTAATGATATGCAAAATGACCCTAGCATAAATGGTGGGGATATTATATGTAAAAATGAATTGTATTTTGATGAAAATGATGCATCTAATGTGTGTTTCAATGAGAAAATGTCCATTTCACAAGATAATATCCTTGAAACTAATGATAAATCTTGTTAGGAAATTGGTTTAATTTCTTTTAGGCATATTTCTTATTTTGTGTGGAAGTAACTAGTTTTCTAATTGGTTTTAGTTACTTGAAATAGTAGCCAAGAAATTTTCTATTTTATTTAAAATTAGAAGTTATTTCCTATTCTGTACAAGTCTAGAAATTAGAATTGGTTTCATATTGTTATTTGATTTTTTTTGGACAAATAATGTTCTCTATAAATAGGTGGATTGGCATACTACAAAAAGACACACAAGAACACACAAAAGGCGACATGTAACCTTGTACATGGGTGGTGAAAGAGGGTTCTTGAGAGATAAGAAATAGTATATAAGAGTTGGGTTTATGTTCAAATTGTATTCTTGTATAGGATTTTTCTCTAATAATAAAGAACGGGTTTCTCTCTGTGGACGTAGGTTCAATGGTAGAGACGAACCACATTAAATATTATATATCCTTTATTTTTCATACTTGTGGCTTGTTTGCTATTAAATTGTTGTGTACTTGATATCTTAATAGTTATTTATTCCGTATTTGGATCTTAACAAATGGTATCAGATCTTAGTTGCGAGATTGGGTGCTCACAAGCATTTGGATCCCAATAAACTGAATGGTTTGATCAAAAGTTTGGTTGTTCAAGGTTAGATCCTAGTTAACTATTGAGATCAAGTGGGTTGATAGTTGTTATCAATTGAATAATTTAATGAGTGGTATCCTTGTTTCAATGGCTTGGCAAAATGCATTGAAGGTGAAGGATGGAAAGGCGAAAAGCATGGAGACACTTGATGGTAAATCTAGACAGGTGATTCAAAAGTCAAGAAAAAAATGGAGTCCAATGTTGATTTTGGACGTGAATTGGTGGAGATTTTCTCACACCTCCAACAATTGATATTTCATCCCGATGGCTTTTAGATTTCGATTATATTTTTGGGTGGTGTGGCACATGTTCCAAAGAAGCAAAAAGATCTAATTTTCATACGCTAGAAGACTCTAACAGTTATGAGTTTTTCGTTTTAGGTGGAGTGTTGGAAATCACACGTGGTGAGATGGTTCTGATGATGGGAAGAAGTATGATGATTTTACCACTTGGTTGCCTCAATGGTTATGGTTAGAACTATAGTTACTAAACCCGGCCTGGGGAGGAACCCGGTGAAAGAAGTGGGTCAACGGCTTACTGGTTCAACCAGTGGGTGAGTGGTCCAACCGGTAGGTCACTAAATATACTTAAATATTATATTTCATAATTTTTAATATGGTTGAAACTATAATAAACTATATCATAGTAAATACTCAGTTAGTCCAATTTATTATAAAATCATTAATTCTTATAAGAATTAACAAAATCTAAATTTAATTAGTAATCAACCAAATATATAAGTGTAATTATCTAGTTTATTTACGAATTTTAAGTGCAAAAAGTTATTAAGAATAATGTTTGTTTTTAAAATGAATTGTGTAATATGCTATTTTTTAAATCCATTCATAACTTATAGAATTTGGGGAATAATAAAATTTTATTATAAGATTCCAAACAATTTTGTTTGATGAAATAAAAGGGTTAATTCCACTTTGTCCTCCCAAACTTTGGACGATTACCCACTTCACTCCCTAAACTTCAAAATGGGACATTTAAGTCCCTAAACTTATAAATACCTCCCACTTAAGTCCCTAAACTTAGAAAATGGGACACTTAAATCCCTAAACCCTTATAAAATGGGACACTTCGACCACCAACGGCATTCAGGATTTGTTAACAATTTTCCTTAAGTGAGAGGTATTTATAAGTTTAGAGACTTAAATGTTCTATTTTGAAGTTTAGGGACTGAAGTGGGTAATCGTCCAAAGTTTGAGAGGACAAAATGGTATTAACCCGAAATAAAATAAGAACAAAGGTCTAATATATAGCATAGGAGGGCTAAATAAGTATCAAAGGAGTTGTTGGTCCAGCAGTGAGCATGCTTTGTTCTGCTGCCTGAGGTCCGAAGTTCGATTCTTTCTAGCAACATTTTCTAAAAATTTTAACACAACAACCGGTTCCTTATAAAACCGTCCGGTTCAACCGGTTGAACCGCCGGTTCGTTGACAAGTCAACGGGTTTCTTGCACAAACGATCTAATTACCAACCCAATCGGGTTTCATGGCCGGTTTATCATGGCCCAGCCCGAGTTTAATTACTATGGTTAGAACTCACAAAAGGAGATCTCCAATTGCAAGTGGTGGTGAGAAGAAATCCTACAAAGGGAGATGGTGAATTGAGACACCTTTTTATGAATCAACTGGAGGTTGGATTCGGGATAACTGCACATGTTTATTTGCTAATTGAATTAATTTGGTGTCAGAACTATATTGATTCGGGTGCGTAGTTCGGTACCATATTATTTGGTAGTTAAAGGCAAATTATTACTAAAAGAAATTTTCATGATGATAGAGATTTGTTAGAAAATTGACTTAATTTCTTTTAGGTAGATTTCTTATTTTGTGTGAAAATAACTAGTTTTCTAATTGATTTTAGTTATTTGAAGTAATAGTCAACAAATTTTCTATTTTATTTAGAATTAAAAGTTATTTTCTATATAGTACAAGTTTAGGAATTAGAATTGGTTTCCTGTTATTATTTGATTTTTTGGGCAAATAATGTTCTCTATAAATAGTTGGATTGACATACTACAAAATTACACACAAGGGTGCATAAGAGACGATATGTTGCCTTATACATGGATGGTGAGAGAGGGTTCTTGGAGATGAGAGATGGTATATAAGGATTGGATTTTGATTCAAATTGCATTCTTGTATAGGATTTTCCTCTCATAATAAAGAACGGGTTTCTCTCTATGGACGTAGACTCAATGGTGAAGTCGAACTATATTAAATATTGTGTGTCGTTTATTTTTCATCCTTGTAGTTTGTTTGCAATTAAATTATTATGTACTTGATATCTCAATAGTTGTTTATTCCATACTTGAATCCTAACAAATCTCAAGAGATCAACATTAATGATTCATATTTTACCCCACTTGAGGAGTGTTTTGAAGATGTAAGTTCTAAAGATGTTATCTTCTAAGAAGGTCATGCGACATTTCTTTTGTGAATACTTAAATGATGCACATTTAAGGTAATATCTATAAATCACTTAAGATTGGTAAGCCACTTCCATCTCTCTTATTATTATATTATAATATGTGGCTTTTACTATTGAGCCACCATTTGTTGATCCACCACGTCCAAAAAATGGTGGATTATTCATTAACAAAACTTTATTGACAAATGAGGTGAAATAGTCAAACTAATGACTATAAAAAATCGCTTGTTGGGAAACAACCTAATATTTTAGTGTTTTATTGCAATTTAGTGTGATTTTAGGGTTTAATTATGTATTGATATTATTTTGTTATGTTTGTTTTGTAGGAATGAAAAATAGAAACAAAGGTGACCAAATGAGGTGAATCAAGGATCTCAACAACTCAAATTGAGTAATTTTGGGTTTTGATATGTTAAAGGGAGTTGGAATGCATATTTAGATCATTTTACATATGCATGAATTGATTATTTTGAAAAAAAAAAATCTAAACTGTATTTTAGAAAATTGGGGTCAAATGTGTAATTTTTAGAAAATAGCAAAAATTCTGCATTAAAAATGCAAAGATGAAAAACGCAGGCAAAGTCCGCATTTTTGGATCACATTTTAGTGTATATTCAAGGCAATTTGATAAAACGCGGGCCAAAATGAGAATAACCTTGCATTTTAAGCCTGTTTCATTTCACCAACTAATTAAAAATGCAGGCTAGAAAATGCAGGTACAAGCCACGCTTTCTTTCCTTGGGTTTTCAATTCTGCAAGTTTCTCAAAAAGAATGCACTCAACAAAACGTGGCTCTCCCTGTGTTTTGTCCTTATTCCTTTTAAAACAAGAAAACATAGGCTTGTTTCTTCTTCTTCTTCTTCTTCACACACACCTGCATTTTTTACACTCACTCACACACACTTCACAAAATCTCAATTTCGCTCCATTTCATTGCAAGAAATTATCAACCCAACATCATTTGACCTTAAGAGATTCATGTTAACCGATTAAAATTCAAAAAAAACACCTCAATAATCAATTTTAAGAGGATTGAAGGTTAGGGTTTTTCAAATCTTGTCCAAACAATTAGGGGTCAATTAGAAGGTATTTCATAGGATTTTTTGCACCATTCTCATCACTGATCATCCTTTTATTTGATTAAGGTAAGTTTCTTGATCAAATCTTTTTATTTTAGAAGTTATTATTTTTCAAATTTTCTAAGTTTTCTAACATTTTCTAATTTCGAATTTTTGATGGTGATTATGGATGTTTGTTGCTTCTAATATGCTTATTAAGGGCATTTAAGCATTTTTAAATATTCAAATTTAGCAATTTGATACTTTATTAGTTGTTAAAATTTTACAATTTGCTATATTTGGATGAAATTAGAAAATTACTTTGGAATGTTATTGAGCCTCTTTGATTGATGTTTATGGATAAAAAATAGTTGGTTAATGATGATTAACAATGTACATTGCTTATAAAGAGTGATTTTAATGAATTTTATGATTTTTGGGGATAATTATTGTCTAATTTTGTTAATCATTGTTTATGGCTAAAATGTGGATTATTATTAATAATTAATGATTGATATAAACTTAGTTATTGTCAAATTCTCTAAATGGTACATAATTATTACTCATTTTGATAAATTGGTGGTTTTGACAAATTTTGCGTATCTTTAAATGTCATGTCCTTAATATCATAAATTTGGGCATTCTTGAATATTTAGTTGATTTTTGATAGCATAAGGATGTGTACTTGCGGTTATTGAGCCAATTATAATCCATACACATGAATGGTGATTCTATAAAATGTCTAAGATACTCTAGTGGCAAGGTTCTTTTTTTAGGTGTTTTATAAGAATCAATTCTTGTATAAGGTGTGAATTGTGTGACTTTTAATTGGTGTGTTAGTAGTTTATAATAATTTCTTCTTTAGATACTATGGCAAGGGGAATAACGACTATTATTCACAAATCTTCTCCAAATAGTGAGGACAGTGTAAAAGAGACACCTTCTCTAATACCTCAACAATAGAGATCGCTAAGGGGCTTATTTAGGCTGCCATCTCCTCCAAATTATGATGTCGAGTGCTTCACTTCAAAGGATAATCAAGATTGGTTTGAGGAGCAGGAACACATGGAATTCATCTATGAAATGCATATAGCTCTAGAGATAGATGCTATATATTGCATTATGAAGGCTTTTGAGCTATTGGGGTGGGCACCCATTCTTTCTCTCCCACATCATATCTATCTAGATTTGGTTCAAGAATTCTATACCAGCATTGTCACTAAGAAGGCCCATAGTGGTGAAGAGATTCGATCGTTTGTTTGAGGGAGATAGATGATCATTACTTGAGATAAAATCGGTTGAATTTTCGGGTACAATGATCGAGAACTAGTTATTGATTTAAAGAAGGGGTTTACTTCACTGAACAAGTATCTTCACATGCCATGGTAAGGTTTGGTCTCTAGTACCAACCATTTCAATCATCTAGAAAAGAGACCATCCTTGCACGTGTGTTTGACTATCGATACCACCTTATCATTTATGTCATGTCACATAATGTGATACCCAAGAAGAAAGGCCAAAGAGAAGTTTAACATAGTGATATCTACTTCTTTTCGTTCCATAACTGAGAGTCCCTTTTTTCTCGTATTTCGCTCTCGAATATCATCATTAGCAATATAAGGATGACTGTTCGAAGGAGTATTACTTCCTATTGATTGGGTTTCTATGCCTCCTATCTTTAATTTTTGAGCGGGAAAACGTTAATTTGGAGGGTATACCCTAAGTTTCGGTGAGACCGTTGGAGGAGTTGAATGTTACCGGCATGGGTATTCCTACTCTTACTGACGTGGGTATTCCTACGGACAATTTTCTCGCCCACAGAGAGAGAGATCAAGAGATGCCGGTCACTCCGAGAAAGGCGAAGCCGACCCTTCTACTTCGGCCCCACCACCACTGCCACCACCTCCACCTTCCTCCTCGAGATCCAACTGGCAGCACCTCTTCGATATGCTAGACTGTCATCAGACTCAAGTCGTGGAACGACTTGATCGAGTCGATGCTCGTCTAAATACCTTTGATGTTCGATTGCGTCGTATGGAGGATCACTTTGGCATTGCTTCTTGACTACATCCTACTCCTTGAACTAGTGGTGATGATCGAGAATCTGTTGGAGCTAGCAGATGAGGTGTTGGGCCTGCATTTTGAGTAGCTCCTTATGTCTTTGCTTCTATGTTCTCTATGTCTTTTCTTTTCTTTTCCTATGTAGGGTACAATTGACTTTCTCTTTTGCATTTGATCTTTGAACAGTGTTAGTAGATGTTTATGCATTTTGTAAAGGTTCGTGCATCATGGTTGATCTAGATCTCAGTTTTTGCACTTGGGAGTATTTCTTTTGTACCTTTTGTAGTTTTTCTTTTCCTATGCATTGAGAACAATATGTATTTTAAGTGTGGGTTAAGACCACTTGTGGTGTGTGTGGTGCTTGTGCTTATATTGTTTTAAATATCTTGGATTTGAAGTTGGAATATGAATTGTACTTGAAATTTGTCAATCTTGAGTTTTGCTGGCAGGGAGTTCATTTATTTATAAGGGGAAATTCTATCAAAATTTTTTCAAAATCTTGTCCAAAATTACAAATTTGTCCCAAAAATTTTCAAAAATTTTACTTTAATCAAAAAAGGCAATTTGTGCCACACCATTAGTAACTCAAATTCCTTCCACTTTTGAGATAAATATATGTGATTTAAAACTTTCATTTCTCATTTGACTTGAAAATAGCGATTATGCAATTAGGATTTTTACATTTTTTAGGAAAGTATATCTTGTAAAGTAGAGAAAATTATGCCTAAATTTTGCATGTTTGATGAAATTTCTTTTCTTTACTTGATTTTACATAGATAAGTGATAAATATGGTCAATAATTACAATACTAATCTCATAAGAATGTTTATTACTTTTCATTTAAAAAGAAAAGAGAAAAAAAGACGAGAATAAGAGTTGTTCTACTCTAATGGTTCTTGTACTTAGTAACTGAGAGTTTTCATCTACAAATGTTGACTTCGCGTACAACGGTACTAGAATTAAGAGTATGCAAAGCAACTTGAGCATGCGAAGTGTTAAGTAACCGGCGATTTTCATCTAAAAATGTCGATTTTCGCATCAAAAGACACTTTCAAAATTTCAGTAAATATTTAGATATGTTATATGAATAAATCCCTCTTTAAGATTGAAAAAAAGAAGATGATCATGGGTTTAAAAAGCATTATTATTGACCATAGGAATTACTTACTTGTGAAATTGGGAAAAGATGACGAATTAAAGTGAACTACTTAAAATTATAGCATAATTGGCTCTTCTTTTCTTGATATTATGAGTACTTGAACTTAATTTGATGATTGTATAATGGTTATTTACCTTATTTAGAGGATATGAAGTTGAATTGTGCACATATGTTTCATTTCAAAAGTTTGGATCGTTGTAGGTTTATAATTCTTAATTGCATTAGGACAAACAATATTTCAAGTGTGGGAGAATTTAATAAGTGTGTATTTTGAGTAATTTAAGTTTGTTTTATTATTTAGTTTTGATGTGTTTTACTTATATTCTACCTAACTAGTTTTGTACCCGTTCGTTGAACGGGAATCATCGAAAAATAATAAACTATTTAGTTAATTTTATAAAAATGTCGATATAAAATAAAAATTTAATGTATAATCTATTATAACTTGTCTTAAGTATATTACTATGTGCGCATTGTAATGCAAAATATTCTTATAATATAAATTTGAACATCTAATTCAGTGAATAATAATTCAAAAATAGAAAAAATATCATTCAACAATACCATAACATTAAAAAACTTGAAAATAAATAAAAAGTGCAGTAAATAGTATCAAATAATATTCTATTCTTCAGAAACTTGTTTTTGTTTTTCTTCTGTTTGAACATTCTCCTCGATCTGTCCGTGCAAATCAGCATTTATTGATTTTCCATTATCACTGCATGATAGCAAAGCAGGATAACTAAGTACTGGAAAAAAATGATTTATCGCATTCAAAGTTGTGTATAACAATACGTAAATATTATAATTTAAGAAAGTAAAATAGTATATTAAATCTACCTTCTCATGCAAATCTTTTTATGAGGATTCTCTTCCTCTGTGGTTTTTGCTAAACCCTATGAATGATTCATATGAAATGTATTGAAATGTTGTTGATTAGAATCATCTGTTATACTAATTGGGATCTAGGAAGAAAATACTTCAGGTTGGTATTGGTTGTCGGTTCCATCAATCTGATAATGATTTATCAAAATTAAAGGCAAAAATATTATGTGAGATATAATATGTGAAATATAAGAGAAATTTATTGCACATTACCCGTGAAAGTATGAAATGCGTTTCCCTCCCGAAATCACAGTGGAACCATCTAGTCACTGTAAATCTATTACTACCTTGTTCCAGATTGTAATTGTTCAACTTGATTTGGAACACAAAAGGTTTTCACGTGATCTTATTTATAATTGATGACACGATTTTACTGCTAAATCCTTCCTGAAAATGAAATGCATATTAAATTTTTTTTGTTAGAATATTTAACGGCTAAGATAAGTGTCGGATTGTCTACTATTATTAAAAGAGTAAATCTTTCCTACACTGAAAGTGTATATACTATCATCGTTGGATTCATGATATGTGTGCAAAAATTAAATTTCAAATTCAAATTTTGCATAGTTGTCATTCATTCAATACTGATAGTGTATACACTGTCAGTGTAGGAAAAATTAATCCTTATTAAAAATATTTTTAAAAATTAGATATAAGTTTATCTTGTTAAATTTGTCAAGAACAAAAGAAAGTTTGTGTTCTATTATTCTTTCAACCTCTTGATCAAATATAACAAACCAAGCACTACCGGTTGCATCACTTGCCAAAACTTTTAACATATACCTGTATAAATACACATATTTTAAAAGTTATGTTTATCTAGATATTGTAACAATTAAAATGATAAAAGGTTAACATTTTTTTTATGGACTTTTCTAGAAATTTTCAATCAGATGAAGTGCTATTTCTCTTTGTACATCAATTATGCATTGGGACTGTGAGTCTCGTAAAAACTTTCTTGGATTAACTTTCTTTAATTTCCATGTCTAGATTGTTTGTACGTTGTTCTATATACGGGTAGATTATCTTAAAATAAAAAGGATGTATGATGAAGCTGTAAAAAAAATTTAAAAAAGGACACTATAAAAAATATATATTATCATTTATTCCTATATATCTAATAGAGGAGATTTATGTCTCTTTTATTTATATCGAATTACTTTTTAGTTCCTTTTTTTGGGTAGGAAATAAGAATCATATAATATTAATAATTCTTATAGGAAATAAGAATTGATATACATCCAAACAAAAAAGTAGCAAGCCACGTAGGAAACTACTTGCCGTCTCATTAAGCCACGTAGGAAAGAGAAAACGTGAAGAGATAAGTATGAGAATACGACTTTATTATATATATATATGATTAACTAGGATTCTAGTGAAAGTATGTATTTTGTGGTTTAAGTGTCAAACATTGCATCTCTATGTGTTTAAAGTGGTAAAAATTTCATATTTTTAAAGATTTAATGATCCAATCATCAAATGGAGTAAATTGAGAAGATATTGGAATGATTGTTGATGATTTAAAGTGATTTAAAGAGAAAATGAAGTATAATATGTTCATAAGAGAAAATGCAATTAAGTACAAAAGAAAGCCTATTGGTATTTTGACTATATCTTGAATTACAAACATTGGATTAAAATGATTCTTAAGCCATTTTGAAACTAACACGTAGCTCTACATTGCTTATAAAGACATCGAAATTCAGTTCATGAGTTTTTCTAGTCAAAAAGTTGAAATACTATTGGCCATTTCTATTGTCAAAAACTGAAATAGAGGATTAATTAGTCAAGGCTATTTTAGTCATTTCTTAGTTTACAGAGATCCAAATTGGATGATTCTAGAAGCATTGAAAAGCTAACTCAAAGAGTTACAATTTTTCATATTTGCACAAGAGTTAATTCAACCTCCATTATCGAGGAAATAGCAGTGGAATTTGGTGCAAGAATAGAGTGAAGTTTAGACTGATAAAAAATGAGGAAACTGCAATAAGGCAAAACAGGGCATAATACGCAACATCATGCCCACGTATTCTTCAAACAAAACTAAAGCTTGCACCTCAACTTGTTCTGCATTCACACAGCTTTTTCAGCTATTCTTTAGCTCAGAATTTCGGCTGCAACTATAAAGAAAAATGTGCAAACCTGTAGAAACATATTTTGGGAATCTCAAGATGCATTTCACATCAACTTTAACAACTCATTTGTAACTTGAATTCCTATAAAAATAAGGGCCTTGGAGAACATTTTTGATAACTTTGGAAGACTAAGACACTACCCAAATTGTAGTCTTTATTAGTTTTTCTTAGTTCATTAGTATAGTATATTTAGTATAGTTTATTCATCTTGTACTTGTAGCAAGATTTGGATAAAGAACTGAGGAGCTCATGTGTCAAGGGTGACCTCTCTCCTATCACTTTCTCTTTTATATTTGATTTTACGTTTAATTATAATACAAGTTTGGATTTTATCATGTGTTATTAAAGTTTAAGTCTAGAGTTATGGATGAACTTTCTATATCGTATTAGTGATATTTACTTGATTATGATATTATTTTTAGCACGATGTTTAGCACTTTTGCTTTTCTAATTATGGTTAACCAGTCATTAACTGTGATAATCTTAAGGTGTTAAGTTTGGAATGAGAATTGGGATTTGACACAAATTCAAAGAAGTGCTAAACCTATGGAGTTCACTCACAAGAGTAGAGGAGCACTTTTGTGACTTCAGTGGCTTGTTCCTTGTAATTTTATAGAAAAAATGAATTTGTAATTAATTTCATAACCATGAGAGTAGGCATGACTTAGTTACAAACGTAGTTGATTCACTATGAGAGTAGATTTCATATATACTAGGAAATTATGTCATAACTAGTCAAGATAATAACATTCAATTAACCAATAATTTCACTTGCAAGAGTAGTGAGGAATTCCATAGTCCTAGGAGCTTTCTTTTGTTATTTTTATTTCTTATATCTCATGTTTATAGGTGTAGATTTAATTTCTTATACTTAATGACAATCTAAATAATTAAAGAGTTCAAAAATCATCGGTAATCGATAATCTTCCTTGTGGGATCGACACTTAATATCCCCTATGCTCGATAAACAATTTGTATACTTACAGAAAATGGGGTATTTTAGATTTTATTAAAATTTGGTGCATGGTAGAACCTCGTCAAAGCGGCCCATCATTACATCTTTCAACCTATAAGACAATGTATTTTAGCCCTTCATATAACTCTAGTAGTTTATCAATGTCCTTGTCATTGCTGATTTTGGCTACTCTGATATCCAAACTCTGAAAAGGAATTTGATACCATATCTCAATTTGCACTGCTTCCTTGTCTACTCTAGGTTACAAGTAACACAGATAGTCTCTAGTTAACTTCTTTTTAAAGCTATAAACACTACACTTTGCTATCTTGTTTCCACTGTATAAAATCTCAGGTTCCCATGGAAACTTTCTTTCCACCTATATGCATGTGGGTATCCACTATGCTAGGGGTGGTAGTTAGCATATTCTCTATGTTATTAAAACTTGTAGATGACAAAAGGTTTGCACAAGTAATTGTCTTCTTCCAACTTGCCAAAATATATAAACACATTCATATTTCAAGGACCAGTCAATAATACTACATTATTACTCCCATGGGACCACTAAACACTAAACATCTATTTGGAGACCAAGTATTGCCCAAAACATAGACAATTGATATTACTTTATTCCTATTACTTCACCAACTTGTTTTGGCAAAATTTGTTTAATTAGATGCATGAGTACACAACATTAGAATACCCAACTAATAAAATAATACAAATCTGGTATGTTATTGACAAATTTCAAGCACCACCATAATACCCACTATGTTTAACCTTAAATCTCATTTCGTACCACAAAAAATAACTCTTGTATGTAACAAATTAGTGAAATTATCATGAAACCTTAGATCTACAATAAAAAAAATGGCTAACACCAATTCAAAAGGTTTTTAACCATTCAAACTTTAAACTTTCGAATTCAGACATTTAAATACCAAAACCCTAAAATCAATAAATTAGATTAAGACAAAGAAGTATTTACTTACCAAATCAGTGCTATGCAATATTTTGCTTCTGCAAAAAACCCTCAGTTCAATCTTACTACGAGTTGGATTGTGCTGCTTCTCTTTCATTTTTCAGTCTCTCTCTCTGACTCTCAAGTCTCTCCCTTTAAGAAGAATAGCGAAAAAATTTAGGTGTTGAAGGCCAATTGCTTAATTGTATTCTTTGGTACATATGTAGGGACTTTTTGGCAATTCACATTTAGATGTGATGGAGGGATGTTTCTTCCGTCCACTTCCCACATTTCATGTAACCATATAGGGTTATGTGGTCATATTTGAAAGATGGAGAGGGGTTATGTGATCGAATGTGAAACCAAAGGGGGGTTATATGTAATTTACCCTTTTTTTGGGGTACCTATCTGGAGATTGCTATAAGGTTAAATTTGTATTAACTAATAATATGTTAGAGGCATAACAAAATTATTCTTTTTAGTGCTAAAAAGAGCAGATGACTTTCATAAATTAGGTCCAGAAGTGGGCTTTAGGGATTTGGCATATTTGTTATGGAGAAAGCGAAATTTGAGACTCTTTAAACAGAAGGCTCAGAGTTCTTGGAATTGATTCAAAGCATTTTGAAGAATGTATGCCAAGTTGTTGCAGGATAGAGAAGAATTCCACGAACCAGAGCAACTTGGAAACTATGTTTCAAATCGAACTTTCAGAGAAAATTCTTTCTTTAATGTGTAGGAAGCCTTACTGTATAATAAAAGCAGTTTTGTTAGCTTGTGGTATGTTCTCTATGTAGTGATGGTAGTTATGCTGATATTTGTAAGGGTGCCTTGCTGCTACTAGTAACTTTTCCTTGCTCAGTAATGCAAGTCAAAGGTTTCACCCAAAACAAAAAATGGAAGAAGAGTATGCATTCATACTATGAAAAATCTTAAAAAACATGACTTGAGGCATGAACTAGGTTGTTTTCTATAAAATGATTTGCGCCCCTACAAAATATCTTCTAGTATTGTAAGTTTCAGCACATCACCTTAAAAATAGTTTTGAAGCCTTATAATATAATAAAAGCAATTTTGTCAGCCTGTGGTATGTTCTCTCTGTAGTGATGGTAGTTATACTGATATTTGTGAGAGTGGCTGGCTGCTACTAGTAACTTTTCCTTACTTAGTAATGCAAGTCAAGAGTTCACCCAAAACAAAAAAATGGAAGAAGAGTATGCATTCATACTGTGAAAAATCTCAAAAAATATGACTCGAGGCATGAACTAGGTTGTTTTCTATAAAATGATTTGTGCCCCTATGAAATATCTTCTAGTGTTGTAAGTTTCAGCACGTTACCTTTAAAATACAATAACCCAACTTATTTTTACTAAACCATTCTAATCTACACTATTGAAGTAAGATAGATATCTCACATAACACCGTCCTTTGTTTCATATAGAATACTATAATAATACATTTTCTAATATATTATATGTGTAGTAACAAAAAAGAATAGTGGAAGAATCCCAAAATTGTAAAGATAGATGTAAAAGACATGTTTCATCATGTATTTATACTTAGAAGAGTATAGGAGTTACAACCTAGATATTAAACCAAATAATTATACAATTTTAGCAACAAAGCATTATTGTACAATATATTATGGTCAAAAAATTTCTCCTTTATATTATAAAAGTATAATTGAAAATACCATTCAATTAAGTTCAGGATATTTGATTTTTTTAAATTAAAATACCCCAACGTCATGAATTATAATGATCAAAATTGAACTCTGGCTTAAGTCAAATTGATAAAAGAAAGTAGAAATATGAAAAGAAATATTTAGCAGAATTAAGGTGTAGTTTTGTCCCGTAGAGAGTTAAATGAAAAAAAAATAAATAAAGTTTAGGAAATAAATTGCAAATCCGACTATTCCTTATAGGTGAAGTTTTTAGGATTAACCCTTTTCCAGTTGGAGTAGCACACGTGCCAAATTCACAAAGCACTTTAAATTAAAGCAAATCTAAAGGGAAAAAGAAAAGGAAAAAATCGGGGGAAGAATCAAAGTGAAAGAAAAAAGTCTGCTTTTTTACTTCTGGTTTTTTTTTTTTTCAGACTTTTACTTCCCAAGCAAAAGAAGAATCCTAATACTAATGCATATATTCCCAGGCCAATAATCAATTGGGCCCATATATTCCCTTGTCAATAATCAATTGGTCCCCTCTCCTTTTTCCCTTTGATAATTATTCTCTTAAATAATATTCCCTATCTTTAGAACAGCTTATATGGATTTGAGTTGCAAATTCCCTTTTCAATCATCATCTTCATCTTCATCCTGGGCTGTAATCGTCTACTCACCGTGGCTGAAATACCGGATTTTTCCACCGCCGTCCGATCATTTGACTCCTCGGATACCGGATTTTCGACGTATTACTGAAATACCTTAGTAGTAATTGCGTTTTAATTTCGCCAAGCCAAGCCAAGCATATTTAACAGGTACTTCTTCTTCTTTTTTCATGTTATATTTTCTTCTTATAATTAGGATTTTTTGTCGGTGATTTTTGGATGAGTAATTAGCTTATGATTGTGTATTAAATGTCTACGTGTTTTATCTGACTAATTTTTATTTTTAAAAATTTTTTTTGGTATAGCTTTATTATGACAGTATATTAAACTAATTAGAGCATATTTATGATAGTGTATTAGTCAAAGTACATATTTGATGTGCTTTATGAATATTGGCTTGAGACTTTTGTATTTAATTTAGAATTATTATATTTTGGCAGAGTTTAATGATGTATAACTAGTGTGGATATTTTAATTAGTTCATGAATTTAATTTAGCTTATTCAGTAGCTTATAATACTATAATTAATGATTACGGGTATAATCAGATTACAGTTTTCTATGTAAAATGATAAAAACTGAAAAACTTGCTTAAAGCAATTTTAGTGGAAGGTTCAGTTTCTCTGAACGGTTAGTACAATTTCACGACATTGAAAGAATGATTTTTTTTTTTCCATTTTTTATCTCTCTCTCTCTCTCTCTTCTGATTGGAGGATTCAGTTTTTTCACAGCAATTATTTTCGTCTTTCATTTTTGTTGATGGGCTAATAAAAAGTATTGTGTTATTGTCATTCCAATTTGTATTTGTATAAATTAGTTGATCGAAAGCTTCATTTTGTGTTATATTAACTGTTATTGGAATTTCTTTTGTCTGGATTAATATCTTCATACACAACGGCGACAAAGACGTGAATTTTGCATTATTGAGAGTTCTCTATAATTGCATAAACTTTGGGACAAAAAAGGGAAGAGAGGGGAAGGGGGGCGGGCGGGGCGGGCTGTTGCATGTGCGCAACAGGATGGTTTTGAGAATATCTGTCGTCTAAGATGACTACTTCTGCTGGTGCAGGACCTCTGAACACAAAGATGTCACAGAGGAGAGGTAAAACGTCTAGTTGGACTGTATTTGACCTGACTACTTCTGCAAGTGTACAACCTCTGGACACAAAAATGTCGCGGAGGAGAGGTAAAACGTCTGGTTGTACTGCATTTGACCTTGAACATCGTCGTAAGCAGCGTCTTGAACCTGAAGCAAGGGATGAATTTTTTCCGGCAATATCAAGCTCAATGGAGCAAAGTCAGAAAGCCTTGACAAACATAGCAAATATAACTGCATCGGAGAAGCATTTTGCGTCTCTACTACAGGATGCTGTCAAATTTCAGATCAAGCCGAAACGCGGCGATATGCATGAAAAGAAATTGCAGGGTGGTTGCTCTAGTGGTGTCAAAGATGCTTTGAAGGCAAATGGAATGCTTAAGGAGCTCCATCCTTGGGCAGACCAATGCCTGATTGAGGATGTTTTGGCTGGTGTAGACTATGATGTTGATAAGGCCTCATCCTTATTGAAAATGATGGTTTCCTCTGAGCAAAAATACAATAATATTAAAATTACTGGGACTGATGAATTAAAGTTCAATCGTAAGAAGTCTCTTGTGAATGAAAATAAGTCATTAGCTGAAAAGGACACAGATCTTTCTCAAGTGATGCGTCTTCTTGAGGGTCTTGTGCTTAGCAATAATGGAGATTTGACAGATGAACGTGCTTCTTCGAGGAGAATGCTTCTGCATGATGTCTTTGCTACAAAAATGATTCTGAATTCTATCAAATCTTTACCCATTGAGCGGGAAGAAGATGATGTTTACTTGGCTCAAAGAAAAGAGGCACAAAAGATGACGAGGTTTGTTTCTGGTATAAATTTTAGCTGCCATCTGCACTATGAACTTGATTTTTGTTTTTACTTCAATCATATGCAGTACTTGTAATAAGGATGCTTCTTTCCTTTTTCTTGTTCTCATACACAAATTTCAGGGAAAAAGGTACAGAAATCCTGGTATTAAAAATATGTAATTCACATACTCAATTATGACAAATTGCTCATCACATCCATTTTCTTGCTAGAATTTTGGGATTGCACTTTAAATGGCACCTTTTAAACTTATCCCTTCAACTTATTGTGCTCTGGAATATTCGATGCATTATGAATATGGTGGAGATTGCAGATATGGAAGAGCATTGGTATCATAGTTTTTTAGTTCTTGCTATCCGAATGTGCTTTATGTTGAATTTCTAATTTTTGGTCTTTGAACCCTCCATAGTTGTTTGAATTAAGGACTGGGAGATTATGTTTGTTTAATTTGGTTCTCAGTGATATATCATGATGTGTACGGCCATTTTGTTATTTAATTTAGTTTCATATTCATCACAGAAGTTTAGAGAACATGAATAAGCAACTTGAATCACATTCAGAACTCTTGATTATATACTGGGTAAGTGTGTCATAATTGAAATTCTTCCTATGGATAGCTATGTATATCTTGCTACTTCTCTGATATACGTTTCCATGGACAAGAACCTGCCTTGCCATTTGCGGTTTTCCTGAACCAGCTTGCTTTAGATCATATTCTTTTGCTTGAGCCAGTGTTGTGATATTCTTTTCCATTTCTGAAATCCTGCTTTTAAACTCAAAAAAAAAAAAAAGGTTACATGACTGGCAATTTATGAATATAGTTATTTTTTCTGGTGTGATAGCCTTCTTTTATTAGAATATTCTTTGCAGTTGTCAGATACCACCTTGTGCTACCTTAGATGATAATTTCTTTGCTTTTAGTGTTCTTATGCTTTTATTCACAAGAATCCTGTGCTATTTCTTTTATGCTTTTGTTATGCAGGTTTTCAACTTTGAAATCTTTTACATATGATTTGGTTTGCAAGATTTTTAATTTGCCAAGATATTTGAGAATTTATGCAAAGAGGCACTTTTAGAAACAGAAGTTAACACTAAAACCTTGGATAACTAGGAAAAGAGTGAGTGAGAGTATGAGTATTTATCAATTAAATGATAATTTAAGTTTTACCACTAATGTTACTAAAAGGTGTGCCAAAATTGGAAGGTTGTGTCTTGTGTTTGACAATTAGGGTGTGCATAAACGGGCAAAAATGAATTATCAACCAATTTTAGAATGAATTAGGGGACGTGAATTGGTAATTATGCTGGATGCTTGGAAATATATATAAATATACATACATACAAATGACCAAAAAAGTACAGAAATGGATCTGGCTTTCTTAAGTTTGAAATTATCAATTTCGAATTCATTACAGCCGTTAGGGACTCATTAAAATCGGAGTCTGCATTTGGTACTATATATTAGTAAAAGCATATTTCTGTTTGTACACAAATACATACAGACAGTTTATGTATTTATATGTGTATATATACATAATGTGTATATATTCACATAAATATGTCACACAGACCGTCAGACACAGCCTAATTCTATTCCAGTTTATACCCACTGCTGATACTGTGATGTTCTCCATCTCTCTTAAAGCTCACACTTGACAACTCACAGCTGGCACTCAAAAACTCATGGGCTTACCCTTACCTCACAGCTCTTTCCTTCTTGTCTGTCGTCTCTATTGTCAGTCATCTTTGTATAAATATGCTGTCCATTCTCTTGCCATCTTGCACCACCATCGTTCATTGACCTCATCTGACTCTGCCATGTTGCACTTCCTGGTTTCTGGAAGGTAGACTTCCGTACTAGTAGATGTAGTTGTACTGGTTCCTTGATGGTTGCTCTTGTGTTGACCTCGGGATGTCGAGTTGTAATGATAAGTCATTCTTGTTTGATTTAAGTAGAATCTGGTTAGTGCATTTTTTTTTTGGCACTGATCTTGTAGTGGTTCTGGTGAAGTTGAACTGGCATTGGCAATTATTTTGCGAACTCAGTTCTTTTGGTTTCTGTTTTTGCTGAAACCTTGTAGTGTTAAGATTGTACCCTTCTAAAGTATATTGAGTTATGCTGAAGTTTAGGTTTCTGTTTTGAAGATTATTTAGCTCACAGTCCTTGTCTATGCACTTTTCTTATTAAAAAACAGTTCAGCATCTCGGAACTCTAAGGCTTCCGTGGATGCCTATCTGAGAGGGGATCACTTATCTGCCCAACTCTATTCGCGGAAAGCTCGTGAAGAATGGCTGACTGCTAAACAACTAAATGCCAAGGCAGCAAAAGAAATTCTGAGAATCAAGAATTTGAAGAATGATGAGTGGACATTAGATTTGCATGGTCTTCATGCTGCAGAAGCAGTCCAAGCCTTGCAAGAACATTTGCAGAGGATTGAATCTCAGATGCCTACAAAACAGCTTGCTTGTGCTAGAAGATTCAATGCAATTCAATCTCAGATGCCTTGTGCTAGAATAGTCCATTTATCTCAGATGCCTATTGCTTGTGCTAGAATAGTCCATTTATCTCAGATGCCTGCTAGAAGATTCAATGTAATGGCAGGAATTGTATCTTCCACAGCTCCTAATGTTGCAATTTTTAGGGATTTGGAAGAGTGTGATAGCCAGATTCCATTGTTTAGGCCAAGACCAGCATCTGTAGAAGTAATAACAGGTACTGTTTCTCCTTTTTAAATCAATTGCACATGCTAAAGTGTTTAATATTCTGGTTTTATGCATGTGCTTGCTCTTCTAATATACTATCTAAGCAATGTGCCTGAATTTCCTTACAAGGGATGTGGACCTCTTAATGAAGTTTTAAGTGGTTTAAGCCAGTTGTTTTAGTCAGACAGGATAATACTACTATATAGTGCAATATGATTCTTGTGATACGTTTTCAGGAAAAGGCAAGCATAGTCGGGGTGAAGCCACACTTCCTCCAGCCATTAGGAGCTTTCTCAATGAAAATAGGTAATATTCTTCGTTTCTTTTTCAAGGTGAGTGTTAGGAATTTGCAGTTAAAAAAGTTTAAATTTTTGCAGATATCACTATAGTGAAACACGACCTGGGGTGATTGAAGTACAAGTCAAATTCCGGTGATGATGAGCTCTGTGCATTACACTATCTTGCAATGAGGGAGTTCTCCTTATTTGATATGTATCATAGATTGGTCTTTGGTATTTTGCGGTAAATAGCCTCGTCTTGTATATACTGCTGTACACAGTGTTCTGTTCTTTAACTTAAATAGTTTGCTTATTGTACAGTTCAGATTGATGTCAATGAAGTTTTACAAGGAGAAGTAGACAGCCTGTTTCTTCTTCATATTGCATTTCTGTTGTTTGCATGCCAGTGTGGCTATGTAGCTACTTAAGACTTGAGTACCTCGCCAGAATGGTGGCCACATGTAGTATATGCTTGTGGAACTATAACAAAATTGTTACTGTGTGCAGAAATGAGGATGGTGGTTGCATGAAGATTTTTCTGGATCTTTCTTTGGTTTGTGGATCTCTTTTGATAAAGTTTGTTTTGGCTCTTGCTAACTATGGACACCTATATAGTGGACGAATGGAATCTCTTGCCTCCTTCAATGCACGCTTTTGGCTAAGCAACTGTATCAGAATTGGCTGCCGTTGCATAATGACACTTTACCTTGGCAATTTGAAGCAAACTAGTATAATCTTGGCAGAGTATCCTGAATTAAAGGGTTAGACATTAATTTTCTTGTTCTCGTGGAATCATTAAATAAAAATTGTCTTGGCAGAAAGTACCCTATGTGAGAGGCTTAACAAAAATGTCTTGGCTGAAGTACTCCAAATGAGAGGATTCAATGCTACTTTTCTTCACAGATGGGACTCTGTTTGAATTAGTTGTTTTTCAGGTTTTTTTTTTTTAAAAAAAAAAAAAAATCTTACTGTAGCTGTTTTTGAAAAACAGCTAATGTTATTTGGATTGCTGTATTTGAAAAACTAATTGTCTTAAAAAACAAATGCATTTGGATTGAACTATATATTTGAAAAATAGATATAATCACTTTTTTTCCATTCAGCTCCAATAATTTCCTCCCTTCCTATAGGCCTAAAGGACAAACGCTTGAAAACCTGTTCAAGAAGTAGCTTAAAGCATACATTCGTAGTATTCAACTTAATACCAAATTTATAACCGAGAATTCCTTTCAAGGGATTACAAATCATTTCTAAGGTCCATAGGATTACAATTGAAGTAAAAAAGTCCGTGGTAATACTAATACTACAATAGTTTTACATTTCCCCTAGAGTGACAAAGGCGGCCAAGCTGCAAAAAAACATTTTTCGGGGGCTTACAAGTCATATCTTCAAAATAATGGTCAAGAAAGGCTAAAATGCTTCAGTTGACATCCAAGTTGATGTCTAACCATAACTTCAAGCAAACTATATTTAAAACTTGCAGTCCCACTTCCCTCAATCCTAGACTCATTTCGTACCAACAAAAGTGTGCATAATGAGGAAAACTCACGGTTAGAGACAGCTATGAGAGTATATGTGATTGGCAATTGCTTGGTGGTCTTCACCACACTCAGATATTCCTTGTTGTGACACATTTGGTTGTGGTCCCGGAACTTGGTATCATGGTTCACCATCGTGGGTTGCGGTCGCGTTGCGGTCTCGGTTGTTCCATATCGGTCATGACATATCGGTTGAATATCGAGTGATACACATATTATAGCAAATGAAAGTTTCCAACAATTTTGAAAAAATTACTAAAATTAGAGAATATAAAAAAAGGCACAATTTAAAAAAAATCTGAGTTAATTCGGATATATTGACCGATATTATGCATCACAGATTTGAATCGGTCAATATCGGCCAAGTCAGAGCGAGTCATCACAGATATGATAATATCCATGATTCGGGGATCGGTATCGTACTGGTCCCCTCTGTTCCGATTACGACTCGACCGATACATATCGGTATCGGTCGATATTGCGAACCATGTTTGGTATCTTTCTTCTAAATCATACGACATTGCTCCAGCATCTTCTTCTTTATTAAAATAGTTGTCATTCGGTACATATCCCGCATGAAGTTATGCAAGACACAACAGGCAGGGACACAATGTTATTCTGCGTGGCCATCATATAATTCTGCATAGGGCCTATTTTAAGTATCGGAAACGTTTTTTCAAAATACCAAATGTTCATTCAATAATACTTCTTAGAGATGTATGGCGGTTGTTGAATAACTCTTAGGCAGCGATGCAGATGATGATCCATTGACTCTGGTGAATGTTGGAAACGCTCGACCAATACCCGATGGCACTTATTATGGCTAAGTGTTAGCCCCTTAGGGCGCGGTCCAGACAGGAACGCGCGCGGCCATGGCCAATTTCGGCCAGCCATGGCCTAGGTGAGAAGGCCGAAGGTGAAGCTTGTTGGAAACGAGTGGACAAGTGTTTGATGATGTTTTCTTAACCTAAGTATGGGTTGGGGAAAGTTTTAGGGGCATCAGATGCCTCTAAGTTAGTTGGGGAAAAGGGGTGCCTCTACTAACGGTTGTAAATTTTCCTCTAAGGCATATATATAGAGGGATAACTGTGACTAAATCAAGTTAAGGCCAAGGGCTAGGGGCCAAGGCCACGGAATGACTATGGCTCGGTGGGTTGTTTCGGGTGGTTCCAAGTGCTAGGAACCATGATACCTAAGATTGCTAAGTGTTGAGGCAAGTTGGGTGCAGAACGTTGCCGATGGCGGGAAATGGGAGGCGCAGAGTTGTGCGGCGGTTGCTTGTGCGCACCCAAGATGAACGTTGGGCAGTTGCTGACCGTTGCTGGCAGTTGTTGGGAGTTGCTGACGGTTACCAGCCAACTCACCCTTGTTCTTAGCGGGTTCCTGATTTTGTGGACGTTCAGATAAGACCAGCGGTTGGGTCTTTTGTCAACCGTAAATGTGCCTATAAATAATGGGTTAGGCAGAGACTAAAGGGTAGAGAGTCTCAAATAGTGAGAATCACCCTTAGATGTTCTGCACGCCAGGTGTTTGTAGGAATTCCTTGTAATCGTTATTGTGAAATACAAGGTTGGCTGTGTTGGCTGTAACTTGTGCGTGTGTTCCTTTATGTTGCCTAAGTGTTCTACGTTCTGAATACTTGTGTGCAAGTGAGTTGTGTGGGCTGACTGGTAGCAGGGCTTACTAGTGCCATTATGGGCATGGTTTGCTAGTGTAAGTAGACACCTCGTAACAGCGTGGTATCAGAGTACGGCTCTGATCCATTAGACCGTGCTTTTGTTGTGTTTGTTTTGTAGGTAATGATGGTTGGACATGGAAATACTCTCAAAGAGCGGTTGCACCGTCAAGAACTGGCGTTCGAAGACTTGATGCAGCGTCTGGGAGACGTTCCAGAGGGCTTCAATGTCGTGGACGCTCTGTTGCAGACCCGAGAAACGATCAACGCCCTAACAGTGCAGATGGAGGAAACCAGGCTTAGAGTCTCTTCCGTTGGGGATGTTGAAGCATTGAGGAACGAAGTGACTTCCTCCCATGCTAAGATTGCGGCTTTACAGTCGGAGATCGGTGTGTTGAAGAAGGCCGTTGGCTCTTGCAACACACAGACCGTTCAAAAATTTTCGAAGGGGAAAGTTAAAGTCCCAGAACTGAAACCGTACCAGGGGAGTAGGAGTTCGAAGGATCTAGAAAATTTCTTGTGGGATGTCGAACAGTACTTCAAGGCTGTTGTCGTTCCAGAAGGAGAGAAGGTATCCATTGCATCCATGTACCTTAGCGGTGATATAAAATTGTGGTGGAGAACGATGCAATCAGACCCCACCAGACCTAAGATTGAGAGTTGGGACGTGTTGAAAGAGGAGTTGAAGAAATAATTCCTTCCCACGAATATTTCGTGGAAAGTTTGGGACGCATCGTGGAACTTGAAGCAGAGTAAGAGTGTACACGAGTATGTTGCTGAGTTCCAGGCCCTGATGTTGGATGTGAAGGAGATGTCGGAAGAAGACAGGCTCTACACCTTCATCCGTGGACTGCAGCCATGGGCGCAGATAGAGTTGCGGAGACAGAATGTTCAGACCGTGTTTCAAGCACTTACTGCCGTAGAGAAGTTCATAGACTTCAAGTCCATGGGATCCAATGACAAGAAGAAAGAAAAGGGTAAGGACAAGGACAAGGTTAAAGACCAGAAATGTGGGACATTGTTAAAGAAGAAGAAAAAGAAGCAGTCGGTAATAACGACCGAAGCCGGTGGTGCTTCTTCTTCTAAGGAAAAGCCAGCGTCAAATCCGAAGAAGGATGGCTGCTTTAATTGCGGAGGACCACACTTGGCCCGCAATTGTCCCAACAAAAAAAAGGATCAGAACGTTAGTGCCTTAATAGCGGAAGATGATGGCGATCGGTTGGAGATGCAGGACGCACGGTAAATCAGTTCCGGGAGCATCACACAGTTGTGTGACGGAACACGTGGTAAATCAGTTCCGGTTGAAGTTGAAGGACTTGGGCTTCAAGTTGAAGGCTGTCAACTCTGAAGCCAAACCCGTGTTGGGCGAGGCAACGGTAGAATTGGAGTTGGGGCCGTGGAAGGGATGATGTAGTCTCATGGCCAGTCAAATGGACGATTTTGACTTGATCCTAGGCAAGGATTTCATGGTTGCGAACAGGATCTATCCAATTCCCCACTTGGACGGCATCATGGTAGACGACGACCAAAGTCCAGGCTTTGTCCCTGCAGCCAGGTTGCCAAAACAGAAGAGCAACCAACGAAAGAACATGGTGTCGGCTATACAAATTGAGTCCAGTCTTCAGCGCGGGGAAGTTGTATACATCGCCGCATTGGTAGAAACAAAGCCCGACATGTACTAGGAAGTACCAGATGCCGTAGCCCATGTGTTGGTGGAATTCGCAGACCTGATGCCTGTGGAATTGCCGAGGCGGCTGCCTCCTAGACATGCCGTGGAGCACAGAATTGAGTTGGTGCCAGGAGCCCAACCCCCTGCCCAGGCTCCTTACCGCATGTTCCCGATGGAGTTGGAGGAGCTGCGGCGCCAACTGAACGAGTTGCTAGAATGCTAGGCGCTGAGACCATCGAAGGCTCCGTACGGTGCCCCAGCATTGTTCCAGAAGATGGCAGACGGAACACTGAGATTCCGTGTGGATTATCGTGCCCTGAACAAGATCACGATCAGGAATAGGTACCCGATCCCAAATACATTTGATTTGTTCGATAGGCTAGTGAGGGGCCGATTCTACACCAAAATTGACTTGCGGTCGGGATACTGGCAAGTCCGAATAGCCCCAGGAGATGAGAAAAAGACGACGGTGGTGACAAGGTATGGTTCCTTTGTATTTCTTGTCATGCCGTTCGGCTTGACGAATGCACCTGCTACATTTTGTAGGCTGATGAACGATGTCTTGTATGAATACCTTGACAAGTTTGTTGTAGTGTACTTAGATGACATTGTTGTGTATTCGGAATCCCTAGAAGAACATGTAGGGCACTTGAGAGACGTATTCCGCAAATTGAGGGAATACGAGCTCTATGTAAAGAAGAAAAAGTGTGAGTTTGGCAGGGAGCATATCACTTTTCTTGGCCATGTGGTGAGCAATGGTCAGATCGAGATGGATCGCAGGAAGGTCAAGGCCATTCTTGATTGGCCTGCACCCTAGAAAGTCACAGAACTGAGGTCGTTCCTTGGTCTGGTCAATTATTACAGACGTTTCATCCAAAGATACTCCAAGATAGTGGCCCCTTTGACGGATTTGTTGAAGAAGGATAGATCGTGGATGTGGGATTATGAATGCGGGATGCGTTCAGAAGGTTGAAGGAAGCAGTCACTTCTGCGCCAGTGTTGCAACTTCCAGACTTTACAAAGGCGTTCGAAGTGCACACTGATGCTTCAGATCGTGCGGTTAGAGGAGTGCTGATGCAAGACAAGTACCCAATTGCATTTGAGAGTCGAAAGCTGAAGGAATGCGAGCAGAAATATAGCACGCATGAGAAAGAGATGACGGCCACAGTGCATTGCCTGGAGACATAGAAGCACTACCTGTTGGGAACCAAGTTCGTGGTGGTGACCGACAATGTGGTCAATACGTACTTCAAAACGCAGAAAAAGTTAACCCCGAAGCAAGTTTGTTGGCAGGAGTTTCTGGCCGAGTTCGACTTTGACTTGCTGCACAAGCCAGGAAGGGAGAACACCTGACGCTTTAACTCGAAAGTACGTCGAAGAGTATGTTACGGCCCTCAGCACCGTGGAAACGGACTTTCGGGACAAGATCAAATCAAAGTTCCCAAATGATCCGGTGTACCAGACCCTGACCACCCAAGTCCGTGAGGGCAAGGTTCGTCGTTACTAACTCGAAGACGACCTACTCTTTGCCAAGGGCGGTAGAGCTTATGTCCCGGTAGGAGGGGGACTTAGGCGACAGTTGCTGCGAGAGACCCATGACACTCCTTGGGTTGGTCATCCCGGAGTGGAGCGAATGCGGGCGTTACTGTCGCGGAGCTTCAACTGGCCAAAGATGGAAGCAGATATTGAGGCATACGTGAAAACATGTCTTGTGTGCCAACAAGACAAGGTAGAAAGGAAGAAGGAGCCGGGTTTGTTGCAGTCTTTGCCGATCCCTGATCGACCCTTGCAATCGGTCTCAATGGACTTCATTTCGGGATTTTCTAAGGTCGATGGTATGGTTTCTGTTTTTGTAATCATTGATAGATTTTCTAAGTATGCTATTTTTATCGATGCGCCGAAGGCGTGCCCGGCTGATGTTGCCGCTGATTTGTTTTTCAGAAATATTGTGAAGTACTTCAGGTTACCCGAAGACATCATAAGTGACAGGGATACCAGATTCACGGGGAGATTCTGGACCGTGTTGTTTGGATTACTGGGTTCCGAACTTAAGTTCTCTACTGCCGCACATCCTCAGACCGACGGACAAACGGAGAGGATCAATGCCTTGTTGGAGGAGTACCTAAGGCATTACGTGACGGCAAGTCAAAAGAACTGGGTGGAGTTGTAGGATGCTGCGCAGTTTTGCTACAATCTGCACAAGTCATCTGTACCAAGCTGAGTCCGTTCGAGTTGGTAAACGGGCAACAACCTCTGGCTTCGCATGAAGTTGCACTTCAAGGCGGGAGTCGTTGCCTAGTCGCACACCGGTTTGCTCGTGCCAAGCACGAATTGGCGGACGAAGCGAGGGATAGCTTGTTGGTGGCGCAACACTGCATGAAGAAGTATACGGACCAACGTAGACGGGACTTAGAGTTCTAGGTGGGAGATCAAGTGATGCTGAAATTGACTTCCCAGATTTGGAAGAAAGTAAGCAGCAAGATAGTCCATCGTGGGCTCATTGCGAAGTACGATGAACCGTTTGAGGTGATCAAGAAGGTGGGTCGTGTAGTCTATCGGTTGAAGCTGCCTGACAAACTAAAGATCCACCCGACCTTCCATGTGAGTTTCTTGAAGCCCTTCAACCATGATGAGATGGATGAAGGACGGAAGCAAGCAAGACGTGCTTCGCTGGTGATCCGCAAACAATTCCAGAAAGATGTGGAGGCAGTGCTGGATCACAGAACCATGGGGCAGAGTAAAAAGAATAGACGGACAGATTATCTAGTCCAGTGGAAGAGAGAGACTGAGTTGGTCGCTATTTGGGAACGGGACGTGACCTTGTGACAGTTCGAAAACAAAATTGCTGAGTACCTAAGGAACGTGCGGAAGCAAGCCAAGTTGACGAGGGCGTCAACCTCTTCAGGTGGGGGTGGTCTGTTAGCCCCTTAGGGCATAGTCCAGACAGGAACGCGAGAGGCCGTGGCCATTTCGGCCAGCCATGGCCTAGGTGGGAAGGCCGAAGGTGAAGCTTGTTGGAAACGAGTGGACAAGTGTTTGATGATGTTTTCCTAGCCTAAGTATGGGTTGGGGAAAGTTTTAGGGGCATCAGATGCGTCTAAATTAGTTGGGAAAAAAGGGGTGCCTCTATTAACGGTTGTAAGTTTTCCTCTAAGACATATATATAGAGGGATAACTGTGACTAAACCAAGTCAAGGCCAAGGGTTAGGGGCCAAGGCCACGGAATGACTATGGTTCGGTGGGTTGTTTCGGGTGGTTCCAAGTGCTAGGAATCACGGTGCCTAAGATTGCTAAGTGTTGGGGCAAGTTGGGCTCGGAACGTTGCCGATGGCGGGAAACGGGGTGCGCGGAGTTGTGCGGCGGTTGCCTGTGCGCGCCAAAGATGAACGTTGGGCAGTTGTTGACCGTTGCTGGCAATTGCTGGGAGTTGCTGACGGTTACCAGCCAACTCAGTCTTGTTCTTAGCGGGTTCCTGACCTTGTGGACATTCAGATAAGACCAGCGGTTGGGTCTCTTGTCAACCGTAAATGTGCCTATAAATAATGGGCTAGGCAGAGACTAAAGGGTAGAGAGTCTCAAATAGTGAGAATCACCTTTAGATGTTCTGCACGCCAGGTGTTTGTAGGAATTTCTTGTAATCGTTATTGTGAAATACAAGGTTGGCCGTGTTGGCTGTAACTTGTACGTGTATTCTTTTATGTTGCCTAAGTGTTCTACATTCTGAATACTTGTGTGCAAGTGAGTTGTGTGGGCTGACTAGTAGCGCGGCTTACCAGTGCCATTCGGGCGTGATTTGCTAGTGTAAGTAGACACCTCGTAACACTAAGGAATATCGGTGTAATGGCCACGGACTCTTCAAATTCCACCCTTTGTGTGGGGTTATTAGGAATATTCAAAAACCAATTCATGCATGTTACCTCAATACTCTTCAAATTCCACCCTTTGTGTGGGGTTATTAGGAATATTCAAAAACCAATTCATGCATGTTACCTCAATACTCTTCAAGCAATGTCCACATTGTAATTTAAGTTCTTCAACCTAAAGATGACACAAACTTTATTTTTCCGAGTGGAAAGCAGAGCTAAATTTCCAAAGAAACAGTACAATTTCCATAATGACTTTGACCTGCTTTGTTCTCCGTTGATCCCAAGATATTGGAAAAGAATTAGAGCTTTTCTGATCATTCCAATCTTGCACAAACAAAAATTGGCAACCAAAGGAGCTGGTATGGCCATCTTTTCACATTCCTGTAGTTGTTGTTGTGCCTCTATTTCCTAACCTTCCAATATTTTCTTTCTTTTAATAAAAAATATGATAACACCATTTTTTGAGGAGAAAATTGTCAAACGTTAAGTATCTGAGGGCATGACCATCTTTTCACACTTCTAACATACATGAGATCTAACCCACATGTTTGATTGTTCCTTTGCAGGGGCAACTTGTGTGTTTTCCGATTACAGGGAGCAATTTCCTACTCATCCAACATTCATTGCGTAGAGGCAACATGTGATTAAGCCATGATTTTATTAGTTCATTAATCATCACTTACACAAAAGCACCAACTGACACTGAATAGGTGTTAAAATCCATTTGGTTTTATGTTTCTTTACCATTACAGTCGCTAGAATTTGGATCTGGATTTGACTCTATATAGAATGCATGATTCTGTAGTCGGATTTAGTGGTTATAACCTATAACCCAGATCTTATATCTACTCCCATATTGCATGAATTTTACCACACATTTCGTAATTGCTGCCATGCATGTTGTCAAAATTGGATTTTTACCACTCTAGCCATTAACATATATGATCAACACTAGATTATTCCTTCATAACAGAAGTTGGCTTTAGGGACTCAATATTTATGTTATGAAGGAAGCGAAATTGTGAACTCTTTCAACACATGGCTTAGAGTGCTTAGGATTGATTCAGAGCATTTTGAAGACCGTATGCAAGCTGTGAGAAACCTAAAACTTTCCCATTTGCTCCGCCTTCTGTTTCTGTTCACTTTCGTTGTTTTATTTGAATGACACTTTGCTATCCATGTTTCTTGGGAAGTTTTCATGTTAAATTTGAGTAGGTGGTTGTGTATATTGGGTATATTTATGTGAGATTGTATATATATCTTTGTTAGAAGTACGGACGAGTACGGCGTGCGAGTTTGGAAAAGAAAATTTCTGCTGAAACTACTTTCTATCAAATCCGGCCGGAAATCCGGCCAGTTATTGGCCGGATTGTTGGCCGGATTGTGTGTGGTTTTTGAAAAAAAATGTCATCCGCCACTGCCTCAAATCCGGCCAGGAATCCGGCCGGGAATCCGGCCAGAAACCGGCCGGATTGTGACGTGTCACAGTCGGTCACCAGGTTTGACCGACTGTTTCCTTCCCTTTTTATACACTTTTGGCCTAAAAATATCTCCACTTTGCTTCTTGCCTGACCGAGCTTCTTAGAGAGAAAGGGAGAAAAGCTCTCAATTTTCTTTGTTTCAATCTTTGCCAAAATCTTGAGTTTTCACCGTTGGATTTTCAAACCACTCCGTACAAGTGCTAGCTAAGGTGGGTCAAAGGTGCTAGTGGAGTTGTTTTTGGAGGTGAAGGTCTAAGTTCCTACCTTTCTTGACTTTCAAGGTGAGTTGCTAAGGAAGTTCTTGTTTTGTTTTACTATTGGTTAATTGGTGAATTGTGAAAGGTTAAGGATGCTATCTAGTGGATGATTTCTTGAATTTAGGTCAAGTTGGACCATTTTCTAATTTATTGGATATTTTTTTGATTTGATATGATAGTCTTGGATTGGACTTGGATTAGTGGTTTAAATGGTGTTAATGGAAGCTTGTATACGTTATTTGCGGTTGGTTGTGGAAAATTTCCGCTTATAGTATGAATTTCTGGTTCTAGGGTTTCATTTAGGGATTTTCTATGGTTGGCTCTTCAGTTTCCAATTGTCTTAGATTGAGAGGTATTATGGCCTAATTGAATGTGTTCTATTGCTTGTTCCTTGTATATATGATGTTGGATGATTGCTATGAATAATGGGTTTTATTTGTCGGTTGAGAAAATAAAGAAAATTAGGGGAAATGCTGTCCAATTCTTTTCTTGTTTTGTAAATAAGTTAAAGGGGTTTATGAAATGTATTTTGTGTCGAGTTGGGCGTCTTTCATGGAAAACTACGTCGGTTCTCTCGAAGGGTATGCGAGTAGCTATTTTCTATTTGAACTCCTATATTTCTGCTTGGTAAATATTATGATCGTTGTATCAGTTTAACGCATGATACCTTTTCAAGTTGAAATCCTAAACGTTTACTTACCTATTTCTAAAAAATAAAAAGGTATGACTTAGGGTTTTCTCGGTTGTGAGGAAACTACTTTCGAGCAAGGCTTTAAGTGTCCTCTTTTACGTACGATTTTCATTAAGCCCTTTTGCTACTTGACTATATATTGATTTTTAGTCACACAAATGATTTCAAAAGAATATTTCCTTAGTCTATCTATTTGGATTTTGATTTGTCCTTGGTCAAATATTTCCGATGGAAATTTATAACCCTTTTGAGTTTGGTTTTGTATTTGGTGTATGAAAGTCTAGTTATTTCCGTCCACAGGCTCTAATGGACTCTCTTCACTTTAAAGTCACCTTTATCCGTTTTCCTCGCTTTACTCGAGTTCCTTGATTTCACTTACTTGTTTTGCTATATGAATTGTAATTCTTTCTCGTTAAATCTTAGGTTTTCATTGGTGACGGAGGGTAATACCCAGTGGGGTATTTTGGACGTTATTTTTGCATAACTAGGTGAGTGTTCCTTGTTTGTTGTATTTCTCTTGACTTGATGACTTGTATTATTGATTGATAAGGTGATAATTGCTTTCAATGATTGTCAAAACGAGTTTTTAAGGCGAGTGTGTACTTTATCGCACTTAGCCTAAATGATAGTGAAATTGTAATGCTTGAACGACTAACATGTTACTTGTGCATGAATGTAAGCCTTTTGGGCTGAACTGGCCATTGCCCCTTGTTACCGGTCGTCTCGAGCCAGAAGCGGACTCGGTCGGGCGACTAGGAACTTGGGTGAACGTTTCGGTATACTCGAGTATTACCTTGTAGGTTGGTGGAGCCTGGCCAAAAGCCAGGGACGGGGTGAATGAAATGAATGAACGAATGAATGAATGAGGGGTTTTAGTTATACAAAATGCATTTTCAAATGATTGAAGGTAGGGGAATGAAAGGAGAATGAAGGAACGAACGAATGAGCGAATGGCTCCTTGTGAGCCCGTATCCTTTTCATGAATGTGTTTATCGCTTTATTTGTACTTGTATCTTGAATTGTTGTTTATATGTATTGAATGCATTGATTCTCTTGTTGCCTATGTGTACGGAACCTCACTGAGCTTTCCAGCTCATTCCTTTAGTTTTTGTTTTCCTTAGCAGGGGAAGACGTGCGAGGATGGAAGCTACGAATAGATTAGCCGTTTTAGCACTTCGGTTTTTTTTTGTAAAGGTTCTCGCCCTAGTGCTTGGCACGGGCTAGTTGTATGGGGAAATTGAGAACCTATATTTTGACAGTTGTACTTCCAGTGAGACAGTAATGTATATAAGTTTACGTTTAAGTTTGGAATTATTGTTATTTCGATTGTTTTGTGGGTTTTATTGTCTTTTCTTATAGTGACTGACTGAGTCCCGGCGAGAGCTGGGCAGGCGGCCCGTTGACCCCTCTGGTTCGCCTAAGGGGAAAATGGGGTCGTTACAGGTGGTATCAGAGCCTGCTTCGCGTGGTCTCTGCGCGGAGTGAGCCTGGATTAAGCGGTGAATAGGTATAAAGGATTAAGTGCTCGTTCGAGCCTAAACTCTGAATTGTGAATGTTATAGGCCTTAACTTTTCTTGTGGTATCTGAGAATCTTAGATAGGTACGTCTGGTGAGAATTTCGATTATAGATGGTTTACTCTTGGGACTGGCCAGCCCGAGAGGTGAATTGTCTTATTTCGGATTCTTGTGCCTGAGTACTCTAGCGTTGAGGCGGTGTTAAGTATGTGAGATGAGCATTTTGGGAACATGAACAGGCTTTGATCGACTGGAATGAGTACAAGGGGTTAAGGGATATCTGTTTTGAATAGTAAGTATCGTGAGGGACCAGACGGGGTTACCTTAGCTGAGACTGGGACGACACATCACCTCCTTGTTTGATTCGCCCATATATTCTTATTACATGACGTTAACTGGTGTATTTGAGCATATGAATATTTGCCTGACTTGATATGTACTTGTGTAATTGGTCATCTATTTTCGTGATATGTGGAGTGTTATGTGCATATATGTTTACTTGTATAATTGGTGGTCTCAATTTTAGATACTTTAGTCAATTTCCTATTGCTACTAAAATATCTTTGGGGGGAAGAGAAAAGAAAAGAGAAAAAAAAATATGTGTATATAATATCTAGAATATGAAAGGAAGCCGGAGTCACGGACGTAGTCGTGGCCGTGGAATTAAGCGAGGCCAAGAACCAAGAGAAGAAAAGGGAAACAATAGCTGGACAAGGACCGAGAGTGTCACTTGTACTTAGGAATGTAATTGACCCATTGTTTTGCCCCGACAGGCTAGCATCTGAGTTCCCGCAACTCCGTAAGATGACACATTGGGTTGATACGTATCAGGAAATCGCGGTTCTCCGAGATGAAATGGAGGTTCAAAGGAGGCTAACCGAGTACTGGGAAGGGCGATGGAAGCAAGAGTATTCGGAGAAACTTGAGCTCTTACACCAAAACATGGAGCTAAAGAGGAAATACGAAAAGATTTCCAAGGAGATTGTAGCAATGGCACAAAGCAATACTTCTATGGGGATTCCAGAGGAAGCTCAAAAGACAGGAATTGCAAGGCCACAACTGAAGATCTTCAATGCAAAGAAAAAGGGTAAAGCTGGAAGGCCATTTGCTAAGAGGGGCCGTGGAGCGAGTGGTGTGACAATTTGTGGTTATTGTCGAAAATCCAATCATATTGAAGTCGATTGTTGGAGAAAGGGGAGGAGATGTCTGCGCTGTGGGAGCGCCGAGCATTTGATTTCTAATTGCCCGGGTTTAGTGCACGAAAAGAAAGGAACCCAGCAGCCAACCAAGACCGACCCTGGACCGTCAAGTAGAGAAGGGACTAAAATGAAGAACCTCGTTTCTTCTGACTCTGAAGACGAAGAAGGTACAAGCCATTGGTTACTTTAATTTTTGAAGGTAAAATTTCGAGGACGAAATTTCCTAAGGGAGGGAGAGAGTGAGAACCCTAAAACTTTCCCATTTGCTCCGCCTTCTGTTTCTGTTCACTTTCGTTGTTTTATTTGAATGACACTTTGCTATCCATGTTTCTTGGGAAGTTTTCATGTTAAATTTGAGTAGGTGGTTGTGTATATTGGGTATATTTATGTGAGATTGTATATATATCTTTGTTAGAAGTACGGACGAGTACGGCGTGCGAGTTTGGAAAAGAAAATTTCTGCTGAAACTACTTTCTATCAAATCCGGCCGGAAATCCGGCCAGTTATTGGCCGGATTGTTGGCCGGATTGTGTGTGGTTTTTGAAAAAAAATGTCATCCGCCACTGCCTCAAATCCGGCCAGGAATCCGGCCGGGAATCCGGCCAGAAACCGGCCGGATTGTGACGTGTCACAGTCGGTCACCAGGTTTGACCGACTGTTTCCTTCCCTTTTTATACACTTTTGGCCTAAAAATATCTCCACTTTGCTTCTTGCCTGACCGAGCTTCTTAGAGAGAAAGGGAGAAAAGCTCTCAATTTTCTTTGTTTCAATCTTTGCCAAAATCTTGAGTTTTCACCGTTGGATTTTCAAACCACTCCGTACAAGTGCTAGCTAAGGTGGGTCAAAGGTGCTAGTGGAGTTGTTTTTGGAGGTGAAGGTCTAAGTTCCTACCTTTCTTGACTTTCAAGGTGAGTTGCTAAGGAAGTTCTTGTTTTGTTTTACTATTGGTTAATTGGTGAATTGTGAAAGGTTAAGGATGCTATCTAGTGGATGATTTCTTGAATTTAGGTCAAGTTGGACCATTTTCTAATTTATTGGATATTTTTTTGATTTGATATGATAGTCTTGGATTGGACTTGGATTAGTGGTTTAAATGGTGTTAATGGAAGCTTGTATACGTTATTTGCGGTTGGTTGTGGAAAATTTCCGCTTATAGTATGAATTTCTGGTTATAGGGTTTCATTTAGGGATTTTCTATGGTTGGCTCTTCAGTTTCCAATTGTCTTAGATTGAGAGGTATTATGGCCTAATTGAATGTGTTCTATTGCTTGTTCCTTGTATATATGATGTTGGATGATTGCTATGAATAATGGGTTTTATTTGTCGGTTGAGAAAATAAAGAAAATTAGGGGAAATGCTGTCCAATTCTTTTCTTGTTTTGTAAATAAGTTAAAGGGGTTTATGAAATGTATTTTGTGTCGAGTTGGGCGTCTTTCATGGAAAACTACGTCGGTTCTCTCGAAGGGTATGCGAGTAGCTATTTTCTATTTGAACTCCTATATTTCTGCTTGGTAAATATTATGATCGTTGTATCAGTTTAACGCATGATACCTTTTCAAGTTGAAATCCTAAACGTTTACTTACCTATTTCTAAAAAATAAAAAGGTATGACTTAGGGTTTTCTCGGTTGTGAGGAAACTACTTTCGAGCAAGGCTTTAAGTGTCCTCTTTTACGTACGATTTTCATTAAGCCCTTTTGCTACTTGACTATATATTGATTTTTAGTCACACAAATGATTTCAAAAGAATATTTCCTTAGTCTATCTATTTGGATTTTGATTTGTCCTTGGTCAAATATTTCCGATGGAAATTTATAACCCTTTTGAGTTTGGTTTTGTATTTGGTGTATGAAAGTCTAGTTATTTCCGTCCACAGGCTCTAATGGACTCTCTTCACTTTAAAGTCACCTTTATCCGTTTTCCTCGCTTTACTCGAGTTCCTTGATTTCACTTACTTGTTTTGCTATATGAATTGTAATTCTTTCTCGTTAAATCTTAGGTTTTCATTGGTGACGGAGGGTAATACCCAGTGGGGTATTTTGGACGTTATTTTTGCATAACTAGGTGAGTGTTCCTTGTTTGTTGTATTTCTCTTGACTTGATGACTTGTATTATTGATTGATAAGGTGATAATTGCTTTCAATGATTGTCAAAACGAGTTTTTAAGGCGAGTGTGTACTTTATCGCACTTAGCCTAAATGATAGTGAAATTGTAATGCTTGAACGACTAACATGTTACTTGTGCATGAATGTAAGCCTTTTGGGCTGAACTGGCCATTGCCCCTTGTTACCGGTCGTCTCGAGCCAGAAGCGGACTCGGTCGGGCGACTAGGAACTTGGGTGAACGTTTCGGTATACTCGAGTATTACCTTGTAGGTTGGTGGAGCCTGGCCAAAAGCCAGGGACGGGGTGAATGAAATGAATGAACGAATGAATGAATGAGGGGTTTTAGTTATACAAAATGCATTTTCAAATGATTGAAGGTAGGGGAATGAAAGGAGAATGAAGGAACGAACGAATGAGCGAATGGCTCCTTGTGAGCCCGTATCCTTTTCATGAATGTGTTTATCGCTTTATTTGTACTTGTATCTTGAATTGTTGTTTATATGTATTGAATGCATTGATTCTCTTGTTGCCTATGTGTACGGAACCTCACTGAGCTTTCCAGCTCATTCCTTTAGTTTTTGTTTTCCTTAGCAGGGGAAGACGTGCGAGGATGGAAGCTACGAATAGATTAGCCGTTTTAGCACTTCGGTTTTTTTTTGTAAAGGTTCTCGCCCTAGTGCTTGGCACGGGCTAGTTGTATGGGGAAATTGAGAACCTATATTTTGACAGTTGTACTTCCAGTGAGACAGTAATGTATATAAGTTTACGTTTAAGTTTGGAATTATTGTTATTTCGATTGTTTTGTGGGTTTTATTGTCTTTTCTTATAGTGACTGACTGAGTCCCGGCGAGAGCTGGGCAGGCGGCCCGTTGACCCCTCTGGTTCGCCTAAGGGGAAAATGGGGTCGTTACAGGTGGTATCAGAGCCTGCTTCGCGTGGTCTCTGCGCGGAGTGAGCCTGGATTAAGCGGTGAATAGGTATAAAGGATTAAGTGCTCGTTCGAGCCTAAACTCTGAATTGTGAATGTTATAGGCCTTAACTTTTCTTGTGGTATCTGAGAATCTTAGATAGGTACGTCTGGTGAGAATTTCGATTATAGATGGTTTACTCTTGGGACTGGCCAGCCCGAGAGGTGAATTGTCTTATTTCGGATTCTTGTGCCTGAGTACTCTAGCGTTGAGGCGGTGTTAAGTATGTGAGATGAGCATTTTGGGAACATGAACAGGCTTTGATCGACTGGAATGAGTACAAGGGGTTAAGGGATATCTGTTTTGAATAGTAAGTATCGTGAGGGACCAGACGGGGTTACCTTAGCTGAGACTGGGACGACACATCACCTCCTTGTTTGATTCGCCCATATATTCTTATTACATGACGTTAACTGGTGTATTTGAGCATATGAATATTTGCCTGACTTGATATGTACTTGTGTAATTGGTCATCTATTTTCGTGATATGTGGAGTGTTATGTGCATATATGTTTACTTGTATAATTGGTGGTCTCAATTTTAGATACTTTAGTCAATTTCCTATTGCTACTAAAATATCTTTGGGGGGAAGAGAAAAGAAAAGAGAAAAAAAAATATGTGTATATAATATCTAGAATATGAAAGGAAGCCGGAGTCACGGACGTAGTCGTGGCCGTGGAATTAAGCGAGGCCAAGAACCAAGAGAAGAAAAGGGAAACAATAGCTGGACAAGGACCGAGAGTGTCACTTGTACTTAGGAATGTAATTGACCCATTGTTTTGCCCCGACAGGCTAGCATCTGAGTTCCCGCAACTCCGTAAGATGACACATTGGGTTGATACGTATCAGGAAATCGCGGTTCTCCGAGATGAAATGGAGGTTCAAAGGAGGCTAACCGAGTACTGGGAAGGGCGATGGAAGCAAGAGTATTCGGAGAAACTTGAGCTCTTACACCAAAACATGGAGCTAAAGAGGAAATACGAAAAGATTTCCAAGGAGATTGTAGCAATGGCACAAAGCAATACTTCTATGGGGATTCCAGAGGAAGCTCAAAAGACAGGAATTGCAAGGCCACAACTGAAGATCTTCAATGCAAAGAAAAAGGGTATATTGAAGTCGATTGTTGGAGAAAGGGGAGGAGATGTCTGCGCTGTGGGAGCGCCGAGCATTTGATTTCTAATTGCCCGGGTTTAGTGCACGAAAAGAAAGGAACCCAGCAGCCAACCAAGACCGACCCTGGACCGTCAAGTAGAGAAGGGACTAAAATGAAGAACCTCGTTTCTTCTGACTCTGAAGACGAAGAAGGTACAAGCCATTGGTTACTTTAATTTTTGAAGGTAAAATTTCGAGGACGAAATTTCCTAAGGGGGGGAGAGTGTGAGAACCCTAAAACTTTCCCATTTGCTCCGCCTTCTGTTTCTGTTCACTTTCGTTGTTTTATTTGAATGACACTTTGCTATCCATGTTTCTTGGGAAGTTTTCATGTTAAATTTGAGTAGGTGGTTGTGTATATTGGGTATATTTATGTGAGATTGTATATATATCTTTGTTAGAAGTACGGACGAGTACGGCGTGCGAGTTTGGAAAAGAAAATTTCTGCTGAAACTACTTTCTATCAAATCCGGCCGGAAATCCGGCCAGTTATTGGCCGGATTGTTGGCCGGATTGTGTGTGGTTTTTGAAAAAAAATGTCATCCGCCACTGCCTCAAATCCGGCCAGGAATCCGGCCGGGAATCCGGCCAGAAACCGGCCGGATTGTGACGTGTCACAGTCGGTCACCAGGTTTGACCGACTGTTTCCTTCCCTTTTTATACACTTTTGGCCTAAAAATATCTCCACTTTGCTTCTTGCCTGACCGAGCTTCTTAGAGAGAAAGGGAGAAAAGCTCTCAATTTTCTTTGTTTCAATCTTTGCCAAAATCTTGAGTTTTCACCGTTGGATTTTCAAACCACTCCGTACAAGTGCTAGCTAAGGTGGGTCAAAGGTGCTAGTGGAGTTGTTTTTGGAGGTGAAGGTCTAAGTTCCTACCTTTCTTGACTTTCAAGGTGAGTTGCTAAAGAAGTTCTTGTTTTGTTTTACTATTGGTTAATTGGTGAATTGTGAAAGGTTAAGGATGCTATCTAGTGGATGATTTCTTGAATTTAGGTCAAGTTGGACCATTTTCTAATTTATTGGATATTTTTTTGATTTGATATGATAGTCTTGGATTGGACTTGGATTAGTGGTTTAAATGGTGTTAATGGAAGCTTGTATACGTTATTTGCGGTTGGTTGTGGAAAATTTCCGCTTATAGTATGAATTTCTGGTTCTAGGGTTTCATTTAGGGATTTTCTATGGTTGGCTCTTCAGTTTCCAATTGTCTTAGATTGAGAGGTATTATGGCCTAATTGAATGTGTTCTATTGCTTGTTCCTTGTATATATGATGTTGGATGATTGCTATGAATAATGGGTTTTATTTGTCGGTTGAGAAAATAAAGAAAATTAGGGGAAATGCTGTCCAATTCTTTTCTTGTTTTGTAAATAAGTTAAAGGGGTTTATGAAATGTATTTTGTGTCGAGTTGGGCGTCTTTCATGGAAAACTACGTCGGTTCTCTCGAAGGGTATGCGAGTAGCTATTTTCTATTTGAACTCCTATATTTCTGCTTGGTAAATATTATGATCGTTGTATCAGTTTAACGCATGATACCTTTTCAAGTTGAAATCCTAAACGTTTACTTACCTATTTCTAAAAAATAAAAAGGTATGACTTAGGGTTTTCTCGGTTGTGAGGAAACTACTTTCGAGCAAGGCTTTAAGTGTCCTCTTTTACGTACGATTTTCATTAAGCCCTTTTGCTACTTGACTATATATTGATTTTTAGTCACACAAATGATTTCAAAAGAATATTTCCTTAGTCTATCTATTTGGATTTTGATTTGTCCTTGGTCAAATATTTCCGATGGAAATTTATAACCCTTTTGAGTTTGGTTTTGTATTTGGTGTATGAAAGTCTAGTTATTTCCGTCCACAGGCTCTAATGGACTCTCTTCACTTTAAAGTCACCTTTATCCGTTTTCCTCGCTTTACTCGAGTTCCTTGATTTCACTTACTTGTTTTGCTATATGAATTGTAATTCTTTCTCGTTAAATCTTAGGTTTTCATTGGTGACGGAGGGTAATACCCAGTGGGGTATTTTGGACGTTATTTTTGCATAACTAGGTGAGTGTTCCTTGTTTGTTGTATTTCTCTTGACTTGATGACTTGTATTATTGATTGATAAGGTGATAATTGCTTTCAATGATTGTCAAAACGAGTTTTTAAGGCGAGTGTGTACTTTATCGCACTTAGCCTAAATGATAGTGAAATTGTAATGCTTGAACGACTAACATGTTACTTGTGCATGAATGTAAGCCTTTTGGGCTGAACTGGCCATTGCCCCTTGTTACCGGTCGTCTCGAGCCAGAAGCGGACTCGGTCGGGCGACTAGGAACTTGGGTGAACGTTTCGGTATACTCGAGTATTACCTTGTAGGTTGGTGGAGCCTGGCCAAAAGCCAGGGACGGGGTGAATGAAATGAATGAACGAATGAATGAATGAGGGGTTTTAGTTATACAAAATGCATTTTCAAATGATTGAAGGTAGGGGAATGAAAGGAGAATGAAGGAACGAACGAATGAGCGAATGGCTCCTTGTGAGCCCGTATCCTTTTCATGAATGTGTTTATCGCTTTATTTGTACTTGTATCTTGAATTGTTGTTTATATGTATTGAATGCATTGATTCTCTTGTTGCCTATGTGTACGGAACCTCACTGAGCTTTCCAGCTCATTCCTTTAGTTTTTGTTTTCCTTAGCAGGGGAAGACGTGCGAGGATGGAAGCTACGAATAGATTAGCCGTTTTAGCACTTCGGTTTTTTTTTGTAAAGGTTCTCGCCCTAGTGCTTGGCACGGGCTAGTTGTATGGGGAAATTGAGAACCTATATTTTGACAGTTGTACTTCCAGTGAGACAGTAATGTATATAAGTTTACGTTTAAGTTTGGAATTATTGTTATTTCGATTGTTTTGTGGGTTTTATTGTCTTTTCTTATAGTGACTGACTGAGTCCCGGCGAGAGTTGGGCAGGCGGCCCGTTGACCCCTCTGGTTCGCCTAAGGGGAAAATGGGGTCGTTACACAAGCTGTTGCAGGGTGGAGAAGAATTCCACGAACCAGAACACAAATGGAACTTTTCAGTGAAAATTCTTTCTTTAATGTTTAGGAAGCCTAACTGTATAGTAAGCAGTTTTCTCAATCTATGGTAGTGTTCTCTGTTTGTTCTCTATGTAGTGATGGTAGTTATTATACTGATGTTTGTAAGAGTAGCCTGCTGCTGCTAGTATCTTTTCCAGGTTTAGTAATGCAAGTAGAGAGTTTCAACCACCACTCCCCCCTCCCCCAAAGGAAAAGATAGAAAAGGGGAAGAAGTGCATACATTCATACTGTGAAAAATCTCGAAGAAGATGTACAAACACCACATATGTCCTAGGTTCTTATTCTTTTACTGGTGTTTTAGTACTATCATAAGTTTAGAGCCTCGACAAGAGCTCGGTATGTCTGGCCATCATATCATATGGCTGTCTCTGGACTGTAAGCATTATACATGGATACCTATATTATTCTTGTTATTGATGCATGCGGGCATTATAAAAGGCAGCATCACAGGCAACTCTTCTGGCTTGACCACAGGTGATCTTACTCTAACTTCAGCTTGAAGGATTTCACTGGCCAGCAGGCTAGAACTCCTCTTGTGCAGCTTCCAATAAACTTTAGAGCCTCATCAACTAAAATCACTGGAGAAGCAACTGCCAAGACTAACATCCACTCGTTTAAGCTGAGAGGCACTATGCCAAAAACATGAGCCAAAAAGGGGACATAAAGAATGATGAAATGCAAGCTGAATGAGATAGACATGGCGAGAATGAGCCAAGGATTGACCCAAGGGGGCATCACCAATAGGCTAGTATCTTCCGAGAGCGCATTAAGAGAGTTAAACATTTCTATGGCGACCAAGACAGAGAGGGAGAGCGTAGAGGCTTTCACTTTTCCGCGTTTGAAGTAGTCACACGGATTATCATCAAATCGAAACACTTTTGATCCAGAAGTGAAAGGTGAAACTGTAAAGTTCTGCCAGGATGAGCACTGGCTCCAGTGAGCAAGCTGGGAATAGGTAACCAGTTTGTGGCCATCTCCACTGAGGTCAATGCCCAAGAAGGAATCGTGTGTATACCAAATGATCATAACACCGACAGTGGCTACTCCAACATAGGTGCCAATAACCTGCAGATAACCAATTGAATTATATCTGATCAGAATCTAAGCATGGGGAGAACGTCAAACTCAACACAAAGAAGGGCGTGATTAAAAATAGCCGCTAAAACGGTACCAGGTATCGGACTAAAGTCCAAGTACTTATGAGTGGATCCTCCCGATGACGGGGTGGCTTCTTCATAATTTTCTTGTCTGGTGGATTGAATCCTAAAGCTGTTGCAGGGGGTCCATCTGTTACAAGGTTGACCCATAAGAGTTGTACTGGGATGAGGCCTTCGGGTACTCCTAGTGCTGTGGTTAGAAATATAGACGCCACTTCACCAATATTTGAAGAGATCATGTATCTGTAGCAAATTAGAGAACCACTAATTGCTGTGAGTCTCTGAAGTGAATCATACAAGATGGAAAAAGAGATAGATGATCTAACTCATGATTCTAGTAATGGAAAATTATGCAGGACAAAATGAAGTAAACCTGATGAAGGCCTTCATATTGCTATAGATTGACCTTCCTTCACCAATAGCAGCGACTATTGTGCTAAAGTTATCATCTGCTAGCACCATGTCAGAAGCTTCCTTGGCAACCTGAACAAAATAATGCACTGAATCTAAGACCTCTTTAATTGCTTGAGGTATCATGCTAGTTTAGTTTGTAATCTTAAAATGCCAAAACAATCATATTGAGAATGTTTAGATTGAAAAATTGCACCTCTGTGCCAGCAATTCCCATTGCGATACCAATATCAGCAAGTTTGAGAGCGGGTGCATCATTTACTCCATCTCCTGTCATGGCAACCACTTCCCCATCTTCTTTAAGCAATCTCACAATCTCTTGTTTATGTCGTGGTTCAGCTCTGGAAAACAGAAGCCCTCCACTTTGTCTCAGATGAGATTTCTGATCAGAAATCTCCATGAATTCTTTCCCTGTCAAGCTTCTCGGAGTAATATCCTCCTCAGGTGCAAATACACCTATTTCACGGCATATAGCTTCTGCAGTATTCTTGTTGTCCCCAGTTATAACCATCACTCGGATTCCTGCAGCTTTGCAGTCCTTAATGGCCTGGAAAACTTCTTCCCTTGGGGGATCCTTCAATCATTACAAGATATAGCATTTAGTTAGTTTGCCAGAAAAATCTGTGGAATAATATCAAGAACGTTGGAGGTTAACTCAATGTTGTGCCACCAGAAACTCACCCTTAGCCCTACAAATCCAACAAAAGTGAGTCCAATCTCAATTGATGAGTACTTGGATGGTTCAAGTAACAGCTGATGAGCAGGATGATCTTCGTCTCCATCATAAGTAGCAAAATCAGGGAGCTCATCTTTGTATGCAAAACCAAGACACCGCAAGGCATTTGAGGACATTTTATGGAGAGCTTGCAGAATCAGAGCCTTGGTATTCTGCTCCAGTTTTACTACAGTACCATCAAGCAACTGGATTGAGGTGCTTCTCTCCAACACATTTTCTACCGCCCCCTGACACATTGAGAATCAAATGTTAGCAGTCCCACAGGATATTCAATAACTACAGCATTAGGCTTCACAACAACACGAGATAGGATGCTACCTTAACAAGCAACGACCTCTTCCCCCGTTCAGATTTCACAATTACACCCATAGACTTCCTATCACGATCAAACTCAAGAGTGGCTATTCGACGTGCATTTTGATTCCACTGTTTGCAACAGCCTAAAATTGAATATGGAAGCAAAGCATATCATGTTTATGAAAGTACATTAAGCATCCTTAAAACTAAGCACAGTTGAAAGGAGAACAAGGAAAAAAGCTGCTAGATATCTACTTACGCAGTACATCACCAGGACTCATACATAATAGGTCACCAACTTCATCAGAAAAGCCCATTTTCTCAACTAGAACCTGGATTAAATGACAAAGTTAAACTATAATACATCATTCTGCAAATTGGGCAGATGAAGATCATAAGCGCTGGCTAAAATTTGAAGAACTTAATACGTCGTGTGAGTAGAAAAAAATAAGTGTTGAAACATTAAAACATTTTGACTCACCTTTAAAGCTGCCTCAGTTGGCATTCCGGTTGCGAAATACTTATTTTCCACCCGGGCAACCCCTGCATCATTGCAGACAGCAGCTATCTTTGCCATCATTTGAAGATTAGCATCCATTCGATCAAGAGGCCAATCTTCAATTCCCCCATCAGAAGGATTATAGGTTGTCCCGTCCACTTTAAAAGCTCGAAGACAATCAGGGGTAGCGCCCATAGCTACAAGCTTCACCACTGCCATCTGGTTTGTGGTTAATGTACCAGTCTTATCAGAACAAATTACAGTAGTGCATCCCAAAGTCTCAACACTAGGCAGCTTCCTCACAAGAGCATTCTTCTGTGCCATCTTTCGTGTGCCAAGCGCCAAGCACGTAGTGATAACAGCTGGCAAACCTTCTGGAATTGCAGCCACAGCCAATGCCACGGCAATTTCAAAATAGTAGGTGCACTTCTCAAAAGAAAACTTGAAATTTGTTGGCCATCCATATACGGTTTCCCATGTAAAGAAGTACTTAATGTTGATGATCCAAACCAAAACACAAATAAGCCCTATTATCTCTGTCAAGACCTCTCCAAACTCGTTCAGCTTCTTCTTTAGAGGCGTTTCCTCCTCAAACTGAGCAGCTACATGAATTTGCGTGTGGACTTTGCCTAGCTCTGTGTCCGTGCCAGTTTGTGTCACCAAACAAATGCAGGTCCCTTTAACCATTGTTGTTCCAGCAAACGCCATGCATCTTTTCCCTTGGATGTCAGAATCTACAGCCACCACCTTGTTAGTCTTGTTAACAGCCTCACTCTCACCCGTCAATGAACCCTGCTCCAACCTCAAAGTGGAACTAATTAGTTCAACAACGCGCATATCTGCTGGCACTTTATCACCAACTTTGAGCTCAACTATGTCTCCAGGGACAAGCTCCTTGGCTGGCAAGTTGTGGATTTTCTTGTTATTACGAAAAACGGTGGCGTTCTCGGATTGGATTTCCTTCAAAGCTTCTAAGGCGTTCTCAGCATTGTTTTCTTGCCAGACCCCAACAATGGCATTGATAATCAGGATCAAGAAAATGACTAGAGGCTCCACAAAAGCGGTTGACTTGTCACTTCCTTCACCACCACCGTTGTTGAGGGCCAGCAGAAAAGATATAACTGCAGCCACAAGAAGAATCCTCACCAGAGTGTCATTGAATTGATCAAGGATCAATTTCCAGAAAGACGGGCCCTCAGGCTTTTCCAGCTCGTTGTACCCATAAATTTCTCTCTTTTTAATGACATCCTGAGAGCTTAATCCAGAAACTCTATTGGTTTCATAGTACTTTTCGCATTCTTCAATTTCTTTAGCCCATGCTGGAAAGATTGCGAGGTTTGGAGCTCTTGGACTTGGAATCTCTCTGTTGACAGTGTCTTGTCCCCCTTTCCCCATGGCAGAAATATAACAGGATTAACCAGAAACAGATTGGAACTATGGACTGTATCACACCAAAGGATAGTGAGAAATAGTGAGAAATGGGAATTTAGAACTCAAGAATTGCAAAGTGATTTCTACATGAAGACAAAGTATTATCCAAAAAGGTTTGCATGATATAGAGTAAACGGTCAACAACTGTTTTACAGAATTAGAAGTAAACTTCCAGGAAGACTCCTTGAAATTTAGCTGTATATCTAAGAAACTGAGAAAAGTTTGAAAAAGAAAAGAGGGAAGATACCACCAAAGGGCCTTCTACAGGGAGTTGGCTTTGACTCTTTGATCAGTCTTGATAGTTTTGGGAAACGAGACCATGCAACTTTTGAGCTTTTGTGCTGTATGATAAATTGCAATGCCATGACCGCATATTTATACTCTCTTTTTTCCTTTGCTCCTGCTTCCCAAATCTTTTTACACATGCTCTTTCTCCAGCTTCAAGAGCTAAGGTTGAACAAAGGAAATTTCGTGGATGCATCCTTTATGCTTAAATACTAATTGCAGCTGTTACAACTCTTAAAGGAATGATGTCATTAGCCACGGTCGGTAACAATTCTCTGGGGTTCTTTCTGGTAAGCAAGCATGCTTGCAGTTGCAGTTCGTTTCCATTGAGGAAGAAAATGATTGCTCATATCATTTAAATATATAAATTACAATACTTCCCTGGAACATTGCTGGATATTTTACATCATTAGTCCTAGGCTTATTCAGTATTATGGTCGATCGTGGATTAAAAGCTTGCTTTGATTAGACAAGTCATTATAGAAACTACCACAAATTTGCTCCATTTAAAAGTAAATAAACATCGTCTACTAATACATACCTTATCATCTCAATGTTCCTTTCTGTCTATATAAGCAGACTTTTGAGCTGAGAATTAACATTTTCGTTAAGACAAGCACCATTTCATAATTTATCATGGCAAGTAAACTAGCTTTGATCATAAACACTTGTCTTTTATCATGGCAAGTAAACTAGCTTTGATCATAAACACTTGTCTTTTATCTTTTTTTTTTTTTTTTGGTCGTAACGACACATCTAGCTTAGGCTAACCTACTCCTACTCCTAAGGGAGAGAGGGGGGGAGAACCTATCGACTCAGACGGGGACTGAACCACCATCAGATCAGACGGTGCACCACTCACTCGTATGGATTTAGAATACTCCTTATATACAGACACATTAATGAGAGACAAGATTTGAACCCCTGACCTCCCACCTCACTATTAATGTAGTGGCCACCCCACTGTTATCTACTAGGTAATATCCAGTTTTGTTTTACCAGGGTACACGTGCACAATAAGCTCACTGAATAAAGGTAAGCTCATTATTAAAACTTTCAAATTATCAGCTACCCATTGAATTGCAATGCTCTTATCGAAAAAATTAACAAGAGAAAAATAGCAATCTACCACTAGAAACTAGTGCACCAAATAAATAAACCAACAATGGCATCTCCTTGTTAAATGAAAGGATAGATCTTATATATATTGATGACAGTATATCTATTTGTGATTATTGATGCATATCACTTAATCTAAAATTGAATTTAATCTTTAATTTTTTGATATATATAACATGTATCTATGCTACTGGACTCGGGGCAGGGAACCGTCCCTGACAAATTTTCTCTTCATCAACAGCGCGTAACTTCTTTTGTTCACCGTGTAACTTTTTTTCCACAGGTTGTATTTTCACAACAGATAGTGGTGGGCCCCACACTTGGCGCGGAAATCGATTTACCACTTGTTATCTGAGCCGCACATTTTTTTGAGGTCCAATCTGGACCATGAACCGTGCCGTCCCTGCCCCAAATCCCTATGCTACTTGCCTATATATCGCCAGTATATAAAGAATTAATCCTAAATAAAACAAACTTATAGCAGCCGCAAATCCATTTGAAACACGAGCATAGAAGGGAAACATATAACACGAAGACACCAATCAATATGCTTAGTTAGCAAAGGTATAACCGGGGGAAAAAAACATGGGCTATTATATTCAAAAGGCAATGACAAACTTTCTTTCTGTGGCGTCAGCTTATATAGCTATATGAACTTTGTATAGTTTTCTATTTTTCGTACACTGGAAAGGAAAATCCTAGTTCCTTGGTTATTTGTAATCTTGCATAAATAAATAGTTGGGGTAGTTAGAGTATTGGCAGTTGAGCAACAAAGAGGCAAAAACCTCAGTTTGGGAAGGGAAAGTCAACAGGAACGGATACGTCCTGCTCCAGTATCTCAAGTCCACAGAAGCGTCTTGTCCGGATCCGAAGCAGGACAGAGATAAAATGAGGGCAGTGGAGCAATTGCCTCCACTGACCCCACAAAAATTTATATATATATATATATATATATTAATAATCTTCAGCTTTGTCCTTGCATTTGTAGATAATTGCCCTCACAGCCTTTAATATTTTTATATTTGCTTGGTTTGCCGACAACTTAGTTTTTGTTTAATAAACTTTAAAAAATAAATAAATAAAATAAAATAGAAGAAACCAACCCAACCTTACACCGAATTGAAACCAACAAAAATCTTATTTTATCTGTACTCTTCTACTTTCTCTCTCGTTGTTAATATAATTTCAAGCCTTAGATAGGCAAAGTCATTTGACAAACTCCTTTAATTTCCTTCTATACAATTGAAACTTATAAAAATTACTTTTTCTTCATTTGAATTAAAAAAAAAAGGTTACAAAAAAGTTTACTATTAGAGATTGATGAGAAGTATAAAAAACCCTTTATTTGGTATTCGAGATTTCATATTAGTAGTGAAAAAGCCTTCTTTTTAAGGGATTTGAGAGGTAGAATTGTTTATTTAGACTGTTACTTCCCAAATAACACTCAAATAAGTATTTTTAAGCTACTTTACTTGATTGTTTCTTTAATATGATTGTATAAATTTTGATTGGTCTTGCTCAAAAGTTATTTCCTTAATATAATTGATTATGTAAAATTAGATAATACAAGGCAAAAGAATAGTTCACTCCGTACTCACCATGCAGCTCTGTAACTGGTCTTGGTTGAAGAAAAAAAATTGTGTATATTATTTTATGTATACATTTTTAAAACTAGATTTTATTATTTATGTTGCTATTGCTATCATGAAAAGAGCATTTTCATGATGGACATAGTGAATGGTGAATTAGGCAATCAAATTGGGGACTCTTTGATGAATGATTATTATTACATATATCAAAATTTAAGTATTTTAGAAAAGCTAAAAAAAGGGATAAGAAAACACATCGAGAAAAATTGTAAAGTGATTATGCACATAAAATTTAGAATATATTGGTCATATTGTAATTGAGTATATTGGTTTGATACTTTTCGATTAATGGATTTTTATATATTAAGTTTGCCTCCACTGAATTACATTTCTAGTTTTGCCACTGATCCGAAGCCTCTCTAGTTGAGTTTTGTCTAGTCTGTCAAGTTGTATAATTCTTATAATATTTGGTGTAAAATGGTACATTTTGGTGTAAATGTTAATTATATTCACCTATACAACTAATTTATAATTGCAGCAAAATTATACTAACTTATGCCAAAAATCATAAGAACTATAACAATTGGACTGAACTGAACAGAATCAACTGGAGAGACCCTAATCATGTTGTTGTTGCTTGTCTAATATGCCAAAAGCACCCTAAAAACTTGTTAGATAACTTCTTGTAATCTCATGTTGTTGTTGCTTGTCTAATATGCCAAAAGCACCCTAAAAACTTGTTAGATAACTTCTTGTAATGAGAATTAGCAAGTTTAGTCTGATTATTAATTCCATACCATCTCTCTACAATTATCCGAGATGAATCGATCTGACATATGCAAGCTAAAACATTGACGCTTGGGACTTGTCACAGATATACGTGCAAAAAGTATTAAAGATAAACAGTAGTCCCAGACAAGCAATTCTTTTTTGTTTTTTCAACGAGTAAGTGTTTAAAGGATTTAAAATGCCTTATATTAAAAGCCAATGAGTATTTTGGACAGCATAACTCATATTTTATGTTAAACGGTAACAAGGTCTAATTTGTTTGAGAATGCAATGCATGTGATACTTTTGTTGGTAGCATGGTTTTCTTTTATAGCTTAATTAATCTCGGGACAGACAGTTAAGAGCTGTTGCATACAAGTTAGACAAAGTCAATACTCGGGTATGTGCCCCGCGTGAATGGTCCAGCGGCAGCGTCTCTCACCAGTGAACCTTGAGGTCACAAGTTCGAGTCTCCGCTCCGCTGAATTCCTCCGCGCACTTAACGCGTTCGGGCCGGGTATATGAAGTCGTAAGAAAGACGAGTATCTTCCTATATATAAAGCATTAGGGATGGTTTTGGTGTTAGAATTTTATTTTAACGCGTTCGGGCCGGGTATATGAAGTCGTAAGAAAGACGAGTATCTTCCTATATATAAAGCATTAGGGATGGTTTTGGTGTTAGAATTTTATTTTCACTACTTATGCTTCCATCTTTATACTCATTAACAGTAAGAATTTACAGCATATAACTACTATAAACAAAATCTTAAATAATTTTTTAGTAACTTCCATTAGCTTCTACTATTTCAACTTCCAATAACTTGGAAGCTAATACATTAAAAAAAAAAGGAATAAAAACTTCCAATAATTTTTTTTGGAACTACCAACTGCCACTTTTTTATTATAGACAAGTTCTACTTTTTTGTTGGTTCAATTGTACACCCATTTCCAAGTATATGTAATATAGCCACAACTCTTCTATAGCTTAGAGTAATTAATTTCAATGATCTGTTATCTTGGAGTAGTTTGAATGAATGAATTTATTCAACAGTTCTGTAAACTCTTCGCTTAGATGAGAGGTAAGGTGCAAATGAATCCATTCCGAAAAATTTAATCTTTTCTTAGTTTGCAACAGTTTTAACTTTTATTTTTCTTGGATACTAAAATAGAAACTCATGATTAACTTTGTATACAGTTTTTTTTTTTTTTTAAAAGTCATTTTCGGCCAAACGATGTTAGCTGTAATTGCTACTTTTTTCCATTATTGCCGCTCAACTAATATTCAGCATGTTGTTAGTTGATTTTGGGATTTTGAAGAAGGCACAATTACGCAACGGATCTTCTGTCCCACACCCAGTGTCACTCTCTCCCACTTTTTATTATATTGCTATTTCTCCTACATAAACATCATGTTTTAGTTCTTTTTTGTTTCCTTAAAATTCAATAACTATTAATTGAATAAAAAATAAATACAGCAGTTTCAAAAAAGCAATATATAATAGAAAATTAAAAAATACAGCAGAAAATTCATAAAAAAATCTCATTTTTTATGCATTTTGATTTTTTGAATTTGTTAATTTTTGTGTATAACTCAATTAATAGTTATTGGATCTTAAGGAAACAAAAAAGAATTAAAACATGATGTTTATGTAGGAGAAATAACAATATAATAAAAAGTGGGACAGAAAGTGGCACAGAGTGTGGGACAGAAGATCCGTTGCGGCACACCTACCAAGATACAAATATGACTTGTAACACTTCAATTATTGGGACAACATGATTTAAATGTTCTTTCTTGAAAATTGTATAAAGGACACAATAAGAAAGTTGGCATCAATAATTTTATTTTTAAATCTTGACAAGCATTTTGGGATAAATCGAAAGATAAATCAAGATACATAAAATGGGACAGAGAGAGGTAGTGCTAAAAGTAGAAAATGCTTAGCATTACATGGCACAGCGGCCGGTGACACTCATCTCTTTCATTCCACTAGGACATTTAGAAAGGACAGCCAAAAAAAAAAGATGATGATGATCATAACTACGAATGAGAATCAAACCTTGATGCTAATTAAGACAACAAATAAAAACCCTGAAGATTTTACTTGGTACAACATTTGCTTGATCTTGTTGAATGCAAAATTCGGGCCTAGGTAGCTAGTAGCATTCATACAACTTGATGTCCATTCGGACACGGAAATATGTATGAGGATCCAAATATTCGGTCCAAAATGTTGCAATGCCTCTGGTCATGAAGAAGTCTCCTGTGCCACCCACCACCGACAGATATCTCGTCTGCTCATTCCTCTGATCTGCGCCCATAATGTTGATGCTACCCTTGTGCTCGGTAGAGTTAAACACCAAACTGTAGGCAAGCAAAGAAGAAAAGGTGGTCTTACTGTCGTTCAATATAAACCCTTGTGCTCGTGCAATTGGTGTCGATAGAAGACTCTGGTCCTCGGTGATGGGATTGTCGAACGCAGTAATCTCTCCAAAAAATTTGTCTCCCAGTGTAGTACGGCCAACAATTGTAGCAGCGGTAGCATTTGCAGCGTTTGTTCCATTAAGAAAGATGTTGTGCATATAGAATGTGAAATGCTTGCATGGTTTATCGGGTGTCATTCTCTTAGCCTGACTAAGAATGAACGGAAATGCCACAAGAAAGAAAGCAATGCCGATATACTTCTGCATGTTTTGCGTTTGTTGGGGTTCTATATTTTTGCCCGGTTTTATAGAGCAACTTTTGTACAGTTTAGTGTGTCTGATCCTTATGTCCTTGGGCTTCTTGGCTTGTTTGAAGCAATACAACATGATGAACATCGTTGATGGACGCAGTGCCAATCGCCAAGCTCGCCGCCTCCCATCGTCATGATCCTTGAAACTGAATAAATTTGTGCCTGGAGATGGAGCGTATTGGTTTATATGCACAAGAACAAGCCAAAGCCCACGGAACCATGCAAAGAGGCTCACTGATAAATTCAAACAGATATAGCATATAGGCCTAATTTTAGTGATTGCATTGCACCTCAGCCTGGCTATTGAGTATTGACCTGATTAGGGTGCCATGTCTAGAATATTGCCATTTGTCAAATTGTACACATGAGGATTCAGTACCAGTAAGCTGGCTTTGACTTGGTACGATTCTTATGGAGGAAATCCATTTCAACCATTTGGCAAAGAGTGTAAGATTGCCAGCAATTAGCCCATTAGCTATTTGTCCTTACTCTCTTTATATAAGATTTACCTGTCAATGTCCTTTAATATCACAAAAAAAAAAAAAAAAAAAATTGTATGTTGACACTAATCTCTCACCTTGCTAATTTAGGCTGCCTAGTGGCTTCACCTCCCCTAAAATTAATCAATCTTCTACTGATCCCCACTCTGTATTTTAATATGTACTTCTTATTCTTTTTCTTGTTATTATTGTTGTTACACGTTATTAGGGACAGTGATTTGAGATATTTATTTGTGGAGAGGATGGCCATAATCTCACCTATTTTAAGCTTAAACTTAAATTTTTTTTTTTTTTGGAGGGGATCAATTGAATTCAGGATGTTGTTAGTAGCTCCACCATGTTCAAATAGTAGAAATGTCCCATTAAACGATAATGATATTTTATTTTTATATTGAATGCACCAAGGGGCGATATAAAATTGGGGCACTACGGGCACTTGCTCCTACTAGCCTCAAGAAATTTTAGATATTTGGAAAAATTTTTTTTATAAAAAAATTATTTACTTACATCACAAACTCTTGTCCTTACTCTTTAAAATAAGTTTTACCTATCAATGTTCTTTAATATTATAAAAAAAATTCATACGCTGACGCTAATCTCTTACCACTTTTTGCCCGTATGGGATACTTTAGGCGGCCTAGCAGCTTCACCTTCTCCAGTTAATCAATCATCTACTGATCCTACTTTGTGCATCAAGAAAAACCCACCAGATCAGGGGTTCAAATCCCGCTTGGTGCATAAAGGGGAAGCAGAGTACTTTGTTTTGTCAATAAATCCAAGGAATGCACCGGGAGATTCACCTCCAGTCCCATATAAGTTCAGTTCGGTTCCCCTCCCCTCCTCCATCACAACGTAGAAGTAGAGTAAATTGTTGATATTGGACCAAAAAAGGGAATTCCTTTTTTATTATTATTATTACTGCTGTTTGCGCGTTATTAATGACAGTGATTTGAGATACCTACCTATGGATAGGATGGCCATAATCTCACTTATTATAAGATTAAACTTTAACTTTTTAAAAAATCTTTTAAAGGGGATCAATTAAATTCAAGATGTTTTTAGTAGCATATTTTTGCTTTAGTTTTTTGTTTCGTACAAATACATTAGCATATTTTTGCCTTAGTTTTTTGTTTCCTACAAAAACACCAAAATTGCTTGAGTAAAAGGGACAAAATCTGAATTAAGTACTAAACAGCTTATAGTAAAAATGGGCCTTTTTCTTCTTGTAGCATTGCAAAATGACTTAAAATGTCATTTAAATATTGTGCCAAATAGTCACTTATCAAAAACTATTCTAAATAAACCGATTTCAAAATGTTTTCAACTTCAAGCCACATTAAACCTAGACACGAAAAGGAACAATCATGCATGTAAGGAACAACCAATTTAACATAAACTATGTTTAGCATAAATCTCCAATGACTAATATACCAAATTACTACACTATTATCAATTAATTAATCATAAAAAATAGGTAAATTTAAAAAAAGTAAAGCAAATCATCAATTTTGCCTACAATTTGCACAAGATTTTGGGTAACAACAATCTTAAAGGAACTCTTCAACTTGTTTTAAAAAAATGTTGCGTTCAAAATAGTAAAATTGAACAAGGTACATTAAGAAACTTAAGCTAGTTAACATCAATCTAATACTAAACTTATTAAGTATCAAAAAACAGAGACAACATATGGATAACAACAAAAATCAGCAAAGAAAATTTTCATAATTTTAGGACAACAGAGTACTTGAGAGACTAATAAAATGAAGAAAACTGAAACGCAGGAGGCAGACTTGAAAGAAAAATCATTCAGTAGTATCAAAGGCCAAAGGAAAGAGCTTTAATATGGCAATTAAATGGACAAATTTAAGAAATGTGTTAAGTACATTTTTGGCACTCTATTTTGTGGCACTTTAAAGTAGTTTTTAGGCATTTTCGACTACAATCAGGAGTTGAAGTGGCACTTTTCTTAAGAATTAATGCTTGTATGTTGATTGATCAATGATTAAACTTTTGTCCCTTTTAGTTATTAGTTTGTTGTTTTTGCAGGAAAAAGGGCAAAAAAATGAAAGTATGAAGTCACTAAGCGAAGTAGGGCTGTCAACGGTTCGGGTCTGGACCGGACCCGGACCCGGACCGGACCCGTCAACATTTTTCCGGGTACGGGTAGGTATATAGATCCGCGACCCGGACCCGGACTCGGACCCATTTTATCTAATAAATTTACGGGTCGGATACGGAATATACTATTCCGACCCGTATCCGACCCGAACCCGTTTTTATTAATTAATAATTTAAAAAATATATACCTATCTATCAATTATTCATATCAAATTATCAATACTACTTTCAGGAACCCTACCCACCGCCGCACATCCCTTTTTCCCCTCACTCTCTTTTCTCTTTTGCTCTACCTCCCGCCTCCGCCTCCACCAGTGACCACTGACCAGTCCGCTCTTCCATCTCCATTCTCCAGCTCCATCTCTCCATCTCCATCTCCGTCGAGTCTGGCCAACTCCAAAGAAGCCCAACCCGGTTCAATCTCACTCTCTTCTCTTTTGCTCTCTCCAACTTTGACGCCGGCAAGCTCTCTCCATCTCTGACGCCTGACGGTTGCAGCTCCAAAGAAGCCCAACTCTTCCAGCTGTTGAGGGAAAATTTCACTGTTGGCAAGCTGAAAAAATTGGAGCTTTTGCACAATTCGTAACCAAAATGAGAATCCATGCGTTGTATAGACGACAGCAACAGCACAACACAGCACTCACATTCACATGTTTTTATCAGACATGGTGAGTCCCCCCAGGCAGCTATTTTGTTCTTTGTCTGGTATTGGATTGAGAGACCTCACGAGACAAAACTCCTTTATTTGTTCTATTTGGTTTGGTACCAACTGCCAAATGCTTTAGAACATGGATAAGCTTGATGACTAAGTAAAGATAGAGGAAAACAACATTTGATTTGCCAGTGAAGCTATTTATCTCAAAATGGAAACTATTTCTTGGCCACTGGTATGGAATAGAAGTTAAACAGCAATGTGAATATCAACAAAAACAAGTTTTCTCAGGCCTTTTTTCGGGTAGGCCCAACCCGGATCTGGGACCCGTCGAGTGCGGGTCTGGTAGAAATATTAGAAGACTCGTCGGGTATTTGGGTCGGGTCCGGAACTAATGCAGTATAACGGGTCCGGGTCCGGATTTATTAATTTCGGCCCGGCCCCGGCCCATTGACAGGCCTAAAGCGAAGAAAGCAAATAGTGTTAAAAAGTGAAAAATGGTCTCAAGACAGAGGAACGAAACCCCGTGAAGCTGAAATGGTTTCTGGTCCTCTGGAGTGGTCTATGGACAGAATGGTTTCTCAAGAACAATGCACAGAAATCAGTCTTGACACCACAGGAGCACAAGACCAGTTTCTCCCCTAGTGTCTCTGGCCGAAATTTGAGTGCAAGTTGCATAACTCGTGGGCCTTGATTCCTTTTGAAACCACTCGTTCTTACTTTTGTTTGGAGCAAATACAAGACATTTTGATGATTAGAAGTAAAATTCAATGGCCACCATGGAGGGATTTAAGTCTCTCCTTGGGTTGTAGGTGAGGGTTTAAATCCCACTTGCAGCGAAAAAAATTCAAGAGTGGTGCTAAAGCACCCTTTTGGTCTAGTAAGATCTGTATATCTACTAGCCCCTAATATAAGCCTCTTTAGGCTCCCCTCCCCTATAGACTTGGATAGAATAGGTTATACAATTATCGTTGCCATAAAAAAAAGATTAGAAGTAAAGCTCAAGCATTATTGAGAAACAACTTTCTGTCACTTCAAATCTTTTTGATTTCATTAATGCCACAACTCTTGAATTTTTGAAGGCATGTTTACATTGAAAGACACGAGAAGAAGGTTTGGAAATTTCTCTATAAATAAAAGTTTGTCTTTCATTTGAGCTAAACTTGGAGGCTAAAGACACTCCTTCACTTTAGGATGTAGTTTTCATATTTATTATTTCTTTAGTGTAGGAGTAGAATAGGTTAGTATAGTTTTTATCCACTCTTGTATTTGTAATTAAACTAGTAGAGGTGCCCTGCGCTATGCGCAGGGTGGGCACATGTGACCCGTGTTAATAGTGTGTTTTGTTTTATAAGTATTAATGTAAGAAATTATTTTATAATATGTAAAATAATTGTGAGGTAGCTGTTTTCGATTAAATGAGGATTATTGGAAAGAATTATTGGTAGGTTATTGTATAAAATATTGTTTAATGTTGAATAAAGATTTGGTAAGTATGTGCTGTAAAGTAGCGGAATATAAGAAAAGCAATGAGTAGCGAAATTGTAATTTTTTATAGTTATTTTATATTGGAGGAACTTCTACAAGTTCATCATCGAATATGTGCATTTGATATTTGTTCATTCCTAAATGGGAAATTATGAGAATATAGCCTGGTCTAATAACATGGTATCACAACATTTTTTTCCACCCATGGGTTAAAAGATTATCTTCAACTTTGATGTCCCAATATTTGTGTTGACAATAAAAGATGATTATGTTGTTTTTGGGAAAATATGAGCAGTATCTTCGGGATGTAGCTCCTGCAAAATAAAATAGATTATTAAAGCAAAGTGATTTAATTTTTGTTTTTGCATGGGCTAATATAAGTTTGAAAATTTTTGCTTACCAAGATTTCCATATCTGTGGTTGTGATGACTACATAAAATGCAAACTTTGTGAGGAAAGTTTTTCTTGCAGAAAAATTGCCTGTAATTTTTCAGTAAATAAATAGGAAGTTGTATTGATTATATATGAGGATATAGTGTATTAATATTTGTTTTACCGTATTCCTTGTGCATATGTGGTTCAATAGGGACGATATTCCATTCGTAGAAGCTTGTGCTGTGATCTGGATTGAAAATTTGAACTCTAAATGTCATGACTCCAATGTGCCACAAATGAAGCAAAGAATTTGGCTGTAGATTGTGATCTTCGATGAATTTTTTCCAACCAGAGTTTTGAGGATTTTCATCTAGTTTTAGAAACCATATTTTATTTCCAACTTTAAATACTGTTGTTCTTCTTATGTGTGGTTGCAGATAATGCATGAATTTTGGTGGGATGACCTGCAATGTAGATTTAAATATGGGTTATATATGTTTTGGAGAAAAATTATATATAGTAGAGCAATTTTATAAATTTAATGCCAATGTCTTTGTTTCTGGTCCATCATATTGCATCAAGAATGCATTGATTGGAGAAACTGCAATGGGAAAGAAATGAGTAGTTATTTAGGAAGTAAGTTTGATGTACACAGACATTTTATTTTTGTTCTAAATAGGAATTGTACCTGAATGAAGATGAACTGGAGGATATGGTTGTATAAAAGAGGCAAACCAACTAATGATATGTGCATCATGTGTTCAGAGCTCTATCGGTGGTTGATATAATCTGTAGATTATGCTTTCTTGGAGCCATGGAGCTATTTGATAAGTTGGACGTAAATTGTGGTGCGATGTGGCTATTACGGCAGTAGTTGGATGACCATTCTGATCAACAAGGTAATAGGTAGTTTTTTTGAGTGCAAATGAAAGCTCTTCATGATCAACTTGCCAGTGTATGAACATGGGTGGTTCATTGATTTTTTAGGTAATGTGGATGAGAATGGAAGTTGTTAAGATGGTATAGTTTGTGTTAGTTACTGGGTTGTATTTTGGTTTTGCTATTGAGGAAAGAATGTGCTTGGATGGGTATTTATAGAGAAAGAAAGAATGTGTTTGGTGGAGTATTGTAAAGAAAAGGTTTGGTTTTGAGCATGTGCGTGAGTAATGTTGAAATGTTATATGTGATGTATTTAGTATTAGATTTTTTTTTATTTTAGTGGCTGGGATCATGCATAGAAAGTGCTGAAGAAATCTGGTTTGATAGATTCTTGAAAATGACATAAAGGTGTCTACCATTATATAGGAGACAGGAAAGTACTAAGTGATAGACGCAAATAGACATGCATCTGTGGATAATAAAATGCAAGTGAATTTGTTTATAGATGACAAAGGATAAATTTGGGTGAAAAAAATTATTTTTTGTTAATTGTTTAATTATGGTTTTAAAATGAATGGACGATGTATATTTTTATAGTTAGGAATTTTTTTAAAAATATGTTCTATTAGTTAGCATTGTAGCTTCGATACAGGGATAGGGGTGTTGTGGTTTGGAGCTAATTTTGTTATGTTGTACAAGGAATAAATTATGTGGTATAATTGGTGTATGTTTGTTATTTTTTTTAATCTGCTGGGCATATGGCTGCATTAATTTTTGCTTTCAAAGATTGAGAAAAATGAAAGATTGTGGATAAAGTGAATTCTGAAGAAAAATAGAAAAGTTAATATAAGGTCTCTAATAAACTATCTATAATAGTGAAAATAGAGAGAATAGGTTGGTGTAATGATAAAGTTGGATAGAGAGGTATTTATAAATCCGATATAATGGACGATAAAGTTGATAGGAAGCATAAAACTAACTATAAAGAGAATAAAAAGAAAAGCGTGAGAATACTTATAAAAGGAAATTTAGTAATACATATAGGTGCATAAAAAGTAACAACAAAAGAGGTTTTGCAACTGAAGTCATTATACTGGGGATGGCGTTTCGAATTGGTATGACCGGAGTACCATTCGTGGGTCCTGTAAAGCACATTTTTCTCTTCGATTTTTAGCACAGATAATGACTTGATAATCGAGCATTGCTATAGGGAGGAAGAATAAGAGCTCATTCATTATTCCATCAATTTTCATGATAAATTCTATCCATCCTTCTCTAAGACAATTGTTTCTGTAGTATGCCTGACCATGGATGCTTTGTCTATGCAGCTGAATGATTGAAGCAAGGGCATTTGTCTGGGTTGCTGTGTTGACTTTGAAGGGCAGTTTCTGTGAGCATATGTTATGAATTAGTTTTACTACATGATAATTTGTAGGTATAAATAATATATAGAGAGATTATACCAATTCAAGGATGTCCTCAAGGGTAAGTCGACGGAAGAATGCTGGAAAAGTTAAATTCTGTGTGAAATTGTTTGATAAGCCGATCATAACTTCTTGATAGATACAAGCAGAGCTGTCGAAATGCATTTCTGCAAATGGATCAGGCTGTGGTTTATGTGTTAGTTGCGTTGTCCAGGGATATATCTGTTGCTGATAATTTTTTCCAAAGATGGCTGCATTGAATTCCATGTTTCGTAGATGTTTAAATAGAATGACATCACCTGTTTTGAGATCATGGTCTTTAGCAAAATCATTCCAGCCTTGACCAAATTCAAAATTTGTTAAGTTGATGAGCCAATATGCATCCTTGGCTTTAATAGTGATAAATAGCTGCCTCCATTGCTGGATTACTGGAATGAGGCCATCTGGGACATGCTGGTTAATAATGATGGCATGTTAATTATTTCTGCAATAAATTTTGTTTATACACAAGATTAATACTGTGTATTAGAGCATTACCAGTCTTCTATTTTTTGCAAAGCGGATTGTAAAACAACATGGTTGTGGTCCATAGATATGAGGATTGATTTGAGGAAGTCTAGCATCTGTATTGAAAGCAATTCAAATAGCAGTTAGGTGGAAAACAATATATAAGTAATGGATGATTAAATGAAAAACATTAAATTACCTGGTGGATATAGTGAGACAAATAATAGGACACGCTCTAACCACTTGGGAATTGACAGTGTTTTTAAGTTCAAGAATTCCTACATCTTCAATCAGGTCAGAATGTTTCTCAATGAATGCAGCATCATATTTGTAGGTATAATGTTTTGGATCTCGCTGTAAAGCTGTAGCAGTGAGTATTCTGTTTTCATTAGCTGTGACTAAGAAGTATTTGTACAATTTCTGGCTTTCTGGCGTAATTTTGGTAGTAATTGTCCATGAAATGAATGCTTCATCATCCATGTTACTGCAAAGGATAGAGGAAACTGCAAAATGAGTACAAAAGTAAATACAAAGCTATTAGAGATAACGGCTGTATAATTATATATGTCAAATTTTGTTACATAACTATCATTGTTTAGGGGAAAATGAGTCAGTTTATAGTAGGAAATGCTATTTTCCTGAATGACTGCTAAATGTGCATGGATATGTCAAGATTGGAAGCATCAGGAAATGAGATGAGAATAAGCGAAAAATATTAAGAGTAGAATTGGCGAAAGCGACTACCATTAAATTTTATACATGATAGGACAATAAAGCAGTGAATATTTTGTGAAGGTCTATATATATGAAAATAATCTTTATTATAGGCTAAAACACGAGTAATATTGAAGGCAAATAACTGTGCTGCATTATGTGCAGAAATGGCAGAAAAAAATGACAGTGGTAAAACTTTTGTAATAAGGAGAGAATTTATTATCTTGGTTGGTATTTTTGTTAATGATATTATATCTAAATCATTACAGTATTATTACTTAAAATTAGATTTTAAAGCATCTGAAGGGCTATTTGTTATGTACCTGAAGAAGCAGATGCTCTGTATTTTCACGGGCGCTGCTGCTTCTGTCCGGCAAAGGTTGGTGGGGATGGTGGTAGTAAGTATTCAAGTGGGGTTCATTTTTGCCGGTAGAGAATTCAGTAGTAATTGACGGTGAAAAGGTTGCTATTAAATGGGGACAGGGGTGGCATTTTAATTGGCATTTAATGTGGCCAGTAAATGATAGGAAGTGGGTAGTTGTTCTCTATTTTGAATGTTCAGGGTTTTTTTTGTTTTTATTGGTGCAGTAGAGGTGGATGTTTATGTGTTATAATTTGTTGGCCTAATCAGCAACATCCCTCAGATCCCGACTCGAAGGGACTAACCGCCCAACCCGTGGCACCCAGGGGTGCAGCCCCTCATGCTGGCCGAGCGTGGTACGGTGCTTTGCGCTGCCATTGTGATTAAGGAAATAAAGTTACGCCTTCGCTAACAGTCATAGCTTTTGGTGCAATGGTAAGCGCTTGATCCTGACAAGTGGTATCAGAGCGAGATCGCGGGTTCGAGTCTCCCTGGCTATTGCTGGGGGAGGGATTGTTGGTCTAATCAGCAACATCCCTCAGATCTCGACTCGAAGGGACTAACCGCCCAACCCGTGGCACCCAAGGGTGCAGCCTCTCATGCTGGCCGAGAGTGGTATGGTGTTTTGTGCTGCTATTGTGGTTAAGAAAATAAAGTTGCGCTTTCGCTAACAGCTATAGCTTTTGGTGTAATGATAAGCGCTTGATCCTGACATAATTGGTGTTTATTATGGTCAGTAAATGATAGAAAGGGAGGTAAGTATTTTGTCGATGGATTCTATTGTTTTTGTTGGTTTAGTTTTAATAGGACGGGAAATAGCATCTTATTGGTTTTATATTAAATATAAATTTGTTGTGCATGAATTTCAAGTAGTTAGATTATAGCAAAGACAAAATTAAGGTCTATGAAAATGAATCATAGCATTCATATTTTCTTTAAATATTATTAAAATAATAAATTTAAATTTTATTATAATAAATTACAGTATTTTTTAGTCTATGAATTTAGGCAGGTTCATTGTATATCACCACATATTATATATATTATATTTTGCTCAGATTTTAGCAGTTGAGATCATGGATAGGAGACTTGCACATTCGGATTTGATCCTCAAGTTTGATATGGAGAAAGTGTATGACAGAGTGGAATGGCCTTTCCTTCTTTTCATGCTTCGGAGCTTTGGGTTTTCGGAACTTGCGGTAGATCTGCTTTTTTAGGACCTTCTCTAATTCGTGGTTCTCGGTTCTGGTCAATGGTTAGCCCACTGGTTTCTTGAAGTCTAGTAGGGGAGTGCGCCAGGGGACCCTCTGTCACCAACGCTGTTTTTGTTCGTGTCTGAAATTTTGGGGCGGGGTCTCCAGCAGCTCGGCCTTAACTAGGTGGACAGACGCTATGTCTCGGCCGGTGACAGCGTACCGTATCTAGCGTTTGCTGATGATACGATTATTTACTCAGTGCTCGAAATCTTGCTTGGAGGCGCTCCATGATTTTCTTCTCCTCTACCAAGAGCACTTCGGGCAAAAGATCGATGTAGGGAAGAGCGCCTTCCTCGCACACTTTAGTATATCTGAGGAGCATTGCAGGTTAGTGAGCGCGGTTCTAGGCTTCCGCAAACAGCCTTTCTCGGTCAAATACCTAGGGGTTCCTCTAGTTCGCGGCAGATTAGGTGTGGTATTTTTTGACCACCTCCTAGTAAAGCTGCGGGCCCGACTCTTCCATTAGAACTCAAAGTTACTGAGTATGGGAGGTAAGATTATCTTGCTTAGGCATATGCTAGGCTCGATTCCCCTATTTCTGTTGCAGGCAGTTTGCCCTCCCAAATCAAATTTTGGTTGCCTTAGGCAGGATCTGTAACTCTTTCCTCTGGGACTTAAATGTTGACTCGAGGAGGGTATACTGGGCTGCGTGGGAAAAGCTTTGCTTTCCGGTGCAGGAGGGGGGTCTGGGAGTATGTTTTTTTCCTGATTCAGCTATGGCTTTCGCTTGCAAGTCGTGGTGGCGATTGCGTAAGAGGGTCTCGATATGGGCAGTCTATATGCATAGAAAGTATATCAAGGACACTCATCCGTCCATCACTATGATGGATCGGCTTCCGGCCTCGTGGCGACGCCTGCTAGCTGTTCGTGATTTTGCGGAGTTGCGGATACGGTGGTGCTTAGGGAAGGGTCTAGTCGATTTCTTGTACGACATCTGGTATGGAGACTTGTCTCTGGCGCAGGAGTTGGGTGTGTCTAATCCTCCTCACTCTCTGGTGGTGGAGTTTTTTACGTCTCAGGGATGGAATGTTCCCTTGCTTAGGGAATGGGTCCCAGAGTTCGTGGTGCAGCGGATCATTAGCATACACTTTTCCCCTGACCAAGACGATGCCATGGTTTGGGTACCATCACCCAACGGGGACTTTTCAGTTGCCTCGGCGTGGGAGGAGATTCGTCAGAAACGGAATGTATTCTTCGTTGACCGCTATGTGTGGGGTTCGATAGTGCCGCTCCAGGTTTCCTTTTTTGCATGGTGTCTGCTGCGCCAATGGCTCCCGCTGGACAGTGTCCTACAAGATAGGAGGTAGCTTTATGTTCCAGGTGTAGCTGTTGCCAGCAGGCCCAGGAAACTGTGAATCACCTTTTTCTGCACGGCGCGGTGGCTAGGGCAGTATGGGATCATTTCTGCAGGATTTTTGGGCTACTCCCGGTGCGCCCGACCGGTGTTGACTCACTGGTTCCTCTCTCACTCCAAAGTTTCGGCATCACATGTGTGGGTTCTTGTTCCCCTATTGGTTCTCTGGATCATTTGGAAAAACAAAAATTTAGCAAGGTTCCAAATGGGTTCTTTCATTCCGGCTCAGGTGATTTTTCAGATCGAGGAGTTTTTGGGATAGATGGGTAGGGCCCGCGCATTCTCTAGAACCTCCTTCATAGGTGATCGGGACTGTCCGTGGGCAAATCTGTGCAGCTTTCCAAGGCGGGTTACGGGTGTAGCACTTATTTCCTAGAAGAAGCCGTCGCTGGGGTGGCTAACACTGATGCCAGTGTGCTCAACGGTAGGGCGGCTGGAGGCGGGGCCTTGCGAGACCATTGTGGGAGGGCGATCTTTGCTTACTATAAGGAGTTTGGAGAGCTGGAAGTGTTAGAGGGGGAGGCACAGTCCCTTCTGGTCGGTCTAAGAATGTACGCAAAACGTGAAGTGAGATCGTTGATTGCTGAATCGGATTCGCAGGTGCTAGTTCAGCTAGTGGGCTCGAAGGCCGTCTCTAAGTTGCCCCTGTGCATAGTATTGTGTGAGATCAGGCATTTTCTCAGCCGGATGAATGCATCTCTTCTTCATGTGTTTCGAGAGGCCAACTCGGTCGCGGATGCCTTGGTTTCCTTGCAATTGAGGGATCAGCGGTGCTATGATTAAATCTCGGATCTGCCTCCCAGAGCCAGAGAGGAGGCACGTCTCGACTGTTACGAGGTCCCTTAGCTGCGTTTGGTGAAAGATCGGGTTTGAGTTCATGTTTTTTCCTTTTTAGACGTACTCCATCTTTTACAGCTTACCCATGTAACCTTCTCTTTTTCTACTAAAAGTTAGGGCTGGCTACCCTCCCCTGCTGGGGTTCTGCCAAAAAAAAAAAGAGAGATCATGGATAGAAAGGAATATAATAATAATATTTGCTATGTAGCTATATATGTACTTTTGTAGATTTTAGAAGTTGAGATCATGCATAGAAAGTAGGAAAAGTATTAAGTGGGGAGAAATGCAGCATTTTAATTGTCATTTATTGTGGTTGGTAAGTAATAAGAAGTGGGGTAGTTGTTTCTTTGTCATAAAATGCTGATAGCTGTTTCTTTTTATAAGTGCTGGAGAAGTGGATGCTTCTTTGTTTTAATTGTGATTTATTTTGATTAGTAAATGATATAAAGTAGATAAGTTACTTTTTGAATGGCCTATATTTTTTTTTTGGTATAGTTTGAATAGGATATAAAAATAGCAATTTTTTTGGGTTGCGTTAATTTTATATTTGTGGTGTGCGTTATTTTTTGATATTGACATTATTATGCTTAGATTTATGGTTTTGTCTTAAATAGTATATAAATAAAAGAAAGTTTATTTGTTATTTAAAATTATATATATTTTTACATTTTAGCAAACGAGATCATGCATAGAAAATGACAAAGATATTTGGTTCGATATATTCCTGAAAGCAGATAAAGCTGTTCATGATTATACAGCACATAGAGAAGTATTGGATTACAGACACAAATAGACATGCATTTGTGGACAACAAAACGCAGGCCAAGTTGTCTCTGCTATGAGACTACTTGATATGACTTATTGTCATATCCTGAGCAGCAAAATGACTTCAGTGCTTAGAATTTGTTACAAAAAAAAAAAAAGAAGTAAGATAGTTGGCATGGATTACAGCTGTGAGATCAGGGAATAAAAAAGCATTGGAAATGACAAAAGATAGTAGCAGTGCTGAAGTCAGAATGCATCAAAGACGCTTGGCTTGTTTGCTATCTTTGCTGTATTCAAAATCCAATTGCCATTTTGCTGAAGAAGTTGCTACTGCTGTTGTTTTATCTACTGTTGCTATGGTTTCAGCAATTGAGGACATAGATGTGTCAGGACCTTGCAACTCTATATGAGGACTGGTGAATGCTGTTGAAGGTGGTGTGAGCAAAGATGGTGATGGGCCTTGGATATGTGCTTGATGTGGCTGATTCATTTGATTTTGAACAATTGGAACAATAGCAAAAAGGAAATAAATACTGGAAGCTTGTTCTTTGCTGCAGCTAGTAGCACTTCTCATTTGACAATGCATGACGTCTCTGTTGAGCCTGGTATTGATGTCACTTATTAGAATGCATTCTTCCTATAATTGTAGCAAAGAGATAAAGCTAATGATTTTCTAAAAATTATTGCATTGGTATAACAAAAAAAATAATATTGATAGCAACATATAATAGGAAATATTATAGTGCTGAGCTTTTGATATAATTCATCGGCCGTCATGCCTAGCAATTTTTCCGCGTATGAATCTTGGACAAATGCATCTAGTGTGCCTGAATCATCTTCAATTTGTACAAAAAATTTTGGCCTGCAGAATATTAGAATTAGTAAATGATGAACAATCGAGAATGAAAAGGGATTAAAAAACCATAAATAAAAAAATATAAAAACCTTGGAATAGGTCGCTGTTGTGGCTTGTTACAATTGTTGCATGTAAATGACATATCCATTGCTGCTCCTGTGGGATATGTACATTTTGGATAACTTGGAGTGTAAAATCTCTGCTTGTTGTTAGTGATTTTGTGAGAACCCAAAAATTTTCACATTTTCTCAGCATTATTTTATTTCTTTGCCTGCATTTTATACTTTCCTTAGAAATATTAAATTTTCTATGCATTTTTATAAGTAAGTACAGTTTTAAAATCATTTTCCTGGTATAAGTTAGTGTACGTTAATTTGAAGTGCGTCATAGACGTGGGACCCGCTAGTATGGTAAGTGCGATATAATTTTAGTGACTAAGTGAGTTTTGTGCTAAGTGTTATTATTTTACAAGGTGCTAGAGAATAATTAGAGATTTGTTATATGATGTAACCATTGGAAGCCAAAGGATTAGGGAAAACACTAGAAAGGCCAAGTGTCATGATACCATTAGAGGATGGCTCTTGACTTACTATTCATCACCTTTACTAAAACCAATTTTCTCTCAATTTTCCTTGTCTTGGCCGGCTGCTCTTGAGGAGAAAACAAAAGAGAGAGCTCTTCAATTTTAGCTTCCAAACTTGCTCAAATCTTGTGTTCTAGCCAACCAAACTTGAATCTACTCCATACAAGTGATCACTAGGAAAGCTTAAAGGTGTTGGTGGAGTTGTTTTGGAGGAGGAAAGACTAAGCTACCATTTTCCTTGAGGTTCTAAGGTAAATTGATAAGAACACCTTCATTTGTTCCTAGTAGTTGTAAATTAGTGGCTTGTGGTTACCACTTTGGAAGTTTTATGCAATATTTCTTGGTTAAAAGTGGTGATTGAGGAATTTTCAGTTTTATGGTGTAATTTTTGCTCACATGTGATGATTACTGGTTGGCCATGATTTACTAGCTTTGATATGTTAAAAATCTAGTGTTTTGGTGTTAATTTCTTTTGCCTAAAGAAATTTCTAGTTTATATGCATAAATTCCAGATTAGGGTTTCCAATTTTGGTAGTAATCTGCCCTGTTTTTGTATGGTATATTCGACCTTGAGAGAGACCGAATCAGCTCTTGCCCAAAACATAAAAGTTGTTGGTATTTGAGTTATTTAGCTACTGGTAAAATTTCAGCTCAATCGGAGCACTGTAGCCTGTGAAATGATCGAAATACCCTTGACTGCCCACAAGCCTTGTTTCACTGACAGTTTTCTGTCCTCTCTGTAATTTCGATTTTTGACCATGAAAATGCCTGATTTGGCTTTGGAGGCCTTCATAAGGAATGTAGATATATGTCTTGGCTTCGAAACGCCATAAGATTCATTTCAATCCGATAAGTATAGTTTCGGTTGTGGTTGTTATGCCGAAAGATGTTTTATCGCCTATGATTTGTATGTGAAATTGTATTTGATTTGGGATGAGATTTGGTATTTGATTGTAGGATGGAAAGTGAAGAAATTAAGGGGAAATTCTGTCCGTTTATTTTCTTGAAATTTGAATAAGTAAAAGTGAGATTTGAAATGTGATTTGGGGATGTATTGGATTTACTTTTCTTAGACTTACTTAGGTCCACTTTAATGGTGTTACTTGAACTAGATTCCATTTGAACTTATACCTTTTCGCATGGTGAATGTGACAACCGTTTTAAGCATGATACTTAGTTACAAATGTCAAGTTTTGAACTTCAAATGTGATACGTTCCTCGATCAACTTGTTTCGAGACACGTAGCACGTTTGCCCAAGGATCTAGCGAGGATATCCAACGCTTGGAATTGCGGGATTTAGAACCAAAGGGACGACATGATTTGATTCAAGATGGTAGGACGACGACTCCAATGAAGGTGACTACTCCACGGGATAGGTCGGCGGAACAATCATGGACAAGACGCAAGATTGCTCAAAATCCTTGCCAAAGCAAGTAAAAGGCTCGATCACTCTTCTTAGAAGAAGGAACGAAAATAAGACAATTTTATTGATAAAAGTTCTGACCTTTAAACCTTACAAAGCAAGCCTATTTATAGGCTAAAGTGACTAAAACCCTAAAGGGGCTAGGAAAAGGAAAAAGTCGGCCCATGCTCTTGGAACAAGATGGGCCGGCCCATGCTCTTACCTAATCATTTACTAATTGCTAACTAATTGATGGGGCCTAAGGCCTTATTCTCTTGGTGGCCCGCTTGACTTTTCGTGGGTTTGGATCATGGTGTAAATGGCTCGATTGTCTCTCTCCAAGTCCTCAATATCTTTGTGAACTCCATGTTGGTCTTGGACAACTCTAATCAGAACTTGGAATGATTCTTTGAATAGCTTGGCCCATGCATGCGTGACTGGGCCCAATGGGACTCGAAACATGTAAGTCATTGCGTGGGCTTTGACCCGTACACACATCAGTCCCCTCCTCTTGAGAAGGATTTGTCCTCAAATTTGGATGGGAATGAATGAGACTAACAAGAGTTGCCAGTATGACACCTCAAATCTCCACATATTGGCCCTCTTAGATTGAATAACACTTGCATATGTTATGATTAAAATAATTCGGTGCACATGTCTCTTAGTCAGCTTCAAGGGCCTCTCGAACAAGGACATTCGCCAAGGTAAGAAGGAATGTGTGTAAGGCTTGTGAACGTTCCAGGTTGCAACACAAAGCTCTCTAATTTGTCTTCGAGTATGGGCATTCACGTGCACTTTATAGCGATGTTCGTTGGGACTAGGGAAGCCCCGAATCTGGTTGTGCAAGATGGTACAGTTCGGCCCTAGGTATTGTTGAATCGGCTCAACTTTCCAAGCTGGAGGTAGGACACTGAACCACCCGTGTTGTACACCCATATAAACATGACCCAGGGAGGTAAGGGTAGCATTCGGATTGTGATTGATACACTTGTGTGCATCACCCAGCATAAGCGGCAACAATGAAGTGAGACGCACTCCATATAAATCACATGCGTTCGCGCCACATGCATCTGGAACAAGCACGAAATCAGGTTGCAACTCTTTAGTCATAGTTGGGAAATTTTGGCCAGCTTTACAACCTACAAACACAAAATAACCTTCAACTTGAAACAATTCAAAAATTGGATAAAGAAATAAGGGAACGTTATTAACTAAATAGTAAGAAGGTTTAGAGCAAGATTTAAATGTGAGAACTCCCTTTGACACTTCAATATTTCTTCCACCAATTGATTCAACTTGAGAGTCTAGTGCTAGTCCTTCCTCATCAAGATCTACGTAAGAGCAACAAGAGTTAGTGCTAGTAACATGCTCAAAATATGGCAAAGGTGATGAATGAACCATAGGTAGAGAACAAGAAGTAGAATCTGGAATTTCCCTTTTAAGATGAGCTCGAATAAATCCTCCAATGGTGCGGACCGATTTGATTGGACGTTGTTCCATGAATTGATACCAAAGAGATTTAGTTCCTAGAAGATAAACTCCATGGAAACTCACAAAGTGTCCAAGTGACTTCGGGATGGAACATGCCATGACCAACTCTACTTGACTTTGTTTAACCTGCACAAACGAGGATATACTAAACAAAACACATGTTATCCGGTTAGCAAACAAAGTGTTCACACGTTCAATGTTTGCAGACATGGTCAACTCTTTTTCTTGACTCTTCACTAAGGCCAAATTGTTCTTGCTTATCCCCACTCCCTTCTTCTCGGACCATTGATCCTTCATTGCACTTGAGTTTTGCTTTTCATTGGGAAGCTCTTGCTCACGGCTCGGCAGCAACTCATTCGTACGTGGCTCTTCAATCAACGAGTGACTAGACTGAATTTTTCCTTTATTACCACCGGTTGGCACATGGTTAAGTTGCTCCAAGTGTGAATCCAGCACTTGGCTAAGTCTTTCCATCATGTCATCAATCAATACTTTAGTCCGACTTCGGAATTTATCCTTTGATTCACGAAGTTTTGACTCAATTCGAGAATTCTCAAACTCCTCGTCTTGATTGTCAAGACACTTCTTAGATGCACCTCGTTTGCTTGAAGTTGACCTCGATTTAGATGCTCTACGCAGACTTCTTTGCTCCTTCTCATACTCATCACAATCTTGTTTATACCTTTCATATACACACAAAGCACGGTGGTGTTGCATCTCCTCCCGGAGTGAATGATACCCATGTTGTGAACTGGATTGCATGGAACTAGAGTACTTGTGAGTAGGCATCTTGAGACCCCTCCTCTTGAGAGGCTCATTCTCCAAGAATTCTTGGTTGTATGGGTAAGACGCAACTTCTCTAGGCATGAGTGCGTGACCTGCCAAAATGGTAAGCAAAGAAAAGGAGATTCCTCACGTCACACAAGTTCACGTGTATGTGCTCATCCCTCGTGTATCTCTCGAAGCGCTCTAATGGACCTACCAAATACCTTTACCTGTTGGATTAGGTAGTTGAGAAATGCTGATCAAGTCCAACAACCGTTACCAACCTTTCCACAAGTGCAACCACAAGAATGTAGGAGAAAATGTAGGAAAGTGTTTCTAAAATCTAGGAGAAAATATAGGAGCAAATGTAGGAGAAAATGTAGGAAAGTTTCCTAAAATCTAGGAAGAGAATATAGGAGAGTTTCCTAAAGTGGATGAGAGAATATAGAAAAGGTCCTAAAAATGGATGAGAGAATTTTAGGAGAGTTTCCTAAAAAATGGATGAGAGAATTTAAGAAAGTTTCCAAAAAATGGATGAGAGAATTTAGGAAAGTTTCCTAAAAATAGATGAGAGACTTTAGGAAAGTTTCCAAAAAAAATGGATGAGAGAGTTTGGGAAAGTTTCCTAAAAAGGTAGGAGAGAGAGTGTCCAAGTGAGTACAAAGAGTTATCCAAGTGCTTTACTTAGTTTCCTAATTGATTTTGGAAACAAGTTAGTTTTTGGAAATCTTTTGAAAATCCTTTTCCTCTTGACCAACTTTTGGTAACCTTCTTGAAACAACTTTTGGTAATCTTCTTGAAACAATTTTTGGTAACTTCCAAATTCTACTCCAAGAAAGATTGCATAAATCAGATTTGGTTCCCTATTCAAAACAATTCGGTTGCCCCTTTCTTTCCTTTCCTTTTTTTTTCTCTTGCCAACCGATTCCTCTTTTCTTTCTTTTTTTTCGTTTTTGTTTTCTGTTTTTTTTTTCTTGACTACAATTATCAACCACGACACAAAACAAGGAAGTCCACAAATAACAACTACCAAGAACTCCAAGATCTTTCAAGAATTTTCAAGGAAGTTGTCAGGAACTTCAGAAATTTCAAGATTGTGGTCAAGAATTCAAGAAGCTCAAGATTATTGTAAGTTTTCTTCAAAATTCACAAAATTCCAACAAGTTTTGCCAAAATCCAGATTTGAAAATCAAGTAAACAAGTTGGATAACACAAACAACAAGGCTGGACAGATTTGTATTCGGATGAACAGTAACTATGAACAGTACGGTGAACAGTGTCGGTGAACAGTAATGATGAACAGTATTTTTTTTTTTTAATAAGGCAACGGAAGGTACTAAGAATTCTACGACACAACTACGAAAAATATGGATATAACGAAAGATACCTCTACTAAAGCTCTGAAGCCAACTGATACGTTCCTCGATCAACACGTTTCGAGACAGATAGCACGTTTGCCCAAGGATCTAGCGAGATTGTCCAACGCTTCGATTGCGGGACCTAGAATCAAACGGACGGCACGATTTTATTAAAGGCGGTAGAACGACGACTCCACAGAGGTGGTTACTCTAATGGATAGGTCGGTGAACAATCTAGGACAAGACGCAAGATTGTTCAAAAACCCTTGCCAAAGCAAGTGAAAGGCTCGAATTCTCTATCAAGAAGAAGAATAGAAAATTAACAAAATTTATTGACAAAACGTCTGACCCTTGAACCTTACAAAGCAAGCCTATTTATAGGCTAAAGTGACTAAAACCCTAAAGGGGCTAGGAAAAGGAAAAAGTCGGCCCATACTCTTGGAACAAGATGGGCCGGCCCATACTCTTACTTAATCATTAACTAATTGCTAACTAATTGATGGGGCCTAAGGCCTTATTCTCTTGGTGGACCGCTTGACTCTTCGTGGGCTTGGATCATGGTGCAAATGGCTCGATTGTCTCTCTCCAAGCCCTCAATATCTTTGTGAACTCCATGTTGGTCTTGGAGAACTCTAATCAGAACTTGGAATGATTCTTTGAATAGCTTGGCCCATGCATGCGTGACTGGGCCCAATGGAACTCGAAACATGTAAGTCATTGCGTGGGTTTTGACCCGTTGATTTACTCATTTTCTTTCAGAAACAAAGAAGAATTGCCTAGGGTTTCTCGGCCGTAAAACCTAATTTTATCAAGTGAGATTTTAGGTGTGCATTTAGGGTTTGTTTAGCTTCTTTTTCATATGATTTTACCCAAGACACTTGTTATACGTTATTTCTTTGCATACGTGTTAGTTTCGAGCCAAACAAAAAGATTTACGAAAATTTGAAAAAAATTGACTTTTCATATCCGGCCGTATATCCGGCCAACTCTTGGTCAGATTGCTGGCCGGATTGACAGGGGAAGAAGAAAAAATTTTGGAATGCTCACTGCCTTGAATCCGGCCGCAAATCCAGCTGGATATCCGGCCACTTTCTGGCCGGATTCTGACGTGGCACTGTTCATTTATTTTTCAATGAAATTTTCTAAAAACCTTTTTAGTATGGTTTTGTGTTTGATTTGGAAAAACTCTTAGTTACTCATGTCCTCTGATCTAAATATACTTTTTTCACTTTAAAACTCATATTTATATATTGCACTAGTACGTATTTGGATTCTCTTTGAATCACTTAGGTTTTTGATGGTTGAAACATAATGTGTTCTTTTGATTACTATTAGGGTTCCTTGGTGATTGAGGGTGTTATCCGGAAGGATACCTTGGACGTTATTTTGCTTAAATATGTGAGTGTTCTTCGTATGTTATGTTTTCGATGTCTGACTTGTGACTATTTGTGAATATTTGATTAAATATTGAATGTTTTAATGATTGCCAACATGAAATTTTGTTAGGCGAGTGTATACTTTATCGCACTTGACCTAAACGAATATGAAAATTTCAATGAATGAATGATTAAATGCTACTTGCGAATGAATGTAAGCCTTTTGGCTGAATTGAGCCCTTGCCCTTCGTTGCCGGTTGACTCGAGCCAGAAGCGGACTCGATCGGGCGATTTGGTAACCTTGGGTTAATGTTTGGTATACTCGAGTATGACCACGAAGTCTGGTGGAGACTGGCCAATGTCCAGTAGGGGGAAATGAAATGAATAGGGTTGCAAATGAATCGAGCCGCTCGCGCTCGAGTCAAGTTCGACTTGAGTCGAAATCGAACTCGAACTCGAGTTCAAAATATTAAACTCGTTAGCTCACGAGCCGGCTTGCGAGCTCGAGTGTATATATATATATATATATATATATTTTTTAATTTTTAAATTTTAAGTATATATATATTTTTTATTTTTTTATTTTAAGTATATATATTATATTTTTTAATTTTAATAGTAAAATTACATATATATCCTTAATATTTTATTATTTATTAAGAAAAAAATATTGATTTTATTTATTTTTTAAAAAATAAAATAATTATTTTTTATTTTTTTCGAGCTCGAGCTCGAGCTTGAAATTGTGAGCTCGTCGAGCTCGAACTCGAGTTCGAGTTCAGTAAAATTATGTCGAGACTCGGCTCAATTAGGTCAAAACTCGACTCGACTCGGCTCGTTTGCAGCCCTAGAAATGAATGAATGAATGGTCGGAACAATGGAGGAGTTTCACTTACAAATGAAATTATTTTAATGTTGAAGGAATAAGGAATGATTGGTGGAATGAATGAATGAAGGGCTCCATGTGAGCATGTATCCTTTTAATGAATGTGTTATCATTGCTTTATATTGTGAATGTTTTCTAAATGACTTGTTATTTTCTGATTAATGTCTTGTTTAATTGCTTTAATTATACGTACGAGACCTCACTGGGCTTTTAGCTCATTCCGTAAGTTTTGTTTTCCTTACAGGGGATGCGAACAAGGGCGAGAGACCTGTATAGAATAGTATAGTCTAGTCCTTTTGAATTTTATTGCAATTTGTACTCTCTCTAGTGCTCGAATAGGGATTGGAAGTATTGGAACTTAAAACTTTTGTTATATTTGGGTTGTATATTAATTTGAGATAGAAATGAATGTAAGTATGCGTTTCAAGTTTGGGAATTGGTTTTGTTTTACTTTTCCTTGAGGTTTTATCTTATTTTGTTTGAAGTGATCAACGAGTCCTGGCGAGAGTTGGGCAGGCGGTCCGCCAAACCCTTTGGTTCGCCTTAGAGGGAAGTGGGGCCGTCACAGATTTTGAGCTTTCCTTTGATCCAAAAATCTTTTGTCTGCATGGAACAAAAATAGTTTGCATTAATTTAGCATATAATATGAAGTAAAAGTGTACATGTAACAAAGTGTAAATAACCACAGCTTTCATACCAGAAAAGTTGAACTCAGGACCTGCGATATTTGGCGAATATCTTGCTGAGATGGAGCCACTATTGTTTGCTTTGACTTTTCTTAAAGTTTTTTAGCTGTGATTTTTCCAATGTAATCTTTGTTTTCTTGAATCCTAAGAAAAAAAAAAGAAAAAGCAAAAGAATGTTGTCTAATAATACTAATATTTTTTATTGCAATGTAAATGTGAAAACGACAAGAGAGTAAGTGTACCATGTAGCCAGAGATGCAGTTTGTGGGAATGGTGGATCCAAGTGAATGTTGGTGCTGTTTTTAGTGCGTAAAGATATGCTTGATGAAATTACATTAGTTATTTTGAGAGAGTACGTGGTACTAAAAGTGCAAGACAAATGCTCCTGTTACCATAGGAAGTCGCAAGTTTAGGCCTGAGAAGAACAACAATTGGATAGCTATGGAGAATGTTTATGAGTTTAGCTCCTTCGTGGTCAACAAAAGAATCCCACAGTGTAAGCACCATTGGTCGACATCTTTTATAACAAATAATTTAGTTACTAATAATGCTTAAAATAAGGAGCATAATAATAGCTGAACAAAGGTAAAAAAATTCTTACTCTTGATTGACAATAACAAATTCCTCGATAATTGATGATTTTTCTCCTAGTATAATTTACTGAGGCAATGCTTGAATAATGGCACACATGATATCTAAAATTGAGGAGAAAGATAAGCTTATAATTAGGGACAATTAAGGATAATAAGCGACTAAATGAAATGTACAAATATAAGTTAATTTTCATACTGAAATTTTCTGCTTCTTTTCCGTGAATTTGATCAAGATGCCAGAATGATGTCAAGGGATAATAGGCATGTACTGGCATAGGCAGCTGAGCTTTGTGTTCTTTGATTAAAGTAGTTTTGGTAAAACTGAGCTGAAGTGGAACGGTTCCAAGCTAATTTTTAGGATTAGGAACAGAAGCAACATAAGCACTGCCTATACAGTAGTATTTTTCAAGGACAAATATGTCTACAATTGAATCTATATCAGATTCATAAATGACACCCTAAATTGTTTCTTTCTGTATATAAAAAAATAAATACATGGTTATGGTTAATAATGTATTCAAATTCGGAATTTTTTTAGAAGTAGTGTTCACTATTTTATAGAAGTGAAAGAATAAATGAAATACCTCATCATCCGCAACTAGCATTTGAATAATTTTTGTTCGCTTCAAGGGAGTTATCATGACACGAGATTTTTTGATCAAATATGCCTTTGCAAACCAATCACGTTGCTTTGGTTCTAGATTCTTGATAGGAATGCATCTGTCATCCATCTGTGATATACTATGTAAAGAAGAAGCAGAAAAATTGGCTATAAAAGTGTTAGAAACGCTTAATATATAGTTGTAATATGAGGTTTGTTTAAATTTTGTGAATTTAGGGATAATAAAATCATTAAAAAGGATCAAAATATATTAAGTTCATAGCTTGTTTTTGTATAGTAATAAAGAATAATAGAGTTTTAGAAGCTGAAAGTATTTTTTAATAAACAAGTAGCAATGTTTTTTTGGAAATACAGAATAAAACAGTAATTGTTATAATGGAAAAAGATGAAATGCAAATAAAATGAATAGATTATGGGTAAAAAAAAAGGTAATTAAGAGCTAATAAGTATAGACAGTTCCAAGAAGTCATGTTTTTCATGACATAATTTAGTATAGTAAAGGCATTAAATAGAAAAATTTATCGAAGCCAGGTAGGATATCATAATGTATTTAGAAAAGAACAAATGAAATAGGCAGTATATAATAACGTATCTAGAAAACAAGAAATGGAACGCTAGACAGTTAGCATAAACAAGGAACAAACAGCATCATAAAAATGAAACATTTAAGTGTATCAGATATCTCATATGAAATAGGAAATTAAAAATGAATACATTAATAGAAACAAAGATGAGACAGGATGATTAGATCACGAATTCTGAAAAAAGCAAACAACCAAAATCAAATTGATATGTGCATTAGTTAAGACATAAAGCAAAGGCCCAATACTTCATGATAAACAATATTTCTAGTTGCACAATCTTGAAGTTCTAGTGTCGAAGGGCGTATCAATACTTTGACATTTGCTATAGTCTTAGCCCTAGATAAAGCTACATATAACTGACCATGGGAAAAATAGATTCTTTTAAATACAAACCAACAAAATCTAGTGTTTGACCTTGTGCTTTATTTATTGTCACAGCAAAACATAATCTAACTGGAAATTGAGATCTTTTAAATGGAATAGGATAGACTTGATCATCGCAACAGTGTAGACAAATTCTAGGAATGAAAACTTCCTTATCAACAAAGTTACCTACTGCTATTCTAGCATGTATAACATGTTTAGTGAATGAAAGGCATATCAATCTTGTGCCATTGCATAGACCTTCTGCTGGATTCAAATTGCGTAGTAACATTATTGGACAATTTGGTTTCAAAATTAGCTCATGTGGAGGTAAGCTAGGAGGATGTAATGTGTTCAGAAAATCCTCATGTTCTGATTGTTTAGCTTTATCTATTGTTTCATCAAAACTAATATATTTGATGTCATTCCCTAGAAATTTTGCAATCAACAAGTTATTTATTTCATCCACAAAAACATTTTTTGTTGTTAACACTGCTCTATTAAGTATTTCAAGAGAATTAGCTCCAAAACAATTCAAATCAGGAAAACAACATCGATTAAGTTCTGCAATGAAGTAGTATCGTCAATAAATGGGATAAGCAGAGAATGCGGAAGTATTATTTTATTATCATCAAAGAAGGAATAGTACCATTACCAATATTAAGTAAAAAGTTAGAATATGATTTATCAAGATGAGCGCGCATATTTTCAACCAATTTGAACTTTTCAAGATAGTTCCAAACATATGAAACAATAAGACTGGCAGATATGTAGTCTTCTTTGAAGCCTTTTGTTATAACTGGCAGTGTTTGTCTAAAATTATCTCGAAAAACTACAACTTTACCTCCAAAAATTGTTTCTGAATTCATGGTATCTTTTAGCAATTTGTCAAGGGACTCAATTGTATATTTCTTTGCCATCGTTGCCTCGTCCCAAATGATAAGCTTTGCTTGCTTGATTAACAGAACAGTTGCACTTTGTTCGCTGACATTGCAGCCATTATTTTCACTATCATGGATAGGAATTTTGAAATGCAAATGAGTTGTATGACCACCCAGTAACATTGAGGCTGCAACACCAGACGATGCAGTTGTGAGTGCTATATCACCTCTTGATCTAATTGTTACTAGAAAAGCTTGATATACAAATGATTTTCCAGTGCCTCTAGGACCATCAATAAAAAAAAGCACCTGGATTGCCTTGATTAATTCGAGCTATTATGTTTTCATAAGCATGCTTCTGTTCTTTGTTCAGCAATGAAACCGAAGCAAGATCTTCATCTGGTATCTGTATATTCATCTCAATATCGATTTCTCTAATATCAGAATCCAAGGTAAAGTTTTGTAAAACATCTCGAGCAATACCGAATTCAGCAATTGATCTGCCCATGCACTGCAAGTGTCTATTAATCTGCTCAAGCATTGTCCTCTTAACTTGCACCATTGTTAGGCTACTATTGTGGCTAATATCTTGAGACAACGCTACTTCATGCTTTTCCCACTGCTTAATTGGGTTACTTGGTGCACAATGTACAAGAACAGTGGTAAACAACTGGCGCATAGTATATAACATTTGATAAGCAACTGCTTCTTCTAAACATGTATTAGCTTCATCATTGTTTTTAAGTAAACCATGTAATTGTGCTGCTTCTCTAAATGTTGATGCAGTTACATTAGAGACACGTTTAAAGTCATCAAATGATGTTGGTGCTTGAACATGCATTAGAAACATTCAAAGAAAATATCTTTCACCTTAAAGAGGATGAGCTGAGACGATTCTTCCCACCGATTGTCTTTGCTGCCTTTCTTCCCAAATTCTATCTTTTTTATCCCATCTAAAGTGCTGCGGAAATTCTTTGTATAGTCATTGGAGCGATTTTACTTTTGCATTTGACCTATTCATACGGAAGAATTCAGTCAACATTATCCTTGATGATCTGTCACAGGCAGCAATGTTTTCAAGCTCATCATTTTCATTGAATGCTAACGATTGTTGTCCTTCGAAATGCAATTGCAGAGCCATAACTGCTGGATAAATTTGATTTAAATCAAATGCATAAATTTGCCCAAGAGCTTCTGGAGCACAAATCCATCTTCCGGATTGGAAGTTTTTAATCTCATCAACAACTCCATCAGTTCGCTGTGCAGCTAACTGATACAAAATCCTTGTATAGCTCTTGTAAATATACTTGTATAGATATTTGACAGCCTCAATTGTTGAGCAAATTTCAACATTTATATGACAATCATATGTTGCCAATAAATATGGATTATACGAAACTATCCATTGATTGTCCAATTCATGACCCCGAACAAGCACTTTCCTACCATTATTTGGACGCTTATATAGAAGGTATGAATTTTTTCCATGCTTCGTGAATTCTAAGAAGGGTTTTGGAATGCTATTCTTGCATCTGCCATTTTGCTTCATACACAGGCAATTTTGATTGAAATCTCCACAAGGACCATGAAGCATATGATTGACGACTAAGCCGTGCAGATATTTAGAAACAGCTGGATCGGGGAGTTCTGCAGAAACTATCTTGTCAGAAGTTTCGGGTGAGTATAATTTTGAATCTTTATCAAGAATAATAAGGAGATGAGCATATGGCAATTTTCACTTTTGAAATTCTATAACATAGGCGTATGCAATAACTTTTCCAAATAAACTTCGCTAGACAATGTCATCTTTCAGTATTTCAAATTTTGTTCCGAAAACACGCGCTGTGAGATCAGGCCTATTATGCGCTTCTTCTTCATCAAGCAAGCATTCTTTAATTTTTGGTCATGCTGGATTGCAGGTCATGGTTAAGAATATGTCTGGTTTTTCAAAACGCTGAACAAGAGCCATTACATCAAGATATCTTTTTCTCATGTCTTTAGGACCTCCGATGAATGATGCCGACAATACAATTCGTTTTCCTACATTTGAGGCCGATGCCTTATTAGCTGTGATACTGATTCCTTGGTATAATTCTGTTCGAATGTGTCACTGTTTGTTTCAATGAAAATCCAAACGAGTTGATTCTATCTTAACATATGTATCTACTGCAAATTGCTGAAAAAATCTTGCAACATGAAGCAAAAAAGATCTGTCAGATTGTTGCATCTAGAACTTATACGCATAATACTCGCGGCAAGAAACTGTTGTTCGCTTTTTGGTCTTCTTTTGTTTTAATGCTACAAAAAAAAAAGGAAGCAGTAAAATCTCAATATTTGCATATTGAACTATAAAATATAACATAAAATTTTCAAATACAAATTAAAGGAATTGTATAAAAATTAACCTTTAGTCTCTGCCATAAAAGCCGGTATGCATCTTCACGAGTATCAAAATTCATATTTTCACCAATACATGTGGCATGACCAGCAACGTCATCAACACCTTTTATAAATCCCTGTATTCTTTCTTGCCATCCTGTCTCTCCATTTACAAATATAAGTGGATATTGCAAAGCATCAAAACAGCCAAAATAGTGCTTTATAATTTGCACATTCCCTGACTTTGTATAAACTTATATATGACGAGATGTGTCTCCAATATTATTATAATTCTCAAACCAAACTACAGCTACCTGCGATACTGTTGGTGTATTGAATACTTTTTGATCCACAGTTGGGTCTGACCTTAAAAATTTTTTATACCCATCGACATTCGAAAGGCCTGCTAAGTGGCGAAATAATGCAGAATATGGATTGCAATCTAGTATTCTCTAAAGCTGCTCTATAATAGACTCCTTAAATTTAGGAGAAATGGCCATACGGTTGCTTGTTTTATGATCTGTGTCGAAGAAATATAATTGAACATTCGAAGGAGGCTGGCCATGTGAAGGACTCAATGGATTCATAAAATGGTACATCTGACCTTGAACTCTGAATGTATAAATTCCTCTATTTCTTCTGCTGAATTCTTTGTCGTAATGCACTCCGAGAGATGTAAATGCAAACATGTTATTATAACTTCTAACACACTGGCGAAATTCATTTGCTTCTTCATTATTACTTCTGTACAATTTGACTAATTCTGAAGGCATTTCATTAGGTGCCAATCGAACTTCATCAGCACAACAACAAAATCTAGGGGGTTCTAAATAGAAACGCTTTGCACCACAGTATACATAATCCTTAACTTTGGGTAAAACATTTGGCTCAGTAGGTATTTGGTCTATTATGCGGAATTTATTTTGTTGTCTACGACAATGACCTATTGATGTTAAAAAAAAATATAATTAATTAAAAGAAAATTCTAAATAGGTGCATAATAGATGAATAGTGTTGCAGTGGGAATAATACCAATAGGAGGTGACATGGTATGTGAGAAAGTTTGTGCTGTATTTGTTGGTGCGGTGTAAGCTATAGATTCTGCAAATATTAAATGAAATGTAGAGGAACGAAAAAGACGTCATAAGGATAAACAATAGATAGGACAGTTTAATCACAAAAAAACTATATAATAATTGAGCATCATCCTTTTAGAAATACTACCAATAGCTCTTGATACCATGTTTAGCACATCATGCATTTCAGTTGGTGGCCTCATATTAGCTATATAGTCTACAGGTATGGAAACAAAATATCGAGACTCATAGAAAAGATTTATAGATATAGACAATTAATAGTAAAAAGAAAACTGACTATTTTATATACATATATTTGTATTGTGTTATATAAGATATAGCACATTACCTGATTGACTATTAGGCGAGCCTTTGCTATTTGATAGAACATTTAAAACAGATGAAGAAGCTGATACAAGAAGGTGTTTAAATAGGAGTAAAATTGTGTTCATGATTAATATTTCATTTATATATATAAGTAAGAAAATGCACAAATGGCATGCAAAGCAGCACCTTGGTCAACGTTTTGATGAGTTTCTAAAACAGAAGCAGCAGAACCCAGAATAAATGCGTTTGACTGCACTACAGACTGAGCAATAATCGCATTCAATTCTATGTCCTCAATGGGGTTCGAAGATGACGATAAAGCAGCTAATTTAGATTTAAGGCGTGCTTGGCGTTTTTTAGCTGCAATTTCAGCTTTTTTGGTCTCAGGTAATGCTGCATATATTTCTCTTGCGCGATAATTTTTGTGTAACCGACGATCGTCATCAGAGATGAATTTTCTTTTGCGACCCATGAATGCTAAAAATGGGCAAAAATAGACAAGCAAAGCATGCAAACACAGTCAACCGCAAAATATGTTTAATTTTTCAAAAATCTATTCAAATAAAGCGATTACATTCATAGCACATAAAAAAGCAAAGACAAAAAAAAAATTAAGTGCATAATAATCAGAAAGGACAAAATAGTAATGAAAGGAAAATCAGAAGCATAAAAATGAGCAACATATGTATACTACACAAACGGTTAAGTTAAAGGAAAAGCACTACGGTAAAAACATGTAACATTCTAACTGATTGAAAAAAGAATAAAAGAAAGTGCATTACCTGTGCAAACCAGCAAGCTTAATAAGAGCAAAAGCAGCAACACAATACAGAACCTAAAAAAAAGGATTGCAGTGTTAAAAGCCTATAAAACATACATAAATATAAGGTGCAGGTAACTGTCTGACACTGAGGGATATCACATGGCACATTTTGTAAGTATTAACAACGACAAAAATCTCAATTAAATTGTGCAATCGAAAAAGACTTAATTACAATACCTATTTTCCATTGAAGGAGCAATAAAAAACATAGAGCAAAAAGCATAAACATGGGCATAGAGAATGTAAGACATGAAAGAGAAAGGGCAGAGGAAAAGGAAAAAATGACAGTGCAAAAGCACGAATAAAAGAAAGGAAAATGCAAAGGAATAACCGTAATACATGTACAATGAAAATGCAACTGACCTGAAGAACAAGCTTCTGGAAAGAAAAAAGTTGCAGGAGGAAGAAACGCGACAGAACAGAAAGCAATATGAATGCAAAGGTTGAAGGCAGAAAAGAACGTAAAAGGAATTCGGTATTTAGCAAAAAATATAAAAACAAAGGGACAAAAAAAGCAATAACATGATTAAGGAGGAGGAAAATGTATGGATGGTCATATCTGTCATAGGTCTAGAAATGACAAAAGCAAATGAAAAGTACAGAAGAGCAGGTACTTTAGAAACAAGTGGTGCTTGAAAGGGCATTCAACATTTAATGCTAGTGCTAGAGGAAACGAAAAAAGGGCTGAGTAAAAAGGGAAATTTTCCAACAAACAACAGCGGAGATTGGCAGAAGCACCGGTAAGAAAAACCGGCCCATTCGTCTGGTCTACATAGGATAATAGTAAGTAAAAAAAATGAGGGTAAAAAACCAATAAAATTACAAAGCAACCAAGCAACTAAAGCGTACATGCTGAACTAAGGAAACAATGAATGGCATAACAGAAAAATAAGAGATACCCAAGCATAAAGTAATACTCATAAATATGTATGTGGGCCATGTCTGTGGATCAGAGGATGCAAAAAAGGCACAAATAAAAGAGGAACAAAGAACAAAAAAATTACAAAGAAACCACACAACTATACCATCGATCTTCCCATGTGCTGAGTAAAGAGGAATAAGAAATGGGATGACTGAAAAATGAATGACCACTAAGGCTAATCCTAATCACACAAACAACCGGAAAGGCAAGAGACCGACGCAAATGGACCGCAATAACCTCAACATTTCAACCAATATTGACATGACCGACGGAGACACTCGTTTATTGTTCATTCACCCAACTCCCCCTTTTCAATTGTTAGATTTGGATAAAAAGTTAAGGAGAAAAAATGGAGAGTTGAAATTCATGTGACAAGGGTAACCTCTCTTTTATCACTTTATCTTTTGTATTTGATTTCATGTTTAACTATAATACAAGTATTGTGTTTTCTTTGGATTTTACTATGTTTGTGAAATTTGCTTGGCTATTTGATGCTATTATTTTGAATAAGTTATTTAGCACTTTTACTTTTACAATCATAATTAACTGGCCATTAATTGTGATAATCTCAAGGTGTTAAGTTAGTAATAGAAATTGTGATTTAACACTAGTTCAAAAAAATACTAAATTTAGGGAGTACATTCACGAGAGTAGAAGTGCACCTCTGTGGTCTTGATGGTTTATTCCATATAATTTTATAAAAGAAATGACTTGTAGTTAATTTCATATTTACGAGCGTAGGTATGACTTAGTCACAAGTGTAGTTGATTTACTACGAGACTAAGTTTCACATACATTAGAAAATTACGTCATAATTTAGCCAAGAAAGTAACATTCAATTAATTGGTAATTCTACTTATAACAGTAGTTAGGAATTTCATAACCCTAGAAGCTTTTTATTATTATTTTACTACTTTTATTTCATATTTGTAGAGTAGATTTAATTTCTTGTGTTTTTTATAGTATAAATAATAGGGTTTGAAAACCATCGGTAGTTGATCATCTTTCTTTATGGGATCGATAGCCAATATCTTCTATACTTGATAAATGATTTATATATTTATAGAAAAATGGAGTATTTAAGTTTTTTAAAATTTGGTGCAAAGGAAAAGCCTCGTCAAAAGGAAAAATAAAGAACAGAAAGTAACGGATATTAAAGAATAGAAAGTAACGGATAAGGAGGAATAAAGATCTCTTATTAACGTAATTGAAAGCAACAGGAAGTGGAGGTCAAGGGATGAAAACTTGAAGACCTACTCAACTCTTAAGTATATACCCTTAATTCCACGACAACAGAAGACTGCTTAAACTCAATTTAGGATAAAAAGTTAATTATACCCAACTTTCATGCATGTATAACTTGTACCCAATTCTAAAATGAATAAAGAATCTTACCCATGTTTTTAAAGCCTAAATCAATCCTAAATTTGACAAAAGAAAGTTAAAGAATGAGTTTGATGCAAACTCCTTTATATTATTAAAACTAACACTTTTTTCTGCTTGCCTATGTTGCATGGCAGTGAACGACATCAATTTTTCAGCATCTTAGACCAAAAATTGTGGCATTCTATAAAATTAACCTTCCTTGAACATAACTCGACATGTGTTTTCAAACTCAAATCGAATTGGTTGGTCTAACCAGTTGAATTGGGAACAAGCCAAGCATCCGGTTTGAGTTATCTCATAAAACTGTCAAATCCAATAAAAAATTGGGTTCAACCAAAAATTGGTAAAATTGATGAAAATCTTCTTCTTCTTCTTTTGCTCCTCCTCGTTCTCTTCCTCTTCTTCTTCTAATCCTCCTTCTCCTCCTCCTCCAACCCATCAAAAAATAACTTTTAAACGTATTTCTCAAATAATATCTAATTATAGTTCTCACATTAAACAAAATGGTAAAAAGACAAAAGGATGGGGAGATGGAGATTAGAGAGGTGTGACAAATAATTAAGGATAAAAGTTTTAGATTCATGACTTTGAGAAGAAAAAACCAACAAAGACAAAATTGAAAAAGGAAAAAATGGAAAGAAGGAAAAAAAAGAAGAAAATCTGACGTCATTGTAGAGAAGTTGGAATAGGAAGAAAAAATTAGCGAAAGCTATAAGGTGTCACTAGTATGAGAGGAAACAAGGAAGAAAAACTAGGAAAAGTACTCATAGAGTTAAAAGTTTTATCAATTTTATGGTTTCACTCCTAGAATACAAGAAAATTGTTAATACACCTAGAAACATTTTAGAAGCTACAGCCCTAAATTCCAAATAAGCCCTCAAATTTGATTCTAAACTTGTTGAATATGCATTAAATTGTAAATTGCATAAATTGCTACTTAATTATACTACCTTATTTGTATTTTCTTGTAAAGTATCTTAGAAACATCAAACATGCATTGAATCTACATTTCTTAGTATTAGCATGTTTTTAAAAATTTTACATAATATATTAATTTTTAAAATTAAATATATTTATGACATCATGATAATGTCACTCCCTTTTTAGATGGGTGTCGAATCCATTGGCTCCTAACCTAACCTTGATCGAGTTGATGTCCAATCCGAGTTTCAAAACATTGATATGAAATTTGTTCATTTGCAGAGGTGGCAAGGGTTTGCTCCAAATTTGCTTCTAATGTCTGAGGCCACGTCAGCATGAGCCCAATAGACATGTTAGCCCAATATGGTGATGGCACTTCATGGCACATTATTAGTGGTCCACTGCAAAAGGGTTATTATCATTTTATCTTCTTAAACTATGGCTATGTTTGGATAGCAAATTTTTTCAAAAGAATTTTTTGCTTATATCATAAACACATTTCTCAATACATCTTTTCATATTCCTGATCACTTTTTTTATCTCACATACATCATATCACAAAAAGTGCTATAGTAATTATTCCAAATAATTAATTGGAATAATACTTTATCACTACTATCAATTTACCCCATAACGTTATCTTTTAGTTACTTCATCCCCATAGGTAATTCAACTCAACATGTTAAGAAATTTTGGACAAAAATACCCTTTTACTCTATAGTATTACTACATTGTTATTATCACTTTATCCCTTTAAATTATAGTGATACAATCAGTTTAATTCCTAACATTATTTTCTGAGCATTTTACCTCATCGTTAATCTAACCAGTATGGTCAAAAAATTTTAAATGTATTTACCCTTTTTATATATAATTAAAAATAAAAAAGTTGGAATGGTTATTCTTCCTTTTTTCACTTTAAAAAATCCAAAAAACATAAAAATAAAAGGATTTTCTCAAATTTCCTTTTCACACTTATTAATACTAGGAAAAGAAAAAGAGATGGGAGAGAAGAAGATAAAAAATTAGATTTTACAAAAAAAGAAAATAAATAAAAATCTAACATTATCGTATTACTATAAGATTGTCGGAATTAGGATTAGAATTAGCTGATAAACAAAAAAGTGAAATAATTTTAAAATAATAAAAATATTTAATTCTTTCTTATTTGTATTTAAAAAAAAAAGAATTGAACTCTCTCTCTCTCTCTCTTCCCCTCCCCCTCCCTATTTTTCTATTTTTTTAAATGTTAATAAGATTGCCAAGAAGAAAAAGATTAATGTTAATATTTTTTTCCTTGTACTAAAAAGAAAAAGAGACACTCTAAGTTTTTTATTATTTTTATTATACAAAGAGGTGGGTATTTTTTGTATAGTTTTTTTTAACTTGCTAAATTGGTTTAATAGTGGGATAAATTACCTAAAAAATAACTTTATGGGGTAAATTGATAATGAGATTATAATTTATAGGGGTAAAGTGATGATAATTTTAAGGGCTAAACATATCTTTTCACTTTAGTTAACAGACTCCATTAAAGTTTGATAGTTAGTTTTAGAGATAAAGTGACTAATTAAGGGGAAAATTGATAGTGACACCAAATGTTAAGGGGATAAAGTGATAATGACCCTCTGCAAAATGATATTTGGGTTCGAAGTTGTTGGCGTGGTAATGCCATACCACTTCGGTCTACACATCATCAAGAGGCAGAATTGTAACTTCCTAATTGTTTCCTTTTTTAAATATTTTTTAATTGTACCCCTCACCCTACACCAAATTATGCAAAAATTGACCCCTGCATATTTGATTATTTCCATCACTTTTCTCTAAAATTCCTCAATATTCTATATAACTATCCTTTAGTTTCTTCAGCGGAGAAAACTTACACCGTGTTTGATAATCTTATTTAATATTTAAATTTAATGGATTCAAATCTTAATATGTTTAGTTACGTTTGATAACTAAAGATTGAACATTTGAATTATTTAAATGATACTGAATTTTTTAAACAAAATTTGCTTCAAAAAAATAAGTGATAAGCTATTCACTTATCACTTAATGTCATATAAAATTAAATCTATCAAATTTAGTACTTAACAATTCAATAACTTAATGAATTCAGATTTCAAATTTCTGTTTTCAAACTTTAGTTTTATCAAACACACTTTTAGTGGGGAAGGAAGTATATAGTTTGTCCTCTGTTCTCTTTCTCTCTTTTCCGAAAAATTTCATAAGAAAAGAGCCCAACAAATCTACCTTTCCTCTATAAAACCTCTAACATTTGGCCTCAAGGTAAAATCTTAACATATAAATATTTTTTTTTCTAAATTGATCAAATGGTAAATCTTTGGTCAAAAAAAAATTCATGATTGTAATAGATAAAGCATACATTAATATCTGCAAAACATATAGGCTTTTAATAAAACTACAAAACTTGCAACATCGTCAAGTTGAAGAACAAGTGACAATAGTAGGGGAAGAACGGCAACGATACCTAAGCCAAAAATACAAGCCTTTTGATGAAGTGACATGGTAGGAGAAGAATGGCACTATGTGTAAGCAATATTTTAATTTTAATTTCTAATAACTTAAATTAATTATTAGGCTAATGTGATTGACTGCTAATGATAAATCACAAAAGCAATCTAACGGTTGGGGGCATGAGGAGAGCGAAATTATCCCTGATCTCACGGTTTAAGTTTTGATAGCAAACAATCACTAAGGTTAACCATTATTAAATAATGAAATAATGGAAAAATGGAAAATATGTTTGTCTCCAAACTCCAATTGCATATTTGTATATTCGTTAGCTGGCACCTAATTGCATATTGCATATCTGCCCCATAAATGTCATCTCAGTTTAAGCTGTTTACAAGGCATTTATTGGTGAAGGTAGTGTTAGGATTTTATATAATTGTTAGATTTACAATAGTGGAAGTGTTCTAGGTTGCAAGTTTGGTAGACTTTTTTTTTAAATATTTTGATCATGAATAATCATTCCTTCTTCATTTCTAATATCTTAGAAACCATCTAAACGACAAACTTAAATTACCTTTCAAAAAATTTTAATACCTTGACCTTGTAATTAATACGTATCTTCACATAACCATAGGGTTTCTTCTGAGTTTTGCTCAAGACACTATACAATTACAATCTTTTGTAATTGTAATAAGTTTTGTTTTAAAAAAATTTTCCTAACTGGGAATGGGTGGGATTTAAAAAACGCAGGAGGAAGCAGAGGGATTAGAATCCAGAATTTGTAATTTTTGAGATTTCAATCAATCTTTTGCAATGAATATAGTGATATATGTGAGATAAAAATGTGATTAAAACAATGTATTAATGATACAAACAAATAAATTTTGGCAAATAGTACACTATCCAAACAAACCCATAATTATCTTTTCGGGCAAAAAAAAGGAAAAAAAAATCATCACTGGGGATTATAAGTATGAGTTAAGGGTGTTATTTTACAATTAACCCAAAATGTTACCGCTTTTCAACTTGGGGTGGTGGATTGGTAGGGCTATTTCTTTGAATATTGTTGAAAAAAAAAAAAGAAAAATCGGAAAAGTATGGCAGGTCAAGGGTTTTTTCTGAATATATGGCCAAAACACTTGGGCTAAAAATTTTTTCTTTTTTAAATCTAAGGCCCCCTTGTTTCAGAAAATGAGGGGGGTCCTTTTTGCACCATGGTCCCTACCACCACATGCAGGGACTGATTCATAAAAGGTAATTGTAGGAATTGTTTCAAAAATATGGTAGGACTCATTAATTTTTCGCTTGACACTGATTATCCATTTTTTGCCTTTGTCTTGAAGTGTTGTGGAGTAGCAAAGAAGGAAGTCTAACAAATTTCTTCTTGACATAGTTAATTTAATAAATTATGTGCTCATTTTTTTGTGCTACCCTTTTTTAATATAATAATTATCTATAATGCTTACAAAAATTATTTTTACACTTACACTACTATCTTATTTCTTATTTTTGTAATTTATATTAGATAACTGTCATATTTACTTAAATTTAAATACTTAAAGTCGCATAATTAGAACAATTTAAATTTAAACACTAAACTCTAAGTAATACAATTAGTTGCATAACTTAAATTATGTATTTATTTATTTGGTAACGTTCCACAGTTTTAACTTTTTTAAATAATTAGAATAGGTATTCACAAAAGTATAAAAAAAAGGGGTAATCGATCTGCGCATGTCGTGGTAGGGACTATTGTGTAAAGAAAGAGTTCCCTCGTTTTCAAAACTAGGTGCGGCTCACCGCGCATTGCGTGGTGTGAGGTTACAAAGTTAATATGCCCAGAATTGATGTTGCAAGGTTAATATACCCAGAGCCCTCAAAGGCCGCATTTTCAAATTAAAAATCAATTTTGTATATAATTTTCTTTGTGTGGTTGATAATTGAAGCATTTTGTTGACATTTCAGTTGTGATTAATTTAGGTGTAAACTAAGACAGATAAGAGTTAACAAAGGAAATAATACTAATAAAGTTGAAGAGTATAATAACACGTATAATTGAGGTAGGCTCTTCCAATGCACTATGCATGTCACTAATTGTGAAAAGGAAATAAGTCAGAATTTAAGATACATTCATCGAAAAGTGCTCTCTTGCAGCTATGTCTAGAGAAATGCCTCTATTCTTTGCCTGGTCAGCGTCTTGAGAAATCAGCCAATTCTGTTGGAGCTATGTATTAGTGTTTAAAGATTAAATAGAATTGTCACAAAATTTGACATCTATACTATAGTAAGCGATTCTTGAAGTAAATAATAACTATTTGCTAAAGATATTACAGAGAAGGGAAAGTATCCAGTATTCATGACAAAACTCCATTAGCTTCCAAGTTTCCACTATCTAAACATCAATCAAATCCTACCAAGAAAGAATCAAAATAGAATTTAATAACCACTATCAGAATGACAATCTTGTTAAACCACGAATAACGCACCAGTAGTTTTTGCCACGCTTTGTTGCAAAAATTTAAGGAACTACTAAAGTACCAAATATAAAAATAAAGTCATCAAGAACACGTTCCATACTCCTAAGTTTGAGCCATCATTATATTTGAATAAATACCTGTTGCCACTCAAACTTTTTCTCAAACATTAATGTTGCATGAATAAATAAACAATAGAAAGCAAATAAACAACATATGCATTTTGAGCCATCATCATATATTTGAATAATACCTCTTGCCAGCCAATTTTTCCTCAAACGTGAATGGTAGACAAATAAATAAAGAATAGAAAGCCAAAAAAAAGCTTATACATTTTAGCCTATAAATCATGGACATACCTTCATTCATGCCACCTTTTTACCAACATAACATGTATGAACAATAGACCATCAAGCTAAACCAAAAGGAAAAGTGCAGAAAATTTCAAACTGTAGAAGCCAAAAGCTGAAAATATGTGCATATCATCATTTCATCATTCAAATCAGAGAAACAGAGAAAGGTCAACCGCATAACAAAGATTCATTCACTTTTAGCTATTTAGCAAAAAATGTGAAACACAAAAAAAAAGTGTATTTTCACTGTGGATTTTGGCAGTATTATCTATCCCAGATGTAAATCGTCAAATCCATAAATTGTTAATTAGGCATATAACAAAACAAACTGTTGATAACTTTTAATTCGAGCATGTTACCTCATGCAGTTCACTTTGAACCCATCTCGAGTAAAGTTCATTAACTTCAGTGCTTTAAGAGAATTGCCATCACTGACTCTTTAAGCTTCATAGTCATCCATCTCAATCAAGTTGCAAAAGAATTAAACTAAACAAATTAGTTGAGTAACATAGGATTAAAAGAACGAAACAAAAACCATTTCTTGTATGGATGCAAAGATATAAGAGATTTTGAACTACTAACTAAAAAGAAAAAGGGAAAACTATGACCGTGTAGCAATGTGATTCATTTCCTAGTCAAGGGTACACAATTTAAAGCTATTCAAGAACTTTTGGTGGGTGATCAGAGGGGGTTTGAAATTGATCTAGTCAATCTAAACCAGTTATGATAAAAAGAACTGAGAAAATTGTTCATTCTAATATTCCATTCACATCCACTGTGTGACGACCCCATCTCCCCTTAGGGTATATCCAAGAGTTTAGCGGACCGCCTGCCTAGTTCTCGCCAGAACTTACTCACTAACGTTCTTAACATATCCGTTCAAGTCTCGAAATTAACATAAAAGTCCCATTTCCAACCAACCATTTAAACTTAATTTACAATCCAAGAGTAAAACATAGGATTACATTTCTAAATATTCCAAATATATCTCATCTACAAAAGTACAAGTACGAGAGATTATATGTACTAGTTCACGGCTACTTCCTCCAGCCTCCACCCCTGTAAGAAAAACAAACTAATGGGATGAGCTAAAAGTAGGACTGTCAATGGGGTTGGGCCAGCCCGAGCTCGACTCGTTCGGTCCGACAAAAAGCCCGATGAGCCCGATATTTTAGTGAGTCGGTCTGAGTTTGAACCTAAAAATTAAACCCGAATTAAATATGAGTTGAGTTTGGGCCCTATTAGGCTCAAACCCGATATAGGCCCGGCCCTTTAATTATCTGTATATATATATATAATATTTATATTTTGATATTATGTATAATTATATATCCAAATATATTATTATTAAATACTAAATATATATATTACAAAATATAAAAATACATCTAAAGACTCTTCCATGAGTTTTCTTGAGAACTAATATTAGTGATGCATAACTGAATCTCTAACTTTCCTTATTGGTTGAATAAATTTTTGTATTGGCATAATATTGGTTGATTTCTTTTTGATCTACAAACACAAATCATCAAGCATGTTTGGATTCAAATCACATGATTATAAAAATTTTTTTTAACTTTTAAAGATGTATTAGCTTATAATCGCATGTTTTATTACTATTTTTCATGCATTTTGAACGAATTAAATATAAATATTGTTGAAAAAATTTGGTTTATATACTTTTTAAGAACTATTATTTGTTCATGTTTAGTTTTAATATTATAGTCTTGTAAATGTTAAATTAGTTTTACAACTTAATAGTTATAGTAATTATATGAAGAAAATTAAGGAGTAATAAGTGAACTTGGGTTAAACCCGATTAAGGCTCACAGCCCGAATATTATGTGAATTGAGTATGACCTTCACATTTATGAACCCGAAACTCATAGTTCGAAACCCAAAAATGTTCCAAATTAAATGAGTTGAGTTTGAACTTATGAAAGCCCGACTCATTAGGCCCGATTGACAAGCCTAGCTAAAAACTCAGTGAAGTTCCCAAACAAGTAGGTAAACACAAGAACATTTACACTTAGCACTTTGCAAACTTGGCACAGTAATAAGCAGTAATTCAAGAATCAATCATTCATTCATTGAAAGGATACATGCTCACTTGGAGCCATTCATTTAAGTCATTCATTCATTTATTTGCCAACCACTTTTCTTATCCCTCCGACATTAGAAAACATTTGCAAGTGAAAACTCCTTCAGTGTTCATGTCATTCATTCATTGATTTCATTGTATTGAATTCACTGGCTAGTTCTCCACCAGACTTCATGGTAATATTCGAATATACCAAACATTGTCCTAGGGTCACCAGCCCCCCGACCGTGTCCGCTTCTGATTCGAGTCGACTGGCAACGAAGGGCAAGGGTTCAGTTCAGCCAAAAGGCTTATATTCATGCACAAGTAGCATTCAATCATTGAAAATTCACTTTTGCTTGGGTTGAATGCGATAAAGTACACACTCGCTCATCAAAAATCCATTTAGCAATCATTGGAAAGCATTTAACATTCCGGCAACATTCACAACATTTCACATAGTCATTTAAAACATACACATGCAAAGAACACTCACTTTTTAAAGTAGACCAAAACTAAACGTTCGATTCTGGGTCGTACTCGTTCCCACCATTAAACCCTAAAAGTAACCAAGACAAGATGTCATGGTCCGATCATTCAAAACTTAGGTTAATAAGGTGCTCACTTTAGCCTTAATCATGAGCCATACGCCTATCTAAAATCGGCCCCTCAAAACACAAAATTCAAAGACAAACTTGAAAGCCAATCGAAGAATGGCCAAGTGCATTCTAGGGCTATGAAGTACACTTGTTAAAGGCCACAGAACCATCCAAAATCACACCAATTAAAGTTTAAAATCTAGAAAAGTTTTCTCAAAGTTTTTCAAGTTCCACTCAATTCATTTGACAAAATTTTTCAGCTTTGACGATATTCTTTGAAAAAGTATAACTTGAGTTCTGTAGGTCAAAAAAATCACAAAACTTACACCATTAGAAAATAGACTTTAGAAGAATCTTCATGAAATTCAACTTATAGGTTAGTCAAATTTTCAGTTCAAAATCACTGCTGTCTCATGTGCAAAATAGAACAGTCATGGTTTTTCAAGAAACTTTGTAAATTTTCTGGTATTTATAGGAGGTGAACCAACCCCTGATTTTTACATGGTTAAAAGAGCTATGAGTCTAGTTTCAAATGCAATAAACGGAACTCAATTTAGATTTTTTTACACCAAAATATAACAGATTTCCCAAAACTGCTCAAAATCTCCTGCGGAAAAAATTCCCGCAGCACTTCCCCTTATTTTCCCTAATTTCCAGCCATTTTCAAGACTTCATTCTCACCACAAAATAGCCTCAAATCAACCACACACATACCAGGCCACCAACTCACTAAATCAAGCATATATCTATATATATATATCATATAACCATCACATATTCAAGTTGAAAAATTAAACCCTAGGCTGGAATTTCACATCTAAAGCTGGAAAATTTTATTTTGAATCTAAAATTTCATACCAAAGCTAGAGTTCTTCATATCTAAACTTTCATATCGAAATCAAAACTAGAACACCCAATTCATGGCTGGAAAATATAAATAAAAGTTGAAAAATTCCAACAACATCACAAATCCATGAAACCAGCCACAAAACTTCCATATTCAAGTGATATGCCCAATAAATTGCAAGAATAGAATGAGAAGCAAGTTCCTTAACTTCATACCTTCAAACTGCAAGGTAAGTTGCAAGACAAGAGCTTTCTTCCTCAAGTAACTCCACCAAAAGCTTCCTTCCAAGCTTAACTCAAGGTTTTATGGAGTGGATTAAGATTAATCTTTGGTTTCTTCACAAATCAAGCAAGGAAATCAAGATGAAAGTTGGAAGTTTTCTCTCTTCTCTCTCCCTCTTAGGTTTGGCCACAAGGAGGAAACAAATGAGAGGTTTTTGGTTCAATTTTAGAAGATAAACACAAGAGTTTCTTGGTCCAAGTTTTAGTCAAAGTTTGGTTAGATTCTCGACAAGTGGCGGCAAATGGTTCTATTCCTATCTCTTTGTCTTTCTTGTTTTTCTTATAACTAATCTATCTTGTATTCCTCTAATACACTCCTAACATTTCTAATCGTATAATTCCTCTAGTACCACGCCCATTCTCGTCCACCAAATATAATACGCACATCTCACAAATCGGTCGAACTACCATAATACTCTATGAAACTTAACATGTACCAAAATATAAAAGGGGAATGATAAAAATCTTAACGTAACCTTTAAAATCACTATCAAATTAAGGCTAGCAAATAAGCAAGTAAATTTAAAGGAAATATAAATTAATCTATCAAAAATAGGAGAAAATTTAAAATAATTTTTTTTCGGGTCCTCACACACTGTTGTAGATATTCCCTCTATTTTATGTGCTTACAGGTCAATTTTACTTCTTCCACACTTGTAGATGTTCAAATCTCTTCAACAGCAGTGCCAGCTGTATGGCACAATCTATTGCTCGAGATTTACAAGGCTCTATCCTCAAAATAGACCATCAAATGTAGCCCTTTGAAAGTAACATATCTCCAGCAATACCTATCCCCATTTCTCCAAGAAATAAAGTTTACAAAAAAAAAAGAAGAAAAATGCTTCTTTTCTCTAATTCTTTAGAACCCAGGAGACCAAAAAACGAAGTACCAAATATAGATACGTAAAAAATGAGTTAATCTCTTGTCACTACTAAACAGCTACAAAACATGCAATTTAACATTACCAAAAGCCATCATTATGAACATGTTATCTTCTAGTTACCATAAAGAGAGAGAAAATTAGGAGAAAGAATTTCTACCCAAATAACACTAAGTGAGCAACGCAGGATGTTTTTCTTTTATGTTTTTGGGATGCGAAGCAGGAAAAAAGAAAGGCCCCGAATAGATTTTCCCAACTAACTAGTCTTTTTATACTGAAGTAAAAAAGTATCACTATTTAAAAAAAAAAAACAACCATCAAATATCATATTTACTTCTCTATTAAGACGTATATGCTTACAAGACCTCTCAAATATTTAGATATTTCATTCTAAACATCATGTAGTTTCTACACTTGACCACAACATTTCTCAAAAGTTTAAGACACATTGACAAAAGCTTATTTAGGGTCACTATAAAAATTAAACCAAAGCATCAAGCAATTTCTCTAGCATGATCAAAATAGTATAAAGCAAAAGAAAAAGGCTAAAGCTTTGTCATAAGTAAAACATCATATGATGAATGAGCTATAACTGTAAACCAAAGCAGCATACCTAAGAATTTCTGGTATAGCTCTCTAGAGATTGTTTCAAAGGTGAAAACGACCAATAAGAACATCAAAAATTTACATGATCCGAAGATTATTATACAAATGAAAAAAAAAGGAATTAGTGATCAAATTTTTGATTAAATCAAGCAGTAATTATAATAATGTAAAGTAAGGCTCAGGTCTGTTAGCAAAAGTCAGACAGAGATAAGAGTACCGCCATGGCTGCAGACCCAATTACATTTTAAGGGGAGAATGAATGTCAAATGCCATTAGGGTTGCCTCGCCAAGATACGGCAATCAACTTAAAGCCTGAAATACATCTAAAGAAATCAAAATTGTATCATCATAGCCCAATTGTGAATAAAATAAATTAGTATATTTATAACTTTCATCTGGTGTAATACTCCAACCAGAAGGCTACACCTTTTTCTAAAAAAATTACCATCCATACTTGTAATAACCTAGCAAGAAACAAAAGGAAACATGAAGAAATATTTAGATCAAAGGAAAAATTAAGAGAAAATTGCTCGTAAATAGACACATCTATGCAAAAAAAAATGAAAGGATAAACCAATATACACCCTTCATGAAGTGTCAAATTGGGAAATTCTTGACAACAAAAAAAAAAACTTAAAATTTGAATGGCCCTGCAAATTCTCAAAATCTTAAAACAAAGAAGTGACTATTGAACTCCTTTTGCACCCTTAAATAATTCTTTAGAATTGCTGACGTGAAATTGACTTTCTCAAATCGTAGTTATGTTTTGTCCTATGGAACCCATTTAAACTTTGGAATTCAAGGGTGATGAAATGCATTGGAGAATTAGTATTGGCCATAAAGTATAACAAACCATCCTAGCTCTCTAACAAATATTATTAACTGCTGTACATGCCTACCTATATGAAAATTAATCATGAAAAGTGTAAGATAAAATGGTAGCATAGATATAAGATGATAGGATGGATATTTCATTGATGAAGAGCTATGCTTTACCTATCTTATTTTGGTTTGAATACAGTCCAGAGGCTTAAGATCTTCCACAAAATTTTGAGAAGACTGTCTCAAATTGGTACTTTCCATTCGCAAGGAAAAGATACACAGAGGACCAAGCTTTAAAAAAGTTATTGAAAAAATGATCATCTGTAAAATGAAAAGGTAAAAGAAAACCGCGACCTCTAGTGGTAGTGTCTTTCACAATCCAACAAGTCTATGATTGGGTAAAACTCGTTCAGTTCTTTGTACAATACAATAGCACCAAAATTTGAAGTGTTTTTTGCAACATGGTCATAGTATGTATAAAGAAAAAAGGGGAAAAATGTCAAAACTGTTTCAAAAATAAATATCATACATATTTGAGACAATTCAAAAGGTATCCACCATTTGAAAATAGTGTATTAGCAGCATGCAAATAATTAAGGACCTAAGGCTAAAATTAAGAACCACTCTATCCAATAGTGACCATCCTTCAATCAAAAAGCCACAAAAAAAAGGAAAATATAACATTTTTAACTTAAAAATTTTACTATTCCACGAACTGGTTTTAGAATGATTGAATCTTGATTTGGTCACGCCTATAATATAGTAAAGTATGTTAATAACATAACCAACAGTACGGAAAAAAAAGCAAATAATTTAAGAAAATAGAATCTGAATGCAAACAAATCCTAACATCTTCTTGTTATTTCAACTGCAAAAAATTAACTATACCTTTTCAACAAATGAAAAAATTGGAAAGACCAACATATCATACCAAATTTTTTATTGCCTGCAAAGATTGAAACCATTTTAGGGACCAGTAAATCTGCTATAATTTAGGTTGTATTCTCGAAATGTTATCCCCAATAGATGATTACAAGTCAATCTTAGCTTCTTAGAACCAAATCAACGGGAATTTTTTTACAAAAAAATTGGCATTTTTGTAAACTAAAATAAATAAGTTCTTGTAAAAGAAAAAAGAAAGGCAAGATCTCTGCAAATACGCAAGGAAGATGTATTTAAAACAAGTATCTAGATTAGTGGGGCTCCATGATCACTTACAATGCTATTGGCCGTTAGTCAAAGAAAACCCAGAAACTAAGAACACACAAAATATTTTCTTGCCAAGGATTCACAACAGAAAACCTGAAAAAATACAACCAAAACTTAATTTACCAAAATAAAACATGAAATTTATCAACTTTTCCCACCTGCAATCACAAAAAAAAGGTCAAGTTCAGATCAAATAAGTAAAAGGATAAAACAACATGAACAGGAAATTTAATGAAAGAAAAATCTCAAAATGTTCAGATTCAAAACCTAAAAGGATTTCAGATTTGTCTCTGGCACTTGCTCATCACATACATGAATAGAAAAACGGTGAAAGGAAGAAGAGGATTTTGACAAAAAAAAATTAAAAATAAGAGAGAAGAAGAGGAAAGGAAGACGACCAAGCAGAGGTAGAAACATCTGGAGCCCTTTTATCCTGCAATATAAAAAAATAAACAGCATTAGTTTGCTCAAAAAGCTACAACTAAACCCCCCATTTTGCTAAAAAAAAAAGAAAAAAAATTAAAGGGCTAGATTATTTTTGGTAGAGGAAGAAAGAATCTCAGAGTAAATTATTTTTTCTTCTTACCATTTGTTCTCAGCAAGATAGATAGAAGATAAGAAGATGAAGATGATGATGAAGACGAAGATGAGAGGCTGAGGGGGGTTTCGGTGATCATGAAATGCGAGAAACGATGGATGGAGAGGAGGAGAAAAGACGGTTCTGAATTCTGAAACATTCAGCAGTCAATTCTCACCAAACCTACATGGATTTCTTTTACAAAGTAAAAAACGAAAAAGAAAAAGATGTGAAAGTCACGTGGGATTAGATTTCAGTGGAAGACTTCCAAACAAGCAAAGAAACAAAAGAATCGCTAGACGTCCAGTTCACACGAGTAGGACGACCATCAATTAGCCAATGACAGATCGACATGTCAGCAATTAGAATTAATTGGAAATCTTGCATTCACGCATGGACTAGATATGTTAATGAGGCGGCCTTGTATTTAAAAAAGAAACAAATTTTTAGCAGAAAAAGCTCCTTTACTAGCTACATTTTCTGACTTTCCTTTTTTCCATCAATATTCAAATAAATTTGCCGAACTGGTAGCCCCAAAAACCACAACACCCGACCCCACCCATCACGAAGGCCCCGCACCTTCGAGTTTTTTGCCAAAATAACACTCTTTCTAAAAATATTTTCAATGTGATTCACCTTCAAATTTTATTCTCAAATCGATGTTATTGTTGCCACCTAATTATCCTGATTGCCATGTAGGATAACAAGAAAGGAAAGCTTTAATCTAGTTTTATAGTTTCCAATAAAAATTAAAAATTTAAACTGTTTTATTATAGAGGCACAAGAAAATTTCATAACTTTGATAATTTCCTTATAATTATTTAAAATAAATTTTACTATTATTGACCTTGCTATTATTACTCTCTGCAATTTTTTTAAATGTATCAAACTTATTGCATATATTTTTTCAAAAATAAATTTGCAAAATACAAAAATTGCAATGAACATTATAAGCAATAATATAAAAAAGTTAAAAAACTTCAAGGTTATCATATTTATTTATGTTATACTTTCTACTCCTTGAAAAGTACTTTTACAAAAAGTAATCAAACTATTGCAATTAAGATAATGCTAAAGTTTCTCAAAAGTAACACAAGCCATTAATTGATGTTGAATAAATGTGCAAAAATACTTCAAGTATACGAGATTATTTGATTATGTGATAGAGAGGCACTACAAATGAACATGCTTATATTGAGCATGAATTTATGTTGTTACGTAGTTTTCCTCTTAGACATTTTATCAAGCACACGGTGTGAGAAATCATTTGTTAAAGCAATTAGTATTCAAAATTTTTTGAAAGCCATAGGAATGTTCCAAAACTGTACAACAGAAAAGACAAGAGAATAATCTTCATTACCTTGAAATTATCAATTCGAGGAGAATATTTTCATCTACAGATACAATATTAGGAATGATAATGAAGTTTTAGATGTTGTTAATATAAATATTGACTTTTAACAATTACATTTGACAAGGAAAAATAACGAAAGGACAAAAAATAATAAAGGAAAAAAAAGTGGGTAGGTACAGAGAGAGAATCAAAGAAGATATTAATTGGAAAAGAGAGATAGTATGTGCCTCTATCTCTATCCTATCACATATGCAGTCTATGTGGAAAAAAAAGAATTATAAAGATAATAAATTTTAAAATTAGATTACTTTGGTTATATGTTTGAAAAGAAGAGTTATTTTGGCAATAAACTCCCGCACCTTCCCCCACCGGGCGCCAAAAGAACAAAAAACCAGAAAAAAAAAATCACTGAAATAAAAAAAAGCAGTAGAAGCAGAAGCATGAAACCGCTCTCCACTTGGGGTTCTTCCAGAAACCCTGTAAAGTTCAGAATGTAAGTTATCTTTTCATCTTATGTTTCTTTGTAATATTTCTTGAGCTCTTAATTTTTCTGAATCCATTTTTGTGAGTTTCAATTTCGATTGATTTTGGTTTTCTTTTGGTTGTGCAGTCCAACTTCTGATAATCTGTTGCCTATTCGATTAGACATTGAAATTGATGGTCAAAGATTTAGAGATGCTTTCACTTGGAACCCGTCGGGTAAAATCTTCTTATTTTTTCGTTCTTTTTTTTTTCTTCAGATTAATTTTAGCTATTACGTCATAAATTTACTTTAATTCTTGCAAGATAATCTCTAAGCTGGATTTTTAGATTATATGTATGCATTGTAACTTAAGAAAATAAATGAATATTCGGGTAGTTTTTAATGTGATTAGTTCTATTCAATTTTGAGAAAAACATGAACTAGCTGCCCTTCAGATAAGCTGTAATGAAGTAAAACCCTGTCAAGAAATGGTTTTTCTTTTTTGGGTTTTTAGTTCTAATAATTGGATGCCTCAGAAAGCTCTTGATGAAGGAAAGTAGGAAGCAGGGCTTTTGAGGGATAATCTGAAATCTAATGTAATTTGGAATTTCTAAAACTAACTCAGCAATTCATGAACTTCTCTGATTGAACTTGAGGGTTTGCAAGATCTCTTGAGCTATGGGAGATTAGACTGATAGTATATTCTGTTCCTTGTATGTAGTCTTTCAAAACTTATGAACTCGATTACGAGCAGATAATGAATGAAGAGACGAAGTTTATATTGCAATAAGTGACTAGGGGTGTTGAATATGGATTATGGGTATGCAAAGGTTCACAAGTAACATTCTTGAGGTAATTGTGCTTCAAGAAGCCACTCTTCATTTGGAGGCACACGGGCTATTCGGCTTACATAGTATGGATGAATTTAAGCTGTGGTAAAATATCACCTAAATGCAGAATTTGTAACATCTGCCTCCATCAGTATTACCTTTATACTATATCTCTTTATGATTTTTATGACCACTTATGTTTCTTTACTTCTGCAGATCCTGATTCAGAAGTGGTAGTATTTGCAAAAAGAACTGTAAAAGACTTGAAACTTCCTCCAGCATTTGTCACTCAGATTGCTCAATCCATCCAGGTATTAAGCCAGTCAATTGCTTTTGTTTGCTGTAACTTACTATGTCATCTGTTTTCAAGCTTCCATTTATCCACCATAGTTATTGCTAGCCCAGCTTAGGAATTATTTCATTGGTATGAATGTTGGTTGTCTTTTGGGGTGTCTGCATGTATGAAATCTTTTAAAAGGGGATGTTTCGGTTCCTGTACCTCAGTCCTTTATTTATTGGTATCTTGAATTGACATTTTAGAAGAAAGGAGGGATGATTCTACCATGGTAGAAATTTCTTTTACATGACTGTTAAAAGTATTTAACATTCACTTAAGTCTAAAAAAGCTTCCCCTCCCCATTTTATGTCACATTAAAAGTACTTCTCTTGACAAATTCATCATTGAATTTGAATTTTTCTCTATCTACTTTCTGATTGTTATGGCATTGCTATTTCAAATTTTTGCAGTCACAGCTGACAGAGTTTCGGTCATATGAAGGACAAGATATGTATACCGGTGAGCGAGTAGTCCCCATCAAGGTCTGGCATGAGTATCTATATCATCTTTCTGTTTCAGTATACATGTCTTTACTTATTTTTCTCTATTGTCGCATTTTGGCCACTGGATGGTCAGTAAATAGAGCAATATAGATAATACTCTCACGTATTTTATTTTGGGTCAATCAGCTTGATCTCCGTGTAAATCATACGCTTATCAAGGATCAGTTTCTATGGGTGAGTTTTGCTGGGGACTGGACTTTTTATCTTTTTGACTTTGTTTAATAATTAGCATCTGAGATTAATATGTGAAGATTGAATGTCATATTTTTTTCGTAATGTTACGCTATATCTCTAAAGGGACATGTATGTTACGAAATTCAGGACTTGAACAACTTTGAGAGTGATCCAGAAGAATTTGCAAGAACTTTCTGCAAGGATATGGGAATTGAAGACCCAGAAGTTGGTGTAAGCATTTGATTTAAGCCATTGACTCAACGAAAGTATATGTAGTGTCATTGCTTAGTTTTTTTGCGTGGATAGAAATGATGAGACTTAAAACTTCTTTTCTGGTATATAATGGAACTAGTTCCCCACTAGGTTCTATTTTGGACTGTCTTCTGGTTCGGTACTGAGAGATCATATAAAACGCTTGGTTTAAACAAATTTGCATTTTGAATTTTTGATGTGCCAATATTAGTTTGTTTTATGCCATATTTGAAACACATAGGTTCTCATTTTATTCTCAGTCTGGTGTTTCCCTCTTCTAATGTGACATGGAGTTGCTTCCCTTTTCATCGTTTTTTTGATCAACTTCAACACTTTTTGATCCTTTCTTGACAGATTTAGTTCAACAATTGACCAGCATGGTCTTGATTCATGTCTCAACCCAAATTTTGCTGCTGTCATCTTTGCTCCAGCCAAAACATTTACCTTATACTGTTAATCAAGTTTTGCATTAGTTACAAGGTGTCTGTTTTTACTGTTTTATTAGCTATGTCCTGTTTATAGATGTAAATAGATAAATTAAACAAACTTTTGAAATTCACAATTGAAGTTTTGAGAAATTTAAGGTTCATGATTTTATTAATATCAAAATATATAGTACCAACTAGAACATTGACACGTTTGATTCTTTTAACAACTTGCAAAAATGTGAGAAAAATTCAACTACACTAATCCAATCAAACTGACATAAGAGCCTAAGATTTTACTATACAGAAAAGAGTGAGATGTGTGCTAATTTTTTGTTGCTTGCTCCAATTGCCACTTGTAATTAACAGGTTATGTTTAAATGTCTCAACAGTAACTGGCTTTAGGTTGGCTTGATGGTTGTTGAGCATGCATCAGCACCTCTGGTGTTCTCGTGCTAGTTTCTTGTAAATTGAATTTTTTTTTCCATTTGTTGACTGTTACATGAATTTGTTGTCTGCATTTTGAATGCTTATCTACTTATGGAGATGACTTAATGTTGCTTTGCCATTTGAATTTGCAGCCTGCAATTGCCATTGCCATTAGGGAACAACTTTATGAGGTGAGTCTATCTGATGGTTAGGTGGTGCAAATTGTTGTATTATTGCTCCAAAGTTTCCTGACTCTTTGTTGTTTAGATTGCTGTCCAGAGTGTAGCTTCTGCAAAGGAAAGTAGAATGATAAAAAAGGGACGCAAGGGGTTTGAGCATATACCAATTAGGTTTGTGATCTGGTTACTAAATTTTCTTTTGCCTGTTAGTTTCTGTTGCAATATGCTCTGTATGCAGCTTCATTCTATGAACATATTTTCCTTACTGTCTAGCATATATATTGTCCTCTCTATCTGGCTTGTATAGTTTCAATTGTCATTTTCTTCTTACTATGAACATATTGTCCTCACTGTCTCTTTGTCTCACAGTAAGGCAGGTGGAATTGCTGTGGACTTGGTGAAGTCATTTGGTAACAAATCGAGTGTTATACGGTAAGACTACATGCCTTTTAGAATATTTCTGCAGCAACAAGAAAGTTGCCACTAATTTGGGAAAAAAGAAAAGAAATAGAAAAGTGCTACAACATGTTAGTACTTGGAATGCACTTGTACTAGTATATTGGACTTCAATGTTAAAGTGGCCTGATATTAACCATTGAAGGGATTAAGTTTCTATTCACTATAAAAATTATGTCTTTCTTTGTTGTATGGTTCAAAAGTGCAAGATAATGGTTGTTAATAATTTTGGGATGAGCATCTATTGAGTGCACAAATTCAAGTTATGTTACTGCCATTATTAGAGAGCCATTCAACCTGTATATTGCTCTGTTGAAAGATATGAACTATGTTTGAGATTATGAATGCAAAAACAGACTTTGTTTTTGATGAAATAAAGAAGTAACTATGCTGATGCAATCTTGACTTAAACACCGACTAACTTTGGAAAGAGAATAAAATGAAGAAAAACAAAACCACAATAAGAATCTTCTCCTAAAAGATCTTGGAAAACATTATAACAGAACATATAATCCCTTCTTCCATTTGGAATTAAGACATTTTCCCCATCAATCCAACCAAACTGGCCATACCCCTCCACAGCCGTCCCAATTGAAAAAGAAAAGCCATCCATCATCCTCTCTTCTCAGCCAATTGGCCTATTGACCTACCCTTTCGCATCCCTGTAGAGAAACAGGCCCATTCTCGTGCTCCTTTCTCTGCCCGCCAGCAGTTCTCTTAATCATCTTCTTTCTCTTCATAAAACATGAGGAAAAGACGCCTCACGAGAAGAACATCCCTCTCCAATCAATGCCACCACCGACTCCACCATGCTTTTTTTAAACATAGCATAGTTGTGTCATATGTCTCTGTAAGTTGACTCTTCAAGATATTGTGCGCAGTTTGTGTCTCTTAGGCCTATGTTGGTGCAATTCTATGTGGTGTGCATATATGTTTGTCTGATTAAATCTCTTTGTTTTGCATCTGTTTTAAGTATTTGCATAAGAGATCGAAAGGAGGAGCCAGAATGGACAGAGGAAGAGGGAAAGTTGGTGGAAATCAGGGATTGGTTTGTTGAATGGCACCATGTAATATATTCAAATGTTTGGGGACTGGGGATTGAGTGGGGTTGTGGGGACGGGTTGGACTAAGGTTGTTTTGGGAAGTGGGGTTTTCAGACTTTTAAGAGTATATCTAAGGAGCAGTGTGAGGGCAGTATGATAAGGATGTGGATGGGAATTACTACTGACCATGGATCAACTTGAGCCTTTGAGTAAGGTGCAGATCTGGTGTGCAAAAAGGTGCAGATCTGGTGTGCAATTGAGCAGATGGAGAAGCACTTGGGGTGGGCCATGGGTTAACAATTTGTGGTTGGGCTGGATGTGGTGCTGTAGTACTGGGCCAAATGGTTGTGGTAAATATAAACTTGTTTATCTGCTTGTCTGAAAAATTGTTTGGAAGTCATTTTTTGGTATTCTACTACTAGATGTTTTCAAAATTTTTAGAAACTCTCAGTAGTACTAGTTTTTCCATAGCATTGGTTACTTAATCCACCTCCTTGCCTCCTTCCCCAATGTCAAATTCCTTCTCCTGGCGAACTGCCAATGTCGATGCCTCTATCTCCATCCCAATTTTGTTCATCTCCACCTCCTTGCCTCCACCACAACTGGAAATTCTTCAATGAGTCTTCATAAACCCTACTACTCTACCAGCTCAACCATTCCGCAGTCTCCCAGCTCCTCCATCACCTGTTTCAAGCTTCCTTCCTTTCCTCAACAGTCCCCAAATGGTTACAGATTTTTGTTATCTTGCATTTTCTTATTAAATTTGAATCAGGCGTATAACCTCTTTTAGCATATCCAAGAATTTTCAAGAGGAGAGAATTCCTTTTGGGGTGAGAGCGTAGTGGACTGTGAGCTTAAATTGTATCTCTGTATGTTACACCATAACTTGTTAAATTTGAATGATGGTGATGATTGAATTCAATAAATTTAGATCCATCTGAATTGTGAGAAAGTGTCTAAGCATAACTACAAGAATGCTGTAGAACATGTTGCCAGTGCTAATATATAATAAAGGAAAGGTTAAAAGTTTTGAGTACTTGGCTGTGCTTCCACTTTGAAATTTATTTGTTTCTTGTGCTGTTATTTCAGGAAAAGAAAAGAGTGGGATGTATTTGAACCCATTGTTGACCTTTTGTCAAATGAGGAAGTGGATGCCTTAGAGGCAACAGAAGAGAGGAATGCCCGATGATAATTAATGCACATGTACTTAAACCTGTCGTCAACCATAACTGATTCAGATGACAACTATTTTGTAAGAGACTATTTTTTCTGATAGATTTGTTGACTTCTTTTGAGAATAGTGCAGGAGTATGTGAATGTGAATTTGACTGTGACTGTGACTGTATTTTAGCATGTATAGATGAAAATGGATTCCCCCACTAGTTCTATTCCTCTGAAATTGTCATTCCACATCAAACGTGTGTTATAAGTTTATCATGCTGCTTATGTATTGTGATCAAGAGATAATTGATTCTTGCTGTCATTTGCTTTCCATCTGATGTCCATCCCAGTGCATGTTAACCCAAATTTTTTAGAAATATCTAGCTGTCTCGGGCAAGTTTACAAATACAGGTTTTGGAAATGTAGAAACTTAGGAAATATAATGGTGCTGTTAGCTGGTGATTGTACCAAAAAGACAAGATTGCTGCTATATTTTTAGGTTGAGATGATTTTGTCTGTGAAGGACACACTTCATAATGTCTGGGATTTGGTGATCTTTTTATTTCATCTGCTACATTTTCAAGTGGAAGTTCCATGACTTGTACACCAAACTAGCACGGATTAGTGCATCATTATTGGGATAGGATCTATGGGAAGTAAGAAATTAGCCGCCCAACTTTATTTTTCCCTAAAATTTGTTCTCCCACGTATTGCAATTTAATTAGGTACCTACTCAAGGATAAGTTGTTTATTTGGGTCTAGAGTCCTCTATCATTTCCTTGATACCTTTGGGAACTTTCAGAGCTCATTGTCGAGTCAAGATTTAAAGGATGTTACTGGCATTTCCTTGTTCATTAGATTTCATACTTTTTGCAAATGTACTAATGATACTAGTAACCTACATAATCTTGGGATTATGCCCCTTGATTGCTCAACATAGTCTTTTGGCAAGGTAAACATCATAATAATTGTGCAAGATTTAATCAAAATTATATTTACTGTAGGAGCAATGTTAAACATTGACCTCGAAAATACACACACACCAGAGGTGATATTTGCACTTTCATCATTTATTTTATCATATAGTCTAATAAATGAAAATTATATGATTAAAATGATAGTGAAAATGTGAATAACAAAAATGTGAGTGCAAATAACAGTTATATATATTACACATATATAGGGGTTAAGTTTATTTCATGTGCATGGAAGTGTACTATATTTTTTGTCGAATGTGTGAGGTTGTGCGTTTCTTTTGTCTTTTGTTTTTCAATTTTCTTGGCTATATACATGCATTTTCTTTCTTTGGAACCCAAAAGTAAGAAGTAGCCGCTAATGAATAAGAGACATCCGATTCTTTTTCATAATGAAATTCAAAAGATACAACACTAAGATAGAGCAAAAATTAAAAAAAATAAAAGAAAGAAAATCATAGAGTAAATGGACGCCTAAATTTTGAAAATCTAAATTTCAAGTAAATTTTGGCCAAATAAATATACATACATAAGCAAATTTATATAGTACATACTTGTGTGTTGTATCCAAGACTAAATACTCAAATTTTTAAACTGGATTTAATTAATATTGAATATTTAATTACTATTGAATATTGCAACCTGAAACATGAATTCAGCTACTCCTGTGAATGAAACAAAGGTTTAGGAACATGAACATTTCAGGTATTGTCTTCCTATGATGAAGCCCTGGGAACATGATCATCTGCCAGCTCATGAAATATAACTCAAAACATTCTCCCAATGGACATAATGAATGAGATAGACAGATTAATTTAGCCTCAGTACACACTTTCCAATAGAGTGCTACTATAAACCTTTTTTCTTATGAAAAAAATTCCCAAAAAACAACTAAAAAAAATTTACTATTTTATCACATATCTTTGGAGTCATGGCTAAATGATTCCTCATTTATTACTACGTACTAATATACTCTCTTATCTTATCTTGATATGAAGTTGCAATTTAGAATTTTTGACAGAAGATTAAGAAGAAAAAAAAAATTAACAAAGAAGTCACTTGAGTTGTACATGCATGCGCTGTTAAAACTACAGCTAAATGACCAATTTTGTCCTCTTTTAAGTTTTTGACCAGTATGGTCGCTTAGTACTATGGCAAACTAATTTGGTCCTTTAAACTTAAAAAATTTGGCGAAAGTGATACTTAAAACGGAAATTCGGGAGTTGCTTATGAACGGAAATTCGGGAGTTGCTTATGAAATTAAGGATTTTTTTCTTGCAAACAATGGCTCCGTTTGGATTATGTGTTTTTTAAAAACTTTACTGTAACTGTGTATATGAAAAACTTTTATTATATATTGAGCCGATCTAGTTGAAGTTGCAAGCTGAACTTCATACAGATTCCTATTTGGTTGACAATTCTTTTGTAAATGACTACTTTAAAATAGCATTACATAGAAATTGATTGGAATATGCTCTGGAGGGCTAATTTGGTTAGAACATAATAGTGTTCGCAATAGAACTACAGTATGTAATGGATCTTAGCTGCAGCCTGCGGCCAACAGATACTAGGAAACTGATACAATTCCGTCCCAGAAGTGCAGTGAAGGCTTGATTAGAGGTTTGTCTGGTGGTTCTTTGTAATCTTCAGCACTTGGAACCATATTATTCATTGATGCAAATGCCAACCTCATCAATTGCATTGCCACTTCTTTCATGGAAGGCCTGTCCTCTCCTTTTACATTCCAACATCGCTCTGCTAGCCTAGCAACTTGCATCAACTGCTCAATATTCTCTTCAGACACCATGAACTCTTCGAGAATCTCAATCAATCGATTTTGCTTTATCGAAGAAAGAAAATGATTGCTTAGACTTATCTCACCCTCCGACCTATCAAAGCATATGGGCAACTTGCCCGCCAATAGCTGAACAAGAACAACTCCAAAGTGATAAACATCACCTTTCTCTGTCAGCTGAAATGTTTGGAAAACTTCAGGGTCAAGATAGCCGCGAGTTCCTTGCGCCATTGTAGATAGTTGATTTTGGTCAAGCGGACCTAACCTTGATGCACCAAAATCAGAAATTTTGGCTGTGTAATTTTGATCCAAGAGTATGTTCACAGTCTTTATGTTCCTATGGATGATCGGAGGTGAGGCTGCAGAGTGTAAATATGGGAGAGCCTCAGCAGTTTCTGCAGCTATTCTCAATCGGATTTCCCAACAAATTTTACGTGCCATGTTTTTGTCATGCAAATGCTTGAAAAGGGTACCATTGTCGATAAATTCGTAAACGAGTTACGGTACCTTTGCTTCTAAGCAACAACCCAAGATCTTAACCACATTTTTATGAATTGCTCAATTTGGTTATAGTCAATTGTTTTGGACCTTTTGATGGCTACTTCTCCGTTGTCTGCTAGAGACCCTCTGTAGACTACACCAAAACCTCCTTGACCAATAATGTTGCTTTCAAGGAAGTTATTTGTTCTCTCTTGAGCTCTTCAGCTGTTAAAATTTTTGTGTTGGAAGATTTGTCCTGTCTTTTGAGTTGTTTTTGTAGAATTAGCCCTCCATTTTCTCGAAAGAATTTCCCCTCAACAACATCATATTTCTTCTTGTCACGCCCCAAATCTGATAATCATAATTAAAAACATTTAACCTATAATTTAAAGCGCGGCACCGGCATACCCTCCTAAGAGGTCCTAAATCATTCTTATTCCTCTATAGCTGTCTCAGTCTTTGAAGTCGTGCTATCTCTTCATTCGGAAACCAATCCGTCTATGATTCGATTCCTTCTCTCATTGGTCTTATTCGAAGTCGTTGAACGAACTTTTCTTTAAGGCGTAGCAGGGTTAACTCCCGTGAGAATGTCCAAGTCTTCCGCATCAAGTCCTGATTGTTTTTTCCTTTATTTAGTTATTTCAGTTTCTCTCTTTCTCTTGTGCGTGTGAATTAGATTCTTATATCTGAGGTATGCCTTACTTCTTTTTTCTTAGTTTACTCTATGCCTTTGACCTTAGCCAAGGAAAGAAAGCGAGAGCTGACATTTCAAATAGCAGCCATTGAAAGAAAACAAAAGGAAGGAACTGCAGGGCTTATGGCTGGGCCAATGGCTCAGTGGCCACCAGGGAGAAAAAAATTTAAGTGTTGTGCCATAACACTTTCTTGATCTAGTTTAGTTGGGTCTGTATACTCACTAGCCCCCTATCACAGCCTCCTTAAGCTCCCCCTCCCCCTAGATTAGGATAGAGTGGTTATACAAATGTATTGTTGCTGACAAAAAAAAAAAAAAAAGTATAGTAAAAGGAGGCTAGGCCTACGAAGAGCAAATCGACCTCACGGAGTAGTAACTAGCTTTGACGTTCCTACTAAGCTTGCATCTAATAGCTTATAGGCTTCTTTTCTTGATTTGCTACATCTGATTGAGATTATTGTTCCTTATCTGAGAAAAAAAATGGCATTTCTAGTCATATTTTTTATATCAATAGTCAAGACGTTTGCTTTTATTCAAGTTTTTCAGATGATTAAGACCGAATCATGTGCATCGCAAACTTTCAATGGGGCCTTAGCGAGAGAGACCTTCCTTGGCTTTTTCGCCTTGCTACGGCTTGGCTCGATCTATGCTCCTCCGTACACGCGCAGTCTCATTCCACCCTACTTAACTAAAGAAAGAGGTGCTAAACAACGTGCTATGTGTTTTGCTGCTGCACGCACTCTTTCCTCGTGCATTCGTTGCTAGCCGAAAGACTGATTAGGATTCTGCGTTCACTCGGTTCTCTAAATAAAAGGGGAGAAGTCCCCCGAGGTTGAGGAAAAAGATATTAATGAGATAGTTCTCCCTTATCCCAACGGCCAGTTAGTCGGCCTGCTTGTGGTTTATGGAGTAATGCCTCTTTCCACTTTCTAAGGAAAGTCAAGCCTGTTTGTTTACGAATCATCTGTTCATGAATCAGATGTGTGAGGGTATATTCTATATAATATAGAAAGAGCTTCTTCTTACCCGAGTTCAGATTATGATTCCGGGTACGAGTTCAGCGTGCCAATCCGTAGCTGTCCATTCATTCAATCAAGCCAGCTTCAGTCATTTCAGGAAAGCCAGCAAGCAAAGAAGCCGAGTAGCATGTTTGGGATCTAGTTCCTGCCTTGCCTTCTAGCTCTCCAAGTGGAGTTGCCAATACCAAGCTGGTTTCAAGCAAAGTCAAAGGAGCCATTCTCAAGTAGGCCGCTTTCAATCCTCCGCTCGCTACACATAGTTGTCCAAAGCATTAGGCAAGGTTTGTGACCGACCCCGCGATGAGTCTTATCCGTTCGAAAATGCACTATATCAAATTCACTTATATACCCACATGGGATCCTCCCTGAAACATTACCTTTTCCTCTCCTTATGGTTGAGAGATCCAGTCGGTCAAGCTAGTTTGGTTAGTTCTTTCTTAGATCCGGTCCAAGTGGTAGCCTGGCGAAGATGGTGGCTCCACACAAGGAACCGAGTTATTAGGCAATAATGGTCAATATAAGAGTTCCGATGATGAGCTGCCTATCTCGCTGTGAAGCTTGCGCCTCTTTTCATTCTACTTCTATTTTATGGACATGTTCTTCATATCCTCGATTCTAAGCATAGGATAGAGTTGAAGTGAACCTAGAGAAAACCCAGAGGAGTTTTCTACAAAGCCGTCTATCAAACTTATAAATACAAACTAACCATTACTTATACCTTTGAATAAACTTGCAAAAGTTCCAAACATGGAAAATCACTCATACAATCCTTCACACTAAACTATCGACAAATATAAATTACTAGGATATAAAAGTCATACAGCTACAATTTTTGCAAAATTCAACTCTAGAAACCTAGCCTGATCAAACTAGTTTTCAATCCACCCTACGCCTGATCCTCATCTGCAGGGGAGGAAAAATTAATTGGGGGTAAGCATCAACTTGCTCAATAAGTAACCTAAACATTTCTTTACTGGATCGAGCAGATTAATATTACATATAACATATAATAAAATCATTTCATAGAATCCAATCACAATTAGCACATTACATGCGTCTTACATACATAATGCATAACTATGCATAAATTTATAATTCATCATTGTTTACTTATAATTCGTGGAATCTTGAATCTTTTCACTTTGCTTTCAGTTAGAAAATATCCAATGATCACTATTATATTCCGTGAGAGGACCATTAAATACCACTATTATTTCTTGTGGTAAAGCCATATAATGATTAAAAGCATAGCTTGGGATAATTACCATGGTCACTATTTTTTCACATGACAGAGCCATTTGTCCACTATTATATCCCATGGAAGGCCGTAACGATATTCAAATGTGGCAATTCTAGAGGCTTTTCCTATCCTTTACTTGTTTAAGCGCGTTCACTGATATCCAAAATATTGCATAACAATCACTTTTAAATACATAATGCAATTATTCATATGCACGTAATCATCAAACAATTACATATGATCAATCCAATTTAGTATAATAAAATACATTCTCCATAACAAGTGACAAATAAGAATTGCTTTAAAAACATTTTAAAAATCATACAGATGTGAAAGAGCTACAGTCGTATTGAAAGTCAGTAAGCCGTGTGGGTCACCAGGTAAAACTTAAGGTGCAAGCCTGACTATATCAGTATTGCCTTTAGCGTCTTGCAAAACTCACTAGTACTATTTTCCAACCTAACTAAACAACCTCGAGTGAACAAACAAGAATACATATTAGTAATAAAGCTACATTCCATTGACCATAATAAGCAAACACCCTCAAGTGAACAAACAAGAATACATAACAACCACAAGCGAACAAACAAGAATGCATATTAGTAATAAAGCTACGTTCCATTGACCATAATAACCAAATAACCTCAAGTGAACAAACAAGAATACATATCAGCTATGTTTTTAGCTGACCGTCTGGTTCGACTGATTGAACCGGGACCGAATAGTCGTCCGGTTCGAGTTTCTATAAAAAATCGGTTGGCAGAAATCCAGTCAAAGCCGATTAAAAATCGGGTTCATTCGGGGTTGAATTAGGAAAACTGGATCTGGAAACCCGAGTCTTGACTTCCCAAGCTTCTGCATTTTTTATCCAAGCCAAAAAAAATGAAAATTTTTTTTTCTCTTCCCCAATTTGCAGACTAATCAATGATGGGGAAGTTGATTCATCGGCACCTAAATGAAATCTTCGAGAAGGAAGAAAAATTTGCAGATCTAAAGATCTAAAACATCATCCAAAATAAGGAAATATCAATGAAGCAAAGATATAGAAGGGAAAGTAACGAATAAGAAGTTTCCTTCACTTCTGTTTGATAAGAAAGCAACGATGGGCACCTGGATTGGAAGATAATTTCTTCCTTTCTTTTTGAAAAAAGAAAGCCCAGAACACAAATAGCGAACTGGACCGTGGAAACTTTGTGACGGGGCATAAGAAACCGGAAAGTTTCACGGCGGAGAAGAAGACTTGATAAGGAATCCCGTTTTAAGCTTAAAACTTTTATCATATTGTACTTTGATCCCTTAATGTTTTGCACAATCATAACTACACACGTAAAGTTCTTTTATTACTTTCATTTGCAGCCTTAATTTTTATATGTTTACAATGATTATTAATTTTCATTCTAGATTCATGATCTTATAGAATTAAAGACTCATTAATACGCAGTTCAGATATACAAACATTAAGTTAGTTGATTATTACAAATTATTTAATACAAATTTGACATTTTAATATATAGGAGTATAGGACATATGTCAAAAAATTGAAATGACTATAAGTACATGTTTATTTATTTTTTTTATGTTATTTAAAATATATTTATATTTTAATTATGACATCATCCGACTCTACCCCGAGCTAACCGATCAGACCCATTGACCCCTGACCCCTAACCTCTACCGAGTCATTACCCAATCCGAGTTCAAAACATAGGTTACAATACCACACTTTTTTTTATTGATAAGTAACTATTTTATACTATATTTGGATGATATTTTATATTAATTTTAGTTACTTTTTCAATATTATAAGAAAAAAAATCCATTTTTGCTAGATTTAGTTCTAAAATGCTACTTAGAGTTTAAACGAAAAATTTGTCCGTTTTACTTGCATATTTTTTATTGTGTTTGTAAGAGTTAGAAATTGGACTTCATTTTGGACAAGAAATAAGCTTGCATTATATTGATTGAAGTCCTAAAGTTCGCAAGGATGACGAGTTTCAAAAGTGGTTGGAGTCACAAGAAGAAGAAAACGAAAAAACTTATCAAAAAAGAAAGTTGACTCGAATCCCTTTGAAAAATCAGGCCAGTTTTTGAAGGGATTATCAAAGGGATTCAAAGCAGTGAGTTAGAATGAGAAACAAAATTTGCAAAAAAAAACAGGGAAAGAATCTGGCCAATTTTTGGAGGGATTCTAGTCAAACTTTGCAGATTCCACTTGTGCACATCTCTTGAGGGATGTTTGGCAACTTATTTGCAACTATAAAGATGAGATTCTAGCAATAATTTTTGATGTTGTTTCTTTTATAATGATGAGTTTTAACTTGGAAGTCAAAATTGTTGACTAATTGGAGTTATGTTCACATGGAATATACAAATTAAAGGCTTGAAGATTTTTCTATAATTAGAGCTTGTGTCTTTCATTTTTGAGAGAGCTTAGGAGGGTAAGAAAACACCACAAAAATTAGTTTTTAGCTAGTTTTTTAGTACTTTAGTTTAGGGTAGTATGGGATAGTTTAGATTAGTTAAATTCATTCTCTCTTATATATAACTAAATTTGGATGAAAATTGACAAGTAAAAAGGGAAAATCGTTCAAAACGTCCCTCACATTTTGTAAAATAACTTTTTTCGTCCCTCACTTTTAAAAGTGTAATTTTACGTCCCTTACAAATTCATATTGGTCAAATTTGGTCCTTACCTAGGTTTCCAACTAATTTTTGGTTGGAATTCATCACGTGCCTTGCATGTGATTATTTTTTAGGGGTAAAATTGTCAAATCAAAATTTACATAATCCATCTATAATCCCCTACATTTCACAAAATAAATTGTTTCGTCCCTCACATTCACAAAATAAATTTTTTATCCCTCACATTTCACAAAATGAATTTTTTCATCTCTCATTGACCATGTACACAAATAATTTTTTTTTTAAATTCATGTATATATCTATTTGATTTCACCTGAACAATATGAATAGTATGTAATATATCTCTATTTTATTTCACTTAAACAGACTAATTGTAGTTGTGCATATGCTATTCAATAGATATATACATGATTTTAAATCTAATAATTTTTTTAAACCCATATATATTTATATTTGATTTCACCATGTAAATTTATTTAATATTTGCAACCTTTTCTATTTTGGTAATAATTCATTTATTAAGTTGTATAATAAGACCATCTAAAATCAATGTTAATTCGAATTTTATAGTCATGCTAACAAATAGCAATTTAAATCTGAAATTTTTACTCGTTACCTTTAAGACCAATAGTTGAATTTCTTACCTCATAATTATCTTAAAATTTAAAAGTGTCAATCACTTACTTCATTTTGTCATACTTTTCCTTTGTTTATTTTTTCTGTCTAAATTTAATTCGATATAAATGCTTGATAATGTTTAGAATTAAATATCTTATTTGTTTTCAATTTGAGTAAAATGAATGAACTAACAATTTTTTTTAAACCCCTGTATATATCTATTTTAATTTCACTTGAACAGTACGTTCAGGTGAAATAAAATAGAGATATATTACATGCTATTCATATTGTTCAGGTGAAATCAAATAGATATATATTAATTTTAAAAAAAGTTATTTGTACACATGATCAATGAGGGATGAAAAAATTTATTTTTTAAAATATGAGGGATGAAAAAAATTTATTTTGTGAAATGTGAGGGATTAAATAATTCATTTTGTGAAATGTGAGGGACTATGGATCGGATTATGTAAACTTTGATTTGACAATTTTGCCCTTCAAAAATGATTACAAGCAAGGCACATGGTAGATTCTGATTAAAAACTAGTCGGAAACCTAGATAGGGACCAAATTTAACCAATGTGAATTTGTAAGGAATGTAAAAGTATACTTTTAAAAGTGAGGGATACAAAAAGTCATTTTGTAAAATGTGAGGGATGTTTTGAACGATTTTCCCAAGTAAAAATGCAGAGTTTAAACTCATGTGATAAGGGTGATATCTCTCCTACCACTTCTATCTTATATTAGATTTTATAATACAAGTTTGGATCTTATTATATGTTTCTAAAGTTTATGCCTAGAATTATGATTGAAGTATCTATTTCTCGTTAATGATGTTTATTCGGTTATTTGATGTTATTGTTTTTCTCAAATTATTTAGTACTTTTAATTTTGTAATCATGATTAATTGGCCATTAATTGTAATAACTTAAAGGTGTTAAGTTTGCAACAAAAATTGAAATTTAAAACTAGTTCAAAAAAGTGACCTAGGGAGTACATTCATGAAAGTAGATATGCACTTTTATGGTTTTAGTGATTTATTTCATGTAATTTCATAAAGTTAATGAACTTATAGCTAATTTCATAACCACGAAAATAGGTATGGATTAGTTATAGGTATGGTTGATTCATTACGAGAGTAGATTTCACATGTATAAGGGAATTACGCCATATTTAACTAAGATAATAACGATCAATTAATCGGTAGATTCATTTACAAGAGTAGTTAGGAATTTCATGATTCTAGGAGATTTCTATTGTTATTTTTACTACATTTGTTACATATTATACTGTAGATTTAATTTCATACACTTTTGGTAGTCTAAATAATAGAGGAGATTTAGTAGTGCCGGTAGTTGCCTGTTCTTCTTTGTGAGTTCGACCGTTAATATCCAATACTCAATCTCGACCCGTATACTGGAGAAAAATCGCATGTGGAGTATTTAGAAATTTATAAATGTAAAACTTGATTGTAGATTGAATTTATTATTGTATGCATATCCCGCGCTCGTTATTTATTATGTAACATTGAAAATCAATTTGTGCACACATAAACAAATAGTTTGTGCACTCCCATTTTAGTTTGTGTGCACATAAATATTTGGTCATATTACAAAATAAAGTTACGTACAAGGCCACATAGGCTTTAGCTTTTAGCTATCTCAATATGAGATATTCTGAAAAGTACAACTTAAAAATATGAATTTTGAAATATAGATGAAGGAATTACATATTTCTTATAGGCTTGTATGTTTAAAAATGTGCTAAGTATTTTTTTTGTATCTTTTTTTTTCCAAATGAGTTAATAAGTTGCATTAATTTGACGTTCTTCCCTTGATACTTAAAAGATACATAACTCATTGTAGACACCAAATTTTTAATGTTTATTTTTGTTTCTTAATATTTTATTGCAATATTTACTTGCCTATTGATAATTTATTTTCACATATGCTAATATGAATTTTCTTATTTTTATTATTTTTGAAAATTTAAAAAAAAAAGAAAAATTCTAACAAAATTTTTTCAGATCCGCACACCAATTATTTTTTTCTTGCACCAAATGTACTATTAACCCAAAAAAACACTCCACCTCCGATATTCCTCTTTTTCTTTTGGTACCAGAATTCATCATCACACACAGCTCAAAAAATAACACAACTCTCCTCACTCTCAGACACACACACACAAACTCTCTCTCAATTTTCACCAAACACTAACACACACAAGCTCGCATTCTCTCAGCTTCTCCCTTTCCCCTTGGTTCTTTCTTTGGGGTTAAAAAATTTCAACAAGTATTGCTCAAAATAAAGAAAGGGCAGAGGAAAGACTTCAACTCCGGATCTTTTACATTCAAATTGGAAGGCCACAACTAACATTGAGTAAGCTTCGGAGAGCTGGAACTTGTGTCTTAGGTTTTGGAAATGCATAATCAAGTGACTTTTGATCCATACGCATGCCTATTAGTTTCATAAGGATGTAAATAGATTCATCATGCTTCTAAGTTGCTCTTTGCATGTTTAATTAAATTTGTAGTTGTTCTTGTTTTTTTGGGAACTTTAAACTGCCGCTAATATAGCCCAGCCTTGGTCTTCATTTATTTGACTGCCTATTGTCCTCTGGAAGATATTTAGGATGAGTCTTGTGAGTTTCCAGGTTTAGAAACGATCAAATGGGTTTCCTAATTTGAAAAATGGGTTTCTTGAGAAAAATCTTGATTTCTTTTAATTTGTGTAGGCTAGTGTTTATTGCTTATTGGGCTTGTTGTCAGGTCTTAGGAATAAAATTAGCTACCTTTGTTTTTTCTAGCATACTTAAACAACAAATTAGGCCCATTTGTTTAAATGAGATAGTTTGCCTTTTTTTGGGGCCAAATTGTGTATGGCCTAAACACTAAGAATCTTCCTATAAACAGAAAAACAATTTTTGCAATGTGAGTCCTAAACTTTTAGGTAATTCTAGTATGTAACAAAAACTTTAGTTTTATTTCATTTAGACCCTTAATTTAGTTGTACCATGGAGCAAAAACTTTAGTTTTCTTTCATTTAGACCCTTAATTTAATTGCATTTGATCCCTAAACTTTATCTTTATCTAATTTTTCCCATAATCATTTTAAGAATTATGTTTTGACCTCAAAAATTTTTTTATTTTTGTAATTTAGTGTAACGACTTGTAAAATCTCTTATATTTTTCTTAAAATTCCCTTTAATTTGAAATTTATTATTTTACAGTAGCTTTACTACACATTCAATTCCCCAATAGTTACAAATAATCATACAACCAAGGGTTTCTTCTTTTCTTTCATCGTTAAGATAAACTTGGATTTTTACGTCTTTTCGTGGTGTGAGTAATCGGTACGGAGTGTGTACTCAATTTAGTGATTAAGAGTGAGTTTTAGATGATATTAAATGTGTGATTAGAAGTAATACTAATAAGTTAGTGAATTGTAAGTAAAAACCCTAGTACGTGCGAGTTAAGGAAAAACGGTGTGAAGCGACGGGTACCGTTTGTTACCGAGTGAACACACCACTTGACCACCACTTTATTAACTTAATCTCATTTTTATTAATGCATAAATATCAGCCCCTCATCAGCTCAAGATGGCCGAAATATTTGACTAAGAAAAAACAAGGAAAAGAAAAAATTTTGTGAGATGATCTTGAGAGGACACTTGGAAGCCAGCCAACCCTCTTTGACCCAAATTAAGACCAAGCTTTTTAACTTTTCTTGGAGCTTCATTTTTGCTCCATAAGCTTCATAGAGGGCCGAGACTTAAGAAAAAAAAAAGAGAGAAAAACCACTTCATTTCAATCTTGCTTTCTAGCTTAGTTGAGTGAAAACCGAAATTCTAAACCGATTAACCTCTTATTTGGGAAGTTGGGAAGCTTGGTGCGCTAAAGGTTTGGAAGGAAAGGTTGAGGTTTCTCTTGAAAGCATCTTTGGCAAGGTATTAAGGCTGTTTTTCCATTTTCTTACCCTTAATCTTGTTTAAGTTGGTATAGTAACTCATATTCTTAGCTAATGATAGTTATTTAAGTAGTTTTGATGGTTATGGTGGATTTTTTAGTTAGGGTTTGAGTTGTTCAGTTGTGTTTCTTGTTGGTTATATAGAATATGATGTGAATAAGCTTGGATAGGGAGTTGGAGTAGTGGTTCTATACATGAATAAGAAGTTTATACGTTGAATGCATTAAATTCCAGTTTTAAGCTTGAACTGCCCTGCTTCTGACCAGCATCATTCGTCCATGTTAGAGGCCGAATCAAACTTAGGTCAAAACATGAAAGTTGTAGGAAATGGTGCTTTATAGCTTCCTGTAAAATTTCATCTCAATCGGAGCACTGTAACATGTAAAATGACCGAAATACCCCTGACTGCCAAATGTACGTTTCAGCGGGCAGTTTTGAGATTTCACATGTTTGACTTCATTTTTTACTTTGATCCGTATTAAATCAGTATTTGGACAAAACATAACTTTTAGCCCTATGTTTCAGCTTTCCAACGCATCTGAAAACGCCTCAATCGGAATTGTGTAGCCTGAGTTAGTGCCATTTGAATCCAGTGCTGACAACCATACTGACAAGGACATTTTGGTTCTGTAATCTGTAAATTCGACCTGGATCAATTGTGAACTGGGTTAAGTTGTCTTCATAAAAGTTGTAACCCTTTGTCTTAGCTTCGAAACGGTATAAAGTATACCCCAATCCAATAAGTGTAGCTTCGGTTGTGACCGAAACGCTAAGAGACGTCAAACCTGTGATTTTGTTAATTGTCTTAAACATTAGTTCCGGACCATTTTCTAGTATTGTTCTGTACTTGAATGATATTGAGCCTATTGAAAGGCTATTGTGGAGCCTAATTGAAGGGCTATGTTGGTAACATTGCTTGTGTATGTTTTGGGGTTGAATTTAGAAAAATAATGAAGCAATAAATGGCTGAAAAATAGGTAAACTCATAGGGCGTGCTGCCCAAATTTTCACTCGAGAGTTAGGTAGAGGTACTCGTGACTTGAGTAAGGATTCGGGAACGAATCTCACTTGAATCGTCTAGGGTATTCAAGTCTTCTTTCATAGAGGTATATATGTTAGAATTCGGCCGAAACTTGTACCCGTGGAAAAATGAAATTTACGACTAAGAGAAATACGTTTTCTCCATTTCTTCAACTCAAATGGTATTTCAACGTATAATTGCTTCAAAGTTTCAAAATTTTAAGAGCGAGCATGAGTTTTACGAATACTCTCTAAATGAGTTTCAATTACTTGATTATCGTTAAACGAAACGTTTAAGTTTCGAATCTCAGTTACTTTTTAAAGCTCTTAAACAATGTTTTATCGCAGATTTAGACTCCAAACACGAAGTAATACCCGAACGTGACCTGTAAAGACACTACATCTTTTGGTAAGTGTTTCCAAATACTTGATTGAACATGACACTTGATTAAATGCTTGACCATTGTGGCCAGATGATATTTGATTGATTTGGTCGGGTAAGGGTGTACTTTATCACACTTGCTCTAATGTGATATGTACGTGTTTATTGGTGCAATTGACTTGATATACTTGTGCTTGATTTGTAAGTGTTGGAGCGGTAGCATGTACCACACTCAATCCGAGTGGGAGGTGCCTCTCATTCCTGTCTCTGTACTTTAATCTTGATTCAGTTGATTGGAGATGTTATCTCATCGACTTCTTGGGGACCCCAAATCCCACTGGCTAGTTAATCGAGTCGAGCTGGCAAGAGTTTGGTCGATTAGATTACGAATCATGGGTATATAGTGTTGTCGAGTGGAGTGTTATCTTCTCGACTAATCAGTATACTCGAGTATTACCACCAGTGTTTATCTTGGAGTTCGGGCCCGGTAAGGGGTTTGGTTGGTGGACGGAGATTGGAGTTAAGTGGTGTACTACTGGACTAATTACTTTACTTGAAAGTTGACGGAGTGTCAACTACTATTTGATCAAGCTATGGTGGAACTGGTTTACCAAAGCAACTGTATCCTTTTACGTGAAATACTGATTATGAAATGTTGGCTGTACAAGTGTACTGCTCATTTTCTTGACTTGTTATGCTCGCTATTTCATTACTATGTTACATTTACTGTTAATTAATGGCCAATTTGCTATTTGGAACATCAGTGAGCTATAGCTCACTCCGTTAGTTTTGTTTTCCTTACAGGGGATATGAGCGAGGCGTGAGACGTGTACAGACTAGCGTAGTCTAGTTGTTTTGAATTTTGAAATTGTACACACGCTAGCACCCGACTAAGGTTGTTCGTACTTGGATTGTAAACTTGTTAATGTATTTGGACGTGTATGAGCCTTGTAGTTGGATCTGAACATCAATGTATATATCAAGTTTGAATTTATTGTGTTATTTAGTTTCTATGGATGTAAGTTATTATCTCGAGATACGAGTGAGTGAGTCCTGGCGAGAGTTGGGCAGGCGACTCGCTAAAACCTAGGGTACGCCCTAGGGGAAGGTGGGGTCGTCACATTTAGTCCCTAATATTTTTTTGATATCTTAATTATAATTGGTTCCTTTTTTTTAATTGTTAATTATGCTTCTCTTGCATGCATTTAAATTGTATTTTTGAGTATTTTAAGATCATTTGCATGTTTGGTGTAATAATGTGAATTTAGTACACTTTTGTGTTCTCTTTTAAAGTATTTTCAATTAAATTGACGCCTTGATCCTTTTGTTGATTTTTGAACATGAATAGGTAACATTCTCTCATTTAATCACAATTTCAAAAGGGAGGTACCCTTATTATCCTTTAAATTCTGATTATATGATTTTATGTCCTCCCATGTATTTATATGTTTTTATGTGTTTTCTTTTATTTATTTAATTTAAATTCATATTCATTTTTACATTTATTTAGTTTAAGTTTTGTAACTATTTTGAGGGTATTCGAATACCTAAGATGTAATAAATAGGTTATATTTTCCTTTTCATAAAAAATTATAATTAGATAGACAACTGTAATAAATAGATTAGATAGGTTTATCATCTATATTTCCCATTTTAAATTGTAGTTAGGTTCCCCAATTGTAATAGATATGTTAGATATGTTTTTTTATTCCCCCATTTTAGATTGTAATTAGGTTCATTGATATAACAGATAGATTTTGTATATTTATATGGTTAATATGCTTTTGTGTTTTACTTGCATTTCTTAGAACTTGACATCTAGATATTATACTTATGTGCTATGTGCTCTACATGCTAATATGTGTATATTTGTTTTAATTATACTTTATTATTATAAATAATGAGTGCATGACGTCACCACACTAGTTCAATACTAGTTGCGACCATTTCATGCTTTCTTACTAGTTCAATACTAGTGAGGATCTATATAAATGGGCCTAATGTTAGACCTATAGGATCCGTCTAGACGTTAGATTCATCCTTTGTATGTCATTCATTGAATTTTCATGTATTTTTCTTATTTTAGATAATTTTTTCTCATTTGTATGATATTTCCTCTTATAGTATCCCCTTATCCCTATACGTGCGAGGTCTATCGTTTAGATTTGTATTTCATTTAAAAATTAGAAAAAAAAAGCTAGTTGCTTTCTTAGGTTATAAAAGTCATCCTTCGAATATTTTATTAAGAGTATCGGTATTACAAAATAAACTTTTGGTTAACTTGGAACCAATGCAGCTGCTAGAAAACCCAGTCAAACAAGGATAATTTTGTAATTAGTATCCAAATTCTTCTTCTGTATTATTGAATGAACAGTGTTAGGATCCCTATTTACAAGTTAATTAAAATCATACTGTCTTTTTCAACTTCCATGATTCCTTTTTGCTAAAATCTAAATTTTGCCCTGTAAAAAAAAGTTGTGGTGATAAATCCAATATGTCAATGTAGTTATTTGAATGTAACACATATATACATACATACATGTATATTGGCGTATCAATGAGTTGGATCTTATCCATATCCAACCCAGAACTAATATATTTGGGTAAGATTTGGATTTAATTTCTCAAATCTAGGCCCTACTTAGATCCAAACCCTGTAAGAGAGTCATGGGTCTGGCCAAGATCTAGTTTTCTATAGTCCATACCTAAATCCAAATCCATACTAGAATCTACCCAAACCGATGTATACATAATCAAGCAATATATATTAGTAAATTTATAAAATAATCTAATATTCTATGGCCATTAGATCGAATAGAGTAAGATTTCATGATTGTTTTTTTTTCCAAACTAATCCTTGTTTTAAAAAACTAAGCTGGAGTCTCGTTAAATTATTTGCTTCAATCTGGTTAACTCAACATCAACATCATCAGCCATGTCATAGCAGCATTACGTGCCCTCCAAATATGATATATCGCTAAAAAAAAAAACAAGCTTTTTGAATTGCTGCACAAAAGTCTCACCAGTCCAATGTTTGGATACCCACTGAAACTCCCCCTCCAGCGTGCCAATCCCTCTAAATGCCACATGCATTTTCTGAGCTTTCTCCCAAATCTTGGATAAAGTTTTGCACATAAAAAACAGATGATCAAATGCTCGCTTCAGCTGTAGAGCATAGTGCACAATCAGTTGACTCCACTGCCATACACCAATTCTTTAATCTATCTCGAGTATTCAACTTTCTTTTGCATATCAGCCACAACATAAATGCAAGTCTAGGAATAAATTTTTTTTGCCATACCAATCGATGCCAATACACTCTCAGCCCTTGCTCCCTCAATTTCACCATTGTTGTTTTCACCGAAAAACTCTTGAGGCGCTAGCTGTCCACTGAGCATGATCTTGAGGAGTTGCATCCAAAAGTTGTTTAACCTCTTTAGTGAATCCTGAATCTTGTATTTTGCAACCGAAGCTATTGGTTGGACTTCGGTTATGCACAACAAGAATTAGAGAAGCATAGATGTTGGGATGAATGTGAAATCAACCATTTGCACCTGGTTAACTCAAGCTCAATTGTCCATTGCTCATATGAGTGGCAAGATCATGGATGCATTATCAGATGTGTCCCTACCAATGCTGTCCATATTGGCCAATTGTGATCATGTCTAGCTATCGCGGATTATATTTTGAAAATTGTTGTATAACAACCTTATTTAACCTCTTTTAGTGCTATATTTCAATAACTTTCTAACACGCTTTATGCCTTCTAATTACACAACCATGAATACATATACATTGTTTACCATGGCATATCCACCACCATTTCAACAATATATACATTGTATACCATTGAACATCCACAACCATTTCAACAAATTATGAACCGGGCAATAACTAGGCAACTTTGGATGTTCTCACCGAGCATCGCATGGTTTTCACCTCCTAGTTCCGAATAACTGGACAATGCCTTGCTTTTGTAGTATTATGATATGATTCTTTAGTGGAAGTTTGTTTGTTAAAAGGGCTTAGTGCTTTTTATTAGAGATGTTTAAATGGGTGATTCAGATTAGTTTAGACAAGTTGTTGGGTGTCAAACCAACAAAAAAATTCTACTTTAAAAATATAATCCGAATATAGTGATGAGTAGAGTCGTATTCATAGGGATTGGGTAATTTATTTTTTTAGAGAACAACAAATAAAAAAGGGGAATTGGTAGGAAATTAATCTAATTAGTCAAATTAAATAAAGACAAAAATACAAAATTAAATAAAGCTAAACTAATAAAAGACAAATCTCTAGTCAAAGGTTAATCTTGACTTTTGGCTCATTTAACTGATCATTGATACAAAGATAAAATCAATTATTTATAAATAAACTGGTTATAGTTGTTAACAAACTCTAATAACTTATCTCTTCTTACTAGCTCGATAACCACAACAATCCCTGTGATTATTTTCTTTGCCAATTACGCAACCCTCAGTAAGTTCTTTGGATTTAACCTATTAACAGTATTAATTATTAGAGAAGTTACCAGTTCTAACCAACAAACTCACAAGTTCGGTTTTAAATTAGATTATATATTCTTGTGACATATATTCATGAAAGTTTCTACTACTGTATATTACTCACCATAAACACTAAATCTACCAAACAATTATGGATTTGATAATTTAGATGGCAATAGATTATTCGAACAATTAAATAGTGGCCAGTTGTTTAATTATGCGAAACAATCATCTTAAGAACGAACAAAAAATATATAAATACTTATAAATAAAGAAATCAAATAAATCAAATTAGATTTTATAGTTTTCGTTGAACCAAAACTTCAATTATCGTCTGACTAGGAAAAGAGTTCAGCCACTAAAAATCGAAGAATATTCGTTCCTTATTCTCTATCTAAAGAAAAGGAATACTCACGTCTTTTTCTATAACTAGAAGGATTAGAATCCTTTTTCAACTATAATACTAATAGTCCGAAAACTAACAAAAAGGAATCTGAATATATTATTCCTAAATTAACGAATAATTTTCAACTCCAAAAAGTAAATCACATTGCTTTCTAATCGATAGCTGAATAATCAAGTAGGGCCAGAGAGATCTCGGGTTTGAAACCTCTCACTTATACTTAAAAACAAGAGTAAATCTTTCCTACACTGACGGTGTATACACTATCATCGTTGGATTCATGACATGTGTGCAAAAGTTGAATTTCAAATTCAAATTTTGCATAGTTGTCATTCATGTAATGCTGATAGTGTATACACTGTCAGTGTAGGAAAGATTAATCCAAAAAGAATGTAGAGTCCACTTCAAATCATGTGACATTCGGACTTCTCAATAGATTAAGACGCGCGTGATCGCGTCTTGCAGAGTAAAGTCTTCTAGAATTTTCAATTTTAATTCACTTTTTACTCTCTTTTCGCCACAAATTTCTAGAAATAACACCAAAATTCAAATATGAGTAGAATCTAGTAATTAACACCATATTTTAGCAAAGTTAAGAGGAATATTAACAAATAAAATGGATAATTTGCTCACTAACACGGGTTATAATCGGGTAATGAGTATAATTGGGTCAATCCATTATATCCATTTAATAAAATTATATTCATTTAATAAATGACTTGATAAAATTATATCCATTTAATAAATGGATATAGATAGAACCAATCATCCATTTATGACCCACTTGAAATTATACTTATATTTTTCTAAATTTTTTTCACATGTTGTTTGACAAGAAATGATCACATTTTGTTGTGATTAGATTAATATGAAATTCAAATGTATCCCCTTAATACCCACCAAAAATTGAATTTAAATGTATAATTGTTTTTTGGGATAAACAACATCATCATTTTATTAAATGTGTAATCATTTTCAATGGGTATAAATGGGTGAAACAAGTCAATCCACTACTTATCAATTAAATGAGTCTAAATGAGTTACCCATTTAAACCCATTCAAAGTGTATTACATATCCAAATCCGCTTATTAATGGACAGATTTGGGCGGTTCAATACAATTGGATTGTGATTGACACCCTACTTTTTATGAGAGCTTTTATCAAAGCTACTGAGGAATCTCAAATGGATGATTACAAATGAGTATACTTTATGCGTTACTTCATCCAAGTAGTTGTGCAAACGGATGACACCTATGCTAAAATTAAATTGACCGATGGCATGCACTTAGCGCGTAGAACCAAATTTACAACTCATATACTATTTAAACTTGATTATCAAAGTTCAATTTGGAATATTAATCCCTAACTTTGTTGGCTGGCTGATAATTCAGTATTTAGCAGCATAGTCTATGTTTACATACACCCACGAATACTTATAAATGTACGTAGATCTGCACGTGTCTCTGTGTTTTAGTGATGCACATAATATGCATTTACAATATATTCTTAAACACTTATGAGAAACATAGGGATTCAAAGTTATCTTAGTACATTTTCTTTGAAGGAAACAAAAATTAACCTAGCAAATTTGATGACCCTACCCAATCAAGTTGTTTCATCATATTTGAGAACAAAACAGTTAGCCTACGTGATGAATCAACATTTTTCTCGAAAATATGCCAATATTTAATTCCTACATGACTCTCATCGCGAACATTGCAACAATATCCCTTTCGTTTATTTTCGTAACTTTTGATTCTTAATTGCTTGCAAGGGGCATAAAAGGGTATTTAGGTTCATATTATTGCCTATAAATTCTAGGAGTCTGCTTTGGTCTTACAATCCATTTCTGATTACACTTTAAGAAAACATGACTGAAATGGCAGCCAACTAGCAAATGGCTGAAGTCACATCCATTTGCCAACTAACAGAAGTTGTAACAAATTACGGTAATTTCGAGTCTTTGGGTTTTACATGCATGCATTTATATTTCTTCTTAGAAAATTTATATGCAGCAACTTATTTTCTTGGGATTGAAATGTTGTTTCTTTATAGAAATCAGTGAAGTAATTCCAGTCTACTGAAGCCATGGTTCAAAGTCGCGGTCGCGGTCGCGGCTTGGACTGTTCCACATCGATTTCGACATATCGGTCACGGTTTCGGTGAGACGCGAATTTTTGAAATATTTAATATTCTAAAAATTGTAAAAAATATGATAAATAAAAATAATTAAAAATTAGTAAAAATAATAAAAATTCAAGTTGTCTCGAGATGACTCGGAGTGACTCAGTGTGACTCGGCCGTTTCAACCCTTCACGGTAATGTCTCGGTCTGTTACGTATCTCAGAAACGTTTCGTCACGGTGTCGTCTCGGCCGAGACTAGACCGAGACGGAGACGACTCGGCCGAGACCGAGAGGTCTCAGCCGAGTCTTCGAACCATGGCGGAAGCCGATGCTATACTGAAGCAAGCTGAAGAGGTAAATTGATCACACATGCCGATAGGCATAAAAGGCCAACAGTCGAGATGCATAATATGCTAGTAAAATGACCTATATGCTAACCATGTGAGGCTCCTAGATAACTGATAACAAGACAAAGAGCTAAGCAAATAAGATAGGAAGCTAACTAATGGGTTGTGGCTGTAGGCCTTGTTTGTCTTTGAATTACTATATGTTACTACCATGCCTATTTATTCTCCTTATTCTTTGCAAGACCAGTCCCATGGTTCCCAAGTATGGATTGCAAATAGCAATTATTATTTGAGATGGAATATTTTGGAATTGGAGGGTTGGGATTGAATTTGGGGCATAACTTTTGATGAGGAAAAAATTTTGTTATGTTTTTATATATTATTATTTTAGTGTCTACATTTATTATTATAGTGTCCATTTTTGTTGTATCAGTACTTACATTGCACTATACAATTGTCATTGACAATCGTAGAGACTCCTAATCCATTTCTCTAGTTTCTTGTTGCCTTATCCTTCGAACTATTAGGTCATACAATTTAAATCAGTCTCATCAAGCCACGGTAGAAGAGGGGAGGGGTCGAAATTTCCTGCTTGCATTTTCAAGTTAGGACTTCCTACCAATTTCTACCAGCGGGTGTAGTTACACTGTCTGATTTGGACACGGTTTAGTCCACTCTAAATTTTTCAATAGTCCCATTGAGTCTGTCTCCTTTTCCAATAGTATAAGAATAACTATAAATTGTTGCCATCTAATGAAAATTTATAAAAAATACAGCACCCATTCACTCCTTTGTCGTCGACTGTGGACAATTCCCTCTTTTATAATTCTTTTTATATCAATATAAAAGACATTTTGAAATGATTACCACCCATCTTCAAAGTCAATGGAGTGGGCATCTATCTTGGATAAGTGCCAAGTAGGAAAAGGAAAATCGTATATTTGGGCAGAGGATAAAGATCCCTAGCTTTGGTATGTATGCCTCTCATTTCGAATAGCTAGAAATTCCCTTGGATTTTTCTGGTATTATGATGTGATTCTTTAGTGGAATTCTGTCCACAAAAGCTGTCTTGCTTTCTATCTAAGCTATCAAGTTAGATCAAGGAATCTAAGATGGGGACAATTACAAATGAGCACATTCTATGCATTACTTCATCCAAGTAATTGGGCAAAAGGATTACACCTACATTGACATGCATTTTGTACCATTTAACTGCATACACAGCTCATCTACAATTTAAACTTGAATATAAAGCTTTTAGTTCATCAAAAGTTTACCACAAATTAATTGTTAGCTGGCCAATGGTTAATTAATTTAGTCGGTTAATTCCACTTTACCTTTCCAATTATACTCAAACTTTTACTTTGATCTTTAAACTTTAAAACAGGACACATTAATGGCTAATCCATAAATATTAATCAATTGGAAGAAACAAAAAAAATGGTCATTGAACTATATTCATACATTTCGGGACTCTAAATACTTTTAGGTACCATAAATGAACAGCAAGTTTATTCTTTCACTTCTTGAACTCAGCTCAGTCTTTTTTTTTCTTGAAACGATAGGAATTAAAACTCAGCTCAGTCACATATGTCAAATTTCCTCAAGTAGTACTCTAATTCAATTTTTGTAACTTTGATTCTCAATTTTTCACAAAGGGCATAAAGGGGATTTAGGCCCAATATGTCGCATATAAATTGTAGGAGCCTGTTTTGTTTTGTTCCTCTAATAACTAACCACAATAACCTATTCCCAACACTTTCTGAACCAATTACTACAAGATGACTGAAGGTGCAACTAACTACAGTATTTTTCACTCTTTGAGTTTTACATGCATGCATTTATAGGTTTATGTATAAAAGAATATGCATATAGTTTTCTTTTTGATTTTTCATGTTCATGCATAAAAGAATACGCAGCTTTTTATTTTCTTGGGACTAAAACGTTGTTGTTTCTTAATTGAAATCAGTGAAAGAATGTCAGTGCGCTGGAGTCGATGCTACACTGAAGCCAGGTGGAGAGGTTAACACGTTGCCGAACAAATGTGAGCGCGAGGATAATTGGATTGCTATGGATCCTTCCAAGATTGAAGAGATCAAAAAGTTTGTAGAGGAAGACTACAAAAAAAGGACAGGCAACAATCTGATGATTGAGTCTATAAAAACCACCTCGAAATCCCCTTCAGGTGTCATTTACTATGGGCTTACTTTTACAGCTAATGATGGCAAGGAATATAGAGCACAAGTAAAAGAAGAAGTTAATGAAGAGCTAGCTAAGCAGCTGATGTGCTTTCAGCCCATTGAGGTCGCTTGCTACTGAGAAGGACTAAACATATATGCATTCTGTCAAGTATTTTAACTTGTGGTTGATAATTATGGATGTTTCTGATGTATTGCCAACTTGTGGAAGGTGCAATTAAACCTCCAAAATTGCACCCATATGTTAAATAAACTAGAAGGATATCACCACGTGATGCATGGTGTGATTATATAATGTATACATGCCCAACTGGTAATCATGGCCTGAGTTAAAAGCATTGATATACTAAATTAAGGAAAGTGAATAGAGTTGAACATTTTGGTCATAAATATTGAACAGTTATTCGAACTAAGTTGAAGTCTGTGTTTTTAAACTTAGATCGGACAGGCCGATCTGAAACCGGTCAAGTGACCGGTTCGATCAGAAACCGGCCAAGTGACCGGTCCGAGTTACCCTAAAAATCGAGATGGTAGAAACTCGGTCAAACTCAGGTCAAAACATGGGTTTGACTGGAAACCAGTAAAACCAGTGAGAACCCGGTTTTTTATTTTCCTTGTTTGTTGTCTTTTTTTTATCTTTGCATCTGATCTAAGTCCCTACTAATCTCTGTGAGGACTCATGTTTTTACTCTTAAAATAATTATTTTTATAATTATTTATCCTAGTATTAGTTAATTATATTATCGTTACATGAATTTCTTTTAAATTTCGCTTTATCGCGCGCGAATCGAACGTTCACGTATTTCGTGTCGGAACGGTTAAGTGAAAATTTAAGAAACGTATACTAGACTACTAAGAGTGAATAATTATAGTGTTAAAGGAATTACATTTGAGGATTAGTGCAAGTGAAACAAACAAGAGAGAAAAGTGGTAGTATGAGACACTATTCACGCACTATTTGTAGTTGACTTTTACATAGCTTTTAGCCACAAATTCTTCAAGCTTCCAAGGGAAGCTTCATACAACACAAAAACACTCTCTCTCCTTTCTTGTTGGCCGGCCGAACCCCTCAAGGAAGAAGGGAAGAAAAAGCTTCACTTCATCTTGCTTCATCTTGCTCCATTTCACTTCCAAACTTGCACCCAACTTCAAAATCTCTTGGAGATCAACTTTAGCTTGAAGGAAGACATCATCTAGTGGAGTTTCTTGGAGGTTTTGTGGTGAAAAATTTCTGGTTTCTACAAGCGTTAGAGGTAAACCCATCAACTCTTCTAATCTTTCCATTTAATCGAAGTTTAGTGGTTGGATTTGCATGGGTTTGAAACCCTAAGCATGAAATAGACTAGCGGACTTGAGGTGTTTCATTTCTTATTTTAAACTCTAGGCTAGCAGACTTGATGATACCTTTAGGTAGCTGCCTTGAGGTGTAATTAGTTGATTGTGGTTGTTTATGTGTTATTTGAGATGAATACGGTTAGAAAGTGAAGGAAAAATCGAACGAAGAATGGAAGTGCAAGCTGGCCGAATCTGTCCTGTGGTTAACTTGCTTGTATTTCAAATTTTTGTTGGCTGTTTGGCTGTGAAATTGAGGGATATATGTTTTATATTATGTGTACAAAGTGCCTTGCGAAAATCATTTCAATTGGTTGCTCAAAACTAGAGTTTTTGAAAAAGAAAGAAATCTGGAAATGGTAATTTAGGCAGCCGAACAGTACCTCTTCATTTGAACATAACTTGCTGTACAAAATTTGAAATCGAGTGCCGTTAGTGGCATTCAAAACTAGACATCCATAGCTTTCTAACGGCATAGAAATCATTTGCTAGTTCGAACTGAGTGAACCGTAGTGATTCAGCAAATTTGACTATCCTGTTCTAATTGTCTGTCCGAGAGGATTGGAGAAGCTGCATCTTGTGGCCCAATTTTCTCTTACTTGTGGACTGATTTTGAAAATTTTTTCTTCTGATGAAATGTAGAATTTTGAACCTAGTTTCCAACGCCACCAACTATTCCCAATTTGAACTTGTATTGAGTGAGATGTGATCTGATTTCAAAAGTGCAACAAAGCTGGGAAACTGGACAGTTTTTCCCTTCTTGCTAGCCGATTGGTTAGGTTTGTTTTGGGATGTTTTATTTCAAAAATTTTGATGTCAATTGGAACCTTGGTTTCAAAAATGGATCGAATTGGGACTGATTTCATTGTGCAAAACGTTTGGAAAAGAAAGAAAAGTAAGAGGGCAGAATTGCCTTGAAACATTTTTCAAACTTTGGTAGTCTTGTTAACTGCCTTCCCACGTGAGTTTTTGCGTGAAATTTAATAGAGGGGTAGTCCACTTATGGAAGTTTAAGTGTACCAATTTGGGTGGAATTTCAATACCATTTCAATACCCAAATAACGCCCCAAAGATGGCTCTTCAAATCTGGAAATTCACTGTTCACGTCGTGAAAATCAACCGACTTTGAACTGTTATATCTTGTTGCTCAAAACTCCGAATTTAGTTCCGTTTAATATGTTTGAAACCTTGTTTGGAACTCTTATTGTGTTATGAATTTCAAAGGCTGATTCATTTTCTATGAATTTTGCCGAATTTTCAAATATCGCCGAAAAACAAGACTAGTTCTGTCTTGCTTGTTTAAATCAGCAACTTTGAGCTAAAAAATGAATGCGTACTGTTTGGAACCATGTAAAAGTGTCTTCTAGGAACTTTGATCTTAAAGTGTCTTCAAGATCTGATTTTACCAAATTTGTCGCGCAAAGCTGAAATTCTTGATTTCTTAGAAAATGAACTTTTAAGAACTCCCTCATTTGCAATTGTTGGACGGTTTTAGGCGTAATTTCATGGTGGAATACACGGTTCCATTAGAACTTTAAACCTTCATTTCAAATCTTGATTTTCGAAAGTTAAACCTTTCCTAATGCGTTTTCTTGATTGTTCCATTTTCTTGGTTAATGACACCTTATTTTATACTTGAATCTTGGAACCTTAGTTTTGATATTTTTTCTATGAAATGAGTGGCGTTTTGGATATGTTTGACTTCATTAGCTTGGAAAAATGTGAATACTCTTTACCTTCTAAAGTTTGGACATGAGATTTAAAGTTTTGGGAAACGAGAACCATTTACTTCTTTTTCTCGATTTTCGTGCCGAAAGTGAAAACGGTGCTATCTTTTGGATTTGAGATTTCTTATCACGACTTGAATCAAAAACCACCTTCGAGCTCTCTTGAGCATTATTTTAACGATTTAGTTAGAAAAGCTTCTTTAATTTAGCTCGAACTTGCAACTTGGAGAGTGAATAGCGAGAAAATGTCTTTCTTTGTAACCTTGGTCAAATACCTAGGTAATTATGATTGTACATGTCTCAGGTAGTCACGAAGACGCCGAAGAGCTCGTCTGACAACTCGCTTTACTCTTAACTTACCCTTGACTTGTGGTGAGTGTCAAGTGCATGTTAAATGCTTATGTGATTGAAATGTTAATGGTACAAGTGTTATACATGATACGTAAACTTGCCGAGACGAGGGTGTACTTTATCGCCCTCATCTTCTCTCTCTTTTAATTACGTGATATTTGTTACATGAATACATATGTTTGGAAATTGTACATGAATATGTTTAATTTGTAAGTTCTAAGTGGATGCATGTACCACACCGATTCGGGTGGGAGGTATCTCTCATGTCGATTTCGAACCATAAACAATTTTGAACGGATGTATGTACCACACCAATTCGGGTGGGAGGTACCTCTCATACCGTCTCAGTGCTATAATTAGTTCTCAGAGCGATAGCATGTACCACACTGAGTAGGAGGTACCTCTCATGTCGACTCAGAACTATAAACAATTTTAAGTCGATTGGAGCTATGTCTCATCGACCCAGTTCTCGGAGCGATAGCATGTATCACACCGATTCGGGTGAGAGGTACCTCTCATGTCGACTCAGAACTATAAATAATTCTAAGTTGATTGGAGCGATGTCTCATCGACCACTTACACTTCTGGGGGGCACCCCGACCCATTGGCCAACCGTGTAATTCGAGCCGGCGAGTGCTCTTGTATCCTTATTGAGTATGTCTATTTTAAATTGTGAATTATGTTATAGCTTTATTTCTCGCATAAGTGCTATTACTACTTGACTATGTGTTTGCATGTTTTTTTTTTTGGCCTCACTGAGCGTTAACTCATCCCATTCTATTTGTTATTCCTTAACAAGAGAATGACGTGAAGGAAGCGATTGGAAGATACTAGTGAATGCTAGTCTTTTGTATAGTTTGGTATTTTGTAACTGACCTTTGGGAATTGTGAGATTTGGAACTCGATGTAGTTGACTTGAGAATTGTACCCTTGGGTGTACTTGTGAAATGAAATATTATAGTCGTATTATTATTTTGGCATTTTAGATGTAATCATTGGAATTGGTCTTTTTTTTTATTGGAGGATTGTAGTGAGTCCCGGCGAGAGTTGGACAGGCGGTCTGCCGAACCCTTTGGTTCGCCTTAGGGGGAGGCGGGGTCGTCACAATCTCTCACACCTTTGCAAAGTACAAACCCATTTTCACCTCTTTGGCTCCATCAATTCAGCCGTCACAATCAATGCTTGATATCTTTTTCTAAACAAGATTTAATCTTAGATCTAGGAAAAAGACCAAAAAAAAGAAAAGAGAGAAAAAGAGATGAAGAAAAGAGAAGTTTGAAGAAAAAAGAAAAAAGTTAGATTATTTGTTAGTTTTGAGAACAAATAACTAACGATATAAGAATGGAAATCATAAAAAGAAAGAAGAAATAAGAATGGAAATAAAATTTGAAAAAAAAATGAAAAGTAGAAAGAGTGAACAAAATCTAAAGCTTGTTTCTCAAAACATTTGGAGTGGCTGCCTAAGAGCTTTCGCCGTCGACGGACTTGAGACTTGAGACTTGAGAGCATATGCTGCTTTCCATCCCTTCTTTGGATTATTTAAAAAAAAAAAAGACGAGTGGACATGAGCAGCCAGAGAAGAAGAATAAGAAGAGGTAGCATAAGAATAGTTGGAGACTTTGACGACGTTTAGAGGAAAAAGGAGGAACGAACTGGGGGACTACTAATATGGGGTTAAAAAAGCTTTTTCAATATTATGTTCTAACCCCTTGGGTATTGAAAAACTATTAACATACCTAGAAATGTTTCATAATCTATAAATATTGTCCATAAATTTAACTTTAAATTGTAAGTATGCATTGAATTATATTAATTGCTATTTGAATGCTCTAATTTCTTTGCACTTTCTTATTAAATAGTTTTGAAACATCAAATACATATGTATACACCTTTATTGATATTAACTAGTTTTTAGATCTTTTACATAATATTTTAATTTTTAAATAATTTTTATTAATAACACCATATTGAAGCTATGGCATCTGTGAGGATGACTTCAATATGTCAATCACTATTTTGGTCTTATAATTTTTATGTTACAGTCAAGTCTTGTTGGACTAAATCTAAACTTATGAAGTTGTAAACCACCAATTTAAAGGTAAATTTTGTATATTATTTTGATTATATATTATTAATATATATTTATGACATCATTTGATTTGACTCTGGTTGAACCCGATCGAACCCATTGACCCCTGACTCCTGAGGTCGACCGAGTTAATATCCAATCCGAGTTTGAAAACATAGATTGAAATTTAACAGTTATCCTAACTATGAAAACTGAATGAATTTATTTTTAATTGTGAATGTTTAGGTTGGTAAAGTTGATGTCATTGCTGCTAACAAGATCATCTAGAACGTAAGAAGTTATAATGTTGAATGTGGTAGATTCGGATATCCTGAATCTTGGAGGAGAAGGTTTAATGCAACAAATAAGCGTCCTTATAATTCCTTTGTCCTGTGATCCCTATTTGGAAGGAAAAAATTATAAACTTTTTAGTTATATATGTATCACACTATGGATAAAGCTAGCCGATATTTTCATCATAATAAAAAAAAAAATGATCACATTAATGTGTTCATTTTATAATGAATTATTTCATTGTATAATAAATAAACAGTATGTATGATATTGGAAAGTAGGAGACCTCTAAATCCAAAAAAATAAACTTCTATTTTTTTTTGTAGGTGGTGTTGCTAATCTAGTTATTCGCTGCTTTTCTTGGACATTAATTTTGCAGGTCCAACCTTTAGAACCAGGCAAGACGTCTTTTATTAGGATAAGATGTTCCATTCTGCAATTAAAAATAAAATTACATATAGAACGATAAATCGTTAAAAGGATTATATTGTTTACATTGTAAACCAATTGCTATTCAATGACATGGATAATCATACCTTATGTATCATATCTTAGCCAAGCAAAATATGTCATGAAACACAACATTTCTTATTTTGCCGTCAACTTTCAAGCCATCAAAAGTCCCCAGAACAATTAAAACTTTATATTAGAGCTTCTAGATCTAGAAAGAGCAACATAGAGTCGTCCATGAGAAAAAACAGGTTCACGGAGGTAAATTCCAATATAGTCAAGAGTTTGATCTTGAAATTTATTGATTGTCATCGCAAAGCATAGATGGACAAGAAATTGTGTCCTTATAAATGGAACGCCATTCTTTTCACTATCAGAGGTCTACAAAGGGATCCTTGGGATAAAGACCCTTTATGTGGACCGGAGACAATTTTAGCAGAAATAGTGTGCTAACCCAATTCTCTACAAATTAACCTTATGCCAATAAAAAGACCCTTTGTTGGATTCAAATTTCTTAGAAGCATTTTACTAAAATTTTCTTTTAGTAAAAGTTCATGTGGAGGTAGACCTTACGGGTTTAGAGAATTTAGAAAGTTCTCATAATCTGTTTGATGTCCTCTATCAACAATTCTATCACAACTTATATATTTGCGAAGATTTCCAAGGAATTTTTGAATCATTATCCCATTTATTTCATCCACTGAACTGTTTTTTGAATAAAGTACACATCTATTTATCATTCGATAAGAATCACATAAGTATAGATTTAAATCAGGGAAGACGCTATGTTTTCAGACTCGGACCGGGACTCGACTCAGTCGAGGTCAGGGGTCAATGAATTCGACCGGGATCGATAGGGGGTCAACCCGGATGACGTCATATATACGTCATATATATATATACCTACAAATCAAATTTACAAAATATAACCAAAGAATCCAATCATCTAAATTTATATCCAATTCATCAACCAATTCACCAAATTCATCCAAACTCACAAAATTTATAAAATAGAAATCCCATACATGTTTAATCCTTAACAAATAGCAATCCAAATAAGGTAACAAGTTCATGTTGAAATGCTTGATAAATATCAATCTAAATAAAACAACATGTTCCAAAGAACTATCTAAGCCATTCTTCATCTTCATCTTCATCATCCTTGTCTCCAATTTCATAACTTTCGAAGTCAATATCATCAAGATCATCCTCATAATCAAGTTGCACAATATTGATGTCTTTCTTATCTAAAAATTATTTAAATACTCATAAATAAAAATATTCAAAAATAGACAAAAATTAAAATGAAACTTAGATAAAGTTAGCAAATATAAACTTACGTGATTGAGAGGCTTCATTTTCGCTATTTTTGGGAAATTCTTCTTCAATCATTTCTTCTAACTCATCATAATCAAGCTCTCCTTCTTATTCCTCATCAACTACCCAAAATTCAACTTTATCAATAGTTTCATAATCCATCGGATCATAAGACCTCTTTTTATATGAAAGCCTACAACGAAAAAAAAGAGCAAAAAAAATAAAAGAAGTAAGTAATTTTAAAAAATTAATAAATTTACAAAAGAAGGTAAGCATGTATAATAGTAATTCCATACCTATTCTTCAAACGTAAATTATAATGAATATAAACAAGATCATTCAACCTTTGATGCTCAAGTCTATTTCTCTTTTTGGTATGGATGCGTTCAAATACACTCCAACTGCGTTCACATCCCGAAGAAGAAAATGTTTGGCTCAAGAGTTTAATTGCCAACTTTTGTAAATGTGGAGCATCATTACCAAACAATTTCCACCACTCATCTATATTAGTAAGACAAAATTAGTACTCTTTTATAAAGAAAACCAACAAAAGTAATTCTTAACATAATCAATGCGAAATTAAAGTAGGCATACCTGGACGGGCAGTTTTGTGACTATTTTGAGCAAATTCAAATCCAAAACTTTGATCCGTTGATCTAAACATTGATATTTCATCCATCATATATTGAAGTCCATCCATTTTTAACTTTTGCATGACTTCTAAAACACTTTTCATAATTTCAGGCATGTGACAAGGGCTATCCTTATCATATTGGAAGGTCGGATTCAATCAAAAGGCAGCCGCATGTAGATCTTTTTTCAACATATTATCTCACCTCCTATCAATTATATCAATGTATGGGCCGTAGAACTTTTTCTTGTTCTTAAACAGTTCTTTAATGCCATTAACAACTCTCCATATGCCTTCATATACATAACCCAATGATGATTTTTCATCAGAATCACAAATGCGCAACAAGCGCATAATTGGACCCATAATTCTCACAATAATCAAACAATTATTCCAAAACTTCCCATCAACAACAATTTGTTTGACTTCTTTACCTTTTTCATTTTTCAACTCTCTCTTATATGCACTAGAAGTGACTAAAGCCTCCAAATGCTGTTTCAAATCATGAAGATTCTTCAAAACAATAAAATTAGTACCAAATCGTATTTTCGCAGGACGAAGAATCCCTCTCCAACCAGGCCTTTTTCTTAACCAACTAAGAATTCATTTTTGATTATGTACATACACAGTGACTCTTGAAGCAAGAGTAATTACATCTTTCACATGAGTCATTTCTCCAACATCTTTCATAATTAAATTCAAACAATGTACTGCACAAGGAGACCAACTAATTGTAGGATATTTTTCAGAAAGTAATCGACCAACAGCTTTATAATTACTCGCATTATCTGTGACCATGTGAACAACATTACTAGATCCAACAATCTCAACAATTTCTGAAAACAGATTACACAAATATTCAGCATTAGACTCAAAATTTGAAGCATCAACAGATTTGATAAATGAGATCCCACTAGGACAATAGACCAAAAAATTGATCAAACTTCTTTGCCTATTATCCTTCCAGCCATCACCCATAATTGTACAACCAGTTTCAGCCCATTTACTACGTAAATTGTCAACAATTAATTCAACTTGCTTCTTTGCATCTTTCAACAAATTAACCCTTAAAGCATGATAGCTAGGTCCTTGATAACCATAACCCATACTTGCTATTTTTCCAATTGCTTGTTGGTAATAGGGAGAATTACAAGCATTCATTGGAATACATGTTTCATAAAACCACAAAGCTATAGCCATGTCAGTATCATGCCATCTCTCTTTACTTTGCATACAAGACTTGATACTCGGTTGAGAACGATCAAGAGATTTACCTGTCATATAAGATTCAATGCCATATGCCTTTCTTTTTCCCTTATTCCCACTCACATTAGTTTGAGTTGCCTTTTTTTTGGATGAGGAATTTCTTGAACATCACCACCTTCAAATCCCGCTACACTTCGGCCAAAAGGATTTCCAATTTCAAATATCCCTTTTTTCTCTTTTGCTTTTTGAACATTTTCATTCAATGAATCTTCCATTATTTGCTGAATATCATTTGGCACATTTTTGCATGGAGCAACATTACCCTTGACTTTTGCAAGATGATGTTTCATTCGATTAATAACATCCCCTGTAAAAGTACTATTGCACCATTGACATATCAAAATTTTTCTACCTTGTGAATCTTGTCCTTCTATAACATGTCTCCAAGCCACATCAGCTTTTTGCCTATGATTTTCAGAACTTGACTTTGACGCTGATCCTTCATTTGTTGGTGTGGATTGTGAATCGATATCTTCCATTTTCCTACATTGGAAAGAATATTGAAAATATTAAATAATTTAAAAAACCTCCTATAAATGAAAATCTATAGCAATTATTACACATGAAAATACATTGCAAAGTTGAAATTAACATAGCTTTCATGATCTGTACAAAAAAATAATCAGCATGATCTGTAGTTTCGGTCTGGCATAAATTAAGGCAAGGAACATCTATTTCCAGCAATTCATTCCATCAAACGTTAGTTCCTCCAACAATGTAACAGTTTGGATCTCAGTTTTTCTTTACTAGTTTTAGCTAGAATTCTGAAATTTCCTAATGTTGCGTTTTGCTGAGCTTACAACCTTAATGTCCCTAAGCAAGAATCAGCTTTTCATCAGAATTTCCTCCATTAACCATTTCATTATGTATTCAAATCTAGCAAACATGCTGGAACTTGAAATGATTTCTAATTCTTTCTCTCGGCTACAACCAATATTTCCAGTAGCAGCAGCAACCTATGTTCCAGCTAAGTAGGCAAGGGATAATCTATTCAGTTACTGATTATCCTTAACAGAACGTGAAAGTTTATGACCAAGATTCCAGAGACTAAACAGAATTAAACACATTTCTGCTCTTAATTACAAATCTGATGCATAATGAATCCCAAATGCCAAATCTAATTAAACACCCCATCTTCTCATACACACCCGTAATATCCAAATCCCAAATGCCCAGTATAATGAATAAAAAAATTCCAGTCACAGATCAACTTTAGCATAACGAATCAGCAATAATAGCCTTCAGATTGTAAAAAATTACCAGACTTAGCTTCAGTTCACTCGCGTGCTAACTACTTGATTGTCTTGAAATCTGAAGGAACTGGTGGTGTTGCAGCGGTGGAGGCTAGAGATTGAAGGACGATCGATGAATCTCAAGAGATGGCGGTGGAGATCGGCGCTGAAGAAGAAACTCAAGAAAGGAAGAAAAAGTATGAAAAGAGAAGCCAAGTAGCCGATGCAAGTTTTGTCAATTTTGTCCGATTTTTTCAGTCAAATTTTAGCATTTTTAGTTGGTCAGTCAATTGTCAAATTTTGACTGAAAAAAAGGCCAAAAAAGAAAAAAAAATAAAAAACCGGGGTTAATCAGATTTTTCGGTTCACCGGTCAAACTCGGACTATGACCGGGTTTGACCGATTTTATAACATCCGAGTTTTTTAACTAACTCGGACCGGATGCCTGGCCGGTTCCTGGTCTTACCAGTCCGACCGGCCGGTCCGATCCAAGTCTGAAAACACAGGGAAGACGGTTCCTAGCAAGCTGGTACAATTTAAAAATAATTAGGTCTAATAATAAAATAATGCATAGGAAATGAACTATTTACAACACAATATATAATTTTAACTTGTTAAACGGCTTTTCTTTGTTATAATAAGGAATGACCAAATCATGTAGAAGAGATATTAACCTTGTTCATCAACAGGTTCAATTCCTTCTCCTACTCTAAGCAAGAAATCTGAAAAAGCTAGATTTAAGACAACTCTCATATTTGTCATCAATTGGAGTTTATACATATGAGACTATAGAGGTGAATTTACAAGACTTGATCTAATCAAATCTTCCTTAGTTACCTGTTCAATAACCGGTAGAATTTGTCAGAAATCACCGCCAAGAACTAATAATCGGTAGAATTTGTCAGATTCCATTATATCTTTAAGAAGAGTATTAAATGCCTCAATTGTTTCTCTTTTTGCCATTGAAGCCTCATCCCACAAGATTAATTTAGCTTCAAAGATTAGCTTGGCAACAGCAATTTGTTTAATCAAATTGACAAGTTTTTTGTGTTGAAAATCCAAGGGAATCTTGAACCTAGAGTACACAGTCCTACCATCAAAAAGGACAGATGTTACGACACTAGACGTGGCAACTGCAGTTGTCACATATCTTTGTGAGTGCAAAACTACAAGAAGTGTTCGATATAAAAAAGTCTTACTAGTTCCACCTGGGCCATCAATAAAGAAAGTCTGACTTTTTGAGCTGTAGATTGAATCTAGAATAAAATCAAATGCATATTTCTATTCAACATTCAATTTTAAAGGAAGAGGCATGTCTTCTGGATCAACCTATATATTTCTTTCACTGTCAATTTCTTTAGTCAGTCGCTCATTGTAAGAGCATGTAAAAGATTTTTCAACAAAATGATAATCATCCAGGCCTTTTTCCATCTGTTCCAATGTCCTGTTAATGTCTTGAAGAACCCTTCTTTTAATCTCTGTTGATGTACAATAAGCATGTGTTCGGCCTCATTTATAATCAGAAGACAGCTCCTCCTTAAATGTTTTCCAACGATAGAACAAGAGCATGTCAAATAAAGCTCTTAATGAACAAGACATTTGGAAATAAGCAGCTTCCTGTAAAGTTTCTTCTATATAGGAATCAGATTCCAACAATCCTAACTATAAACAAGCCTCCCTAAAAGAACTCATTTTGCGACCTCTAACCATGAGCAACTCCTCAACTGACATTGGCCCTCGAACATGTGTAAGTAAACGTCTCAAGTAATATCTTTCTCCTTCTCTAGGCTCAAAAGTTACCAGCCTGTGACCTTTCTTCGGCTTCTCTCTACCCATATCTTTGTCTTTGGTGTCCATACAAAATATTTAGGAAAATCTTTATATAAGCACTTCAAATTTTGAGCTTTAGCATTTGTTTTGTTCATTTTTAATAACTCAATCAACCTAGTCTTTAAAAAATTTATTTTCCTCAAAAGGTACAATAAATCTGAACTTTTATCAAAAGAAACAAATTGCTGGTCAGGAAGATAAACCTGTAGGGTAGAAACTGATGGATTCATTTTTGCTAATGAAAATTCATATATGCGCTAGAAAGTTTCCAGAGATGAAACCCAACACCTTGTTGAAAATTATTAATTTCATCATTGTTATGAGCACATTCTTGATCAATAACATCAAAGCTGATAAGACATGACTTTTAACAAATATATTTATAAAGGTACTTAACAATTTTCGCATTAGAGCAGATTTTCACATTCATGTGACAATCAAACAAAGCTAACAAGTATGGATTATAAGGTATCACCCATCTGTTGTTAATTCATGCTTGTGAACCTTTATTTTTCTGTCATCATTTCTTCTTTTGTAACATGGATAATTGTCCTCACCATGAACTGTATAAGGTGTAAAATTCTTAGAATAATGACTCTTGCATGCACCATCTCTCATGACTTTGGGTTTAATAGCTTGGACTCTAGTTTAAGTATAAACAGTAAATAAGCATGTGGAAAGCCACTCTTTTGAAACTCAATCACATACCACAAGCTGCAAGTTCTCCAAAAATTTGTTTCTTAAGCAGCTCGACTTTCAATATTTCATACTTAGTTCTTAATACTTTAACCAATAAATTAGCCCTATTCTATGGTTTCTTATGAAATTGAAGATTATCCTAAATTTCTTTCTACATTGGATTGCAAAATCATGCTAAGAAATATGTCAGACTTTCCGTACTTCTGAACTAGAGCCATTGCATCAAGATATCTCTGCCTCGTGTCTCTAGGGCCGTCAACAAATGAAGCTACTAAAACTATTCGCCAACCAACTCTAGAACCATTCGTTTGACCTATTGCAACACTGTCCATGACTTCTTGAAGAATCTTTGTTCGAATTTCATTTTGTTGCTTCTATGAAAATCAAGTCTGATGTCTCAATTTTTATATATGTACCAACAACAAATTATTGCAATAATCTCAAACTATGGAGCAACGTAGAATCGTCATGATTTTTGATTTGAAACCTATAACAATAATACTCTCTAGCTGATACAATACAATCGTCACCTTTTTTCTGTTCAGTAGCTAAATAGACAGAACAAAATCGTATAATAAGTGAACCTCTGATAAGCAACAATAGCATAAACATATGAATAAAAGAAATAAACATGCCTATATCTTTTAAGCTGAATAAATCAGAAGCATTTTAAACTGAAGTAAGATTAAAATCAACATCAGTATCACAATTATCTAGTCTTTTTCTCTTTGAAAAAACTCACTTAATTCCACGATGCCCCCTGGATTCACCTCTAGGAAACAAAAGAGGATACTGAAGCGGATCATGACATGCATAATATGGTTGTGAACTCTATAACTTGTGTTTGAATGGTTATATACTTGAATATGAGGGTTTTTTTCAATAGACTTATCATCCGTCTCAGTCTATATGGCAGCCACGTGAGAGACAATACGAAGATGAAAGATGTGCTAATCCAACCGAAGATAATATTTAAGAACTATAGTGCAATTCTCAAGACTCGAAACACTCCTAAAATCCTTAAAAAAATTAATATAAGGATTATCCTGGAGAAATGTCATGAGTAGCTTCAGAATGCTTGGATAGAGTTTATTAGAATTTTGAGCCCTCTTTACAAGTTCCTCATCAGTATTATAAAAGTACAATTGAATTCCAGATGACTTATCAATTGAAGAAATTAAACGATTCAAAAAGTGATTGACTTGACATTGAACTTGAAGTGTATAGACACCTTTAGCATTCCTTGTTATTCGTGATCATACTTAGCACTATACGGTGTGAAAGCCACATTATTATTTTATGTATGAGCATTATTTCTAAAATGCTCACATTCTTCATCATCACCAATAAATAGCCGTTTAAGAGCATAATGCATACGTGGGGCAACACTAGATACCTCTTCTTTCGAGCAACAAAAAGAAGGAGGTTCTGAATGAAATCATTTAGCACCACAATGAATATAGTTTGAAGCAGTAGGAAGAATAACAGATTCACTTGGAATCCTTTCTAGGCGAGCTAATTTTGAAAGTCTAAGTTGAACACCTATTCCTGAAAGGAGTTTAACATAATGACTAGACTATACAGACCTTACTAATGATTGTAAATAGAAGCAGCTTACTGTTTAAATAAATATTGACCAACCTGAAGGATCTCATCCAACGAGTATTAAAGTATGATGAACTATTGTAGAAGTACATATTTCAGACTTTTGAGAACTTAGAAAATAGATGTTATGTCTTGAGAATGAACCAAAGATAAAAGTTCAAAGGATAAAAAGACAATAAATACAATATCTATGACTAAGAGAGGTGAATGAAATATTTGGTACAAAATACAAATACACATGTACAAGAGATATTTGGGGTAGATACAAAGTTGAATAGACTCTAACAGGCATTAAAAAATTGGGTTCTGAATAGATTGTTAATAGAAGATAAAATAAAAATAGATGACATGGAAAGAGTTAACAAAGATACCTCCTATAATAAGAAAATGACAGATGGCCATTAGCCAATAACAAAATATCACCATACCTCTAGAAAGAAGTGACAATGCACAGCTCAGTATAACAGAAGAATGTGATCAATTTTTCGATTGTAAATTACTACTAACACTATCTAATATCTCCATAACTGCATCCCTATTCAATCCTCCTCCAATATTGAAAGATGAGTCATACAAATTAACACAATCTGACGTAACATGGTCAGATTGACTATTAAATGATTGGTTTCTATCATCACCTAACAAACACCAATCTGAACATAACCAAATAGAGTTCTAGAAAAGTAATTTCTACTATTTTGTCTAGAGCTCTGAAATTTTATTGTTTCATTAGAAGAAGATATAGAGGCATTTCTCCTCTTTGTAGCGTTACTCCCTCAGCGATGACGGAAGAGATCAGCCTTCTCAATATCTGGCATTTCTACATATCTTTTACGTCTTCTAGCATTTCTATCCATCTTTCGATAATATAGATGGATAAGATAACAAAAGAAAAGGCAGAAATAGAAAAGTATTTAAAAGGGTTAATTCCACTTTGTCCCCCCAAACTTTGGACGATTATCCACTTAAGTCCCTAAACTTCAAAATGGGACACTTAAGTCCCTAAACTTATAAATACCTCCCACTTAAGGAAAATTGTTAACAAATCCTGAATGTCTTTGGTGGTCGAAGTGTCCCATTTTATAAGGATTTAGGGATTTAAGTGTCCCATTTTATAAGTTCAGGGACTTAAGTGGGAGGTATTTATAAGTTTAGGGACTTAAGTGTCCCATTTTGAAGTTTAGGGACTTAAGTGGATAATCATCCAAAGTTTGGGGGGACAAAGTGGAATTAACCCTATTTAAAAATAAAAGTAAAAGCAAATTAAAAAGTTATACAGTAGGCACAAAAGAAAGCATGGCAAAAATAATTCTATAAAAGAGGATAAGAAATGGACAGAACATTTAACGATAGCATAGAATCATGAAGAGCAAACAGCTCAACAACCTTGCGGCAGCAAGTAAAATAGGAGAATGAAATAAATTTTTTTTAAAAGGAATGCGCCAAAGTAAATACCTGAATCAAAAACTACAGCAAAGAAAAACTACCAAAGGGATGAAGCACTTAAAACCAAACTATACAATGAAAATGAAGCTAAAGTCAATAATGGTGAAGTGTATAATTCTAAGAAACCAAAGCTAAAAGAAGTAAGATTGTACTCACCAAGAAGACGAAAAAGGTTACACAAACTAATAAAGAGCAACACATAGTAAAGTAAAAAATGATAATAAAACAGAGAGGACCACCCACCAATAACGTAGAAAAGGTACTAAAAACATAGAAACAAAGCTAAATACTAACTAATTGAGTAGCAAATGCAGACATCTAGCAAGCAGCGAATAGGATTTGAAAGTGTAAACTACAATGAAAAACTAAATAAACTTAAGCCTAGCAAAAAAATCTAACAAGCTAATTTAGCCAGTAGACTGTCCTTTTTTTTATGGTAAAAATAAAAGAGAACTTAGATTGAAACTACAATATCAAATAAGAAAACCAAAGAGGACAATAAAAGCATAGTAAAAATACAAAAAAATGTTAGACAAAAACAACAGTTCAATTATACTAATGTACATTCAACAACCTTTCTATGAACAAATTTCAGAGGCGAGGTACTAAGATAAGCAAAAAAAAAAATTAATACAGAAAACAAATCACACAGAGTATAGAGAAATAGTAACGTACATTTAGCCAGACATGTATAAGTTCGTTTAAGAGCTAAAACCACAACAAAAAAATAAAAATAGAAAAAGAAAAAATATACAAGACACAGTAAAATAGCTTGATAAAATTGGAGAAGAACGCAGTTGATAAAATTGAAGAAGATTTAGTTATACCTCACAGAGTATAATTCTCTAAGATACAAGGCATCAATAATCATTACATCTTATTTGCAGAAACAATTGAAAATCTATTGCGAAACTAATTTCTATTAATACATAAATAAAAATAAAATGATTAAATAATCATTCTATTGAACTTCTCATCTAATTCTATATTAGTAATTTCTGTAGGATATCTTTTTCCTACTTTGGAAAATAATTTAGGGAGATATATGAATTTAGCATTTAAAAATTTCTCAGTATGATGATTATTTGATAAAGTATAAGAAATCATATATGTAATAGAGTATGGTCTATTTCCAATGAAAACAAGAACCATATATGTTCATTATTAACATAACGGATCCAAATATAACATTTATTCAATCATTATTTGATTATTCTACTAGCAATCCAACTCTAGCAATCCTAGTCACCATCAATCTCAACAAACTGATATACATACTCATCCTTTGCATAAAATGTTAAAATATTGGGATGAACATCAACTTCCTCCCCGGCAATGGCGCCAAAAACTTGACCAGCACGGGGTATACATATACAATTAGCTCATCCACAATCAAGTATCCCACACGCGATTTTTCTGTAAGTATACAGGTCATAAATGAGTATAGGGTATTAAGGGTCGATCCCACAGGGAAGATTTTCAATTACCTGTGTTTTTGAACTCTTTTATTATTTAGACTATCACAAGTACAAGTAATTAAGTCTACACTACAAAAATACAATGAAAAACTCCTAGAGGTATGGAATTCTTTAATATTCTTGCAAATGAAGTTATCGGTCAAGTGAATGCTATTATCTTGGCTAGTTATTGCGTAATTTCCTAATGTATGTGAAACCTACTCTCATAGTGAATCAACTATACTTGTAGTTAAGTCATACCTACTCTCATGGTTATGAATTAACTACAAGTTCATTTCTTCTATGAAATTACATGAAACAAGTCATTGCTCCTCTACTCTCGTGAGTGAACTCCCTAGATTTATCACTTCCTTGAACTACTGTTAAATTCCAATTCTCATTGCAAACTTAACACCTTTAGATAATCACAACTAATAGTCAATTAATCATGATTAGAAAAGTAAAAGTGATAAATAATTTGTTCAAAATAATATCATCAAATAACCAAGTAAACATCACTAATAAGATATAGAAAGTCCATCCATACTCTAGGCATAAACTTTAACTAAACATGAAAACAAACACCAAACTTGTATTATAGCTAAACATGAATTTAAATACAAAGAGAAAGTGATAGGAGAGAAGTTACCCTTGTCACATGATCTTCATGCTCTCCATCTTTGCTCTTCAATCTTCATCCAAATCTAACTACAAATACAAGAAGGAAAAACTACATTAACTACTCTATACTACCCTAACTAATGAACTAAGGAAATTATAGTGAAGACTATATTTTTGGTGAGTTTTTCTAACCTTCCAAAGTTATGAAAATGTTCTCCAAAGGCCTCTATTTATAGAAGATTCAAGAGCCAAATGAATTGTTTTTAGTTGTCATTTTTTACTCTTAAAAATTCTATGAGTTGTCTTTTCAACTTTATAACTTTTTCTTGATCAGATACAACCGAAATTGATAGCTAGAATTGAATTGGAAAAGTTGTGTGAAAGCAAGGCAAGTTGATGAGCAAGTTACAGAAAACAGAAGAGAATACGCGACTTCAACTTGTGTATTGGATAGTCGTGTATTCAATTCTATGCACTTCAACTACTATTTTCTCAATGATGGAGGGTGAGCTAACTCTTGTGCAAAACATGAAAATTGTAGCCATTTGAGTTAACTTTTCAATGTCTCAAGACATCCCATTTGGAGCTCTGTAGACCGAGATATGACCGAAATACCCTTGATTGGTCAGAACTCTATTTCAGTTTTTGACAACAGAGTTGCACTTCTGTATTTCGACTTTTTGACAAGGAAGATGACTGAACTGGATTTCGATGTTTTCATACCAAATGTAGATATGTCTCTTAGTTTTAAAATGGTTCAAGAATCACCTCAATCAATGCTTGTAGCTTAAGATATAGCCGAAATACCACAAGGTGTCAAAACTGTGAAACTTGCTTCCTTTTATTCTTGGTTGCATTTCCTCTTTTGAACTTCATATTCTCTTTTTGTCACTTTGAACCATCATCAATCATCTCTAATCACTCCATTTGATGATTGAATCATTAAACCTACAAAAACATGAAATTTTTTGCCATAAAAATCCACAAAAATGCAATTTTCACACTTTAAATCACAAAATATATATTTTCACTAGAAACCTAGTTTATTATCTATAAAACTAAATAAAATACACCAAATCTAACTAATAAAACATACTAAAAACACGTAAAATATACTCTTATCAAAATTCATAAGAAATCAATGGATACATTACTTAATCACTAGTCATATTCTTATGGATTAGTCATGTAACTTGCAATTGAACTTGGATACAAATAGTCTGACATAATCTATTTGAACTCATCAAATATTAGAAAGACCATACTGACCACCATTACTACTAGTCAGAAGCAATTTATGAAACATTCTGGAGACTTTGAACTAATGGCTAGAGAGACTATTAGGCACATGGCTATAAAATTCTAAGTCTTTACTATTTCAATAATCAGCATGATATGAATTATAATTTGATTGTAATCTAATGACTAGTACTTGAACTGCAAGTATTGATCGAAAATCTAAAGAGACTTGATATCAGCAATCCAAATTGATTTGAAGTCCATCTAGTGAAAAGTTCGTGGTAAATTACAAATTCTATGCATCCAATATGATCAATCACATTTAGATTACTAAATGATCTCACAGACTACCTAAAACAATCTCTTAGGGGATCTATATATTTTCTATTAATAACTACTAATAGATTAGTCAAAACGAAATCAATTGGATCAATCAGGACATGAACTTATCAACAAATTCCATAAGTTTTGAGATCCAATTAGTTCTACTAAAATTCATAGGTATGATAAATCTTAAAATCCGAATTGATAAAAATAAAATCTTAGAGTCTTACTTGCATTGCAGTCATGAGTTGTTATCTGACTTCAAAGTTCCTTCTCCTTACTCTTTTTCTCTTTCAACAGTTTTCTTACCCTCTCCCTCAAACTCACCTTTGTGTTTGTCAGTTTGCTAGAGAAAGGAAAAGATGACTTAGTCTTGTGTGTAGGGTATATATAAACCGCAGATTAGTAGTGTTGTGTCAAGACTCAATTAAAAAGTTAACGTCCTAATTATCAATTGATAATTTTTTCTAAATGGATTGATTGAGATTTGATTAGTAATCAAACATAAATGCTATTAATTGTATTTTAAATCTTACCATGAGAAATATCCTAATTGGTAATGGAAATAGGCTTGATTAATGATTGATTGATAATTAATGATACTAAGTGTAATTGGAAACCTTACCATGAAAATTAAAGAAAAGCACTGACTATATTCATTGAATCTTATTACTACTGTTTAGTAGTATGACTGGATTCCTTTGCCTAAGTAATATGGTAAAGGCATGATTTTAGGATATTACATTCTATTCCCCTTAAAATAAGTTTCATCCTCGAAACTGACATACCTAATGTAAATAATTGCGGATATTTTATTCTCATTTTTTCTTCCAACTCCTATGTTGCTTTTCTCTCTGTTGGACTTTGTCATACGGAATTGTCCTTTGCCACACCTGATCCTTTTGATTAACAATCTTCACTAGATGCTCTTCATAGGATGTGTTTTCTCTCACTGCAAGTGGTTGAGCCTTCAACACATTACTTGGATGAAAGACATACTTCCTCAATTGGGACACGTGAAAGACATTGTGGACTTTAGATAGAGCAGGTGGCAGTGCCAAATGATACGCCAAATTTCCTACTCTTTCAAGTATCTCAAAAGGGCCTAAGCATTTGGGACTTAATTTTCCATTCTTTCCAAACCTTATAATACCTTTTGAAGGGGAAATTTTCAATTATACCTTATCTCCTTGGTAAATTCTAGCGGTCTCATTTTTGTGAGAACCCAGCAAAAAAAAAAATTTTATTTAGGTATTATTTTATTCCGGTGCACCCGTTTTCTTTTATTTTCTTTATTATATTATTTTTATCCACATTTTATCGGTACATATAGTTTTTAAATCATTTTTCTAGTATAAGTTAGTTTGTGAGAAAGTAGCAACGTATTCTGGACGTAGGACCCGCTAGTGCATTAAGTGAGAGAAATTCAGCCAATTAGGTGAAATTTTTGCGTAGAGGGATTTATTACGAGGTATTAGGAGATAGTTGGAGGTTACCTAGATGGATTAACCATGGAGGGACAAGAGGATAACTCTAAGCAAAATAAAGTGACAAGTGTCCAAGTATGAGTGGAGTAGACTTGCCTAACTTTGCCTAACTTTCTTTAAACTTTACCAAAAGTCCAAATTTGACCAAATCATCTTCACTCCTTCATCTCTCTTGGCCAAAACTCCCTTGGAAGCAAAGGAAAGAAACCTTCAACCTTTCATCTTCAAATCCTTGCTCAAATCCTGAAAACTCACCGATTATTTCTTGAATTAGTCCATAAAATCATCTTGCTAAGGGTGTTTGAAGAACTTGGTGGTGTTGTTTTGGAAGAAAACCTCCTAAGCTACACCCTTTCTTGAAGAACTAAGGTATCTTGCTTGGAACTCCCTTATTGTTTCTAATAAAGGCCAATTGGTGCCTTATAGTAGCTATATACGTGATTTTACGGAAGATTTGGTGGATTGGAGTGAAGCTAGCTAATTTTCTGATTTTTGTGGGTATTTTTCTGTTTTCCAATGATGGATATGATTGAGCTTGAATTGGTGGTTCTAAATGGTGTTAAATAGCTCTCTTATGCGTTAATTGTGGTTAATTGCGGAAAATTTCCGCTTGTGCGGAAAATTTCAGATTTAGGGTTTTCTATGGTTGATTGTTGAGCTTCTAATTGGCTAAAATTGAGGGGTATTGTGGCCCTAATGAAGTATATTGGATGGCCTATGAATTGTTTGGATGCTTGTGGTTGTGTTGGGTGGCTTTTAATAGTTGTCTTATAGGTTGGTAAAGCTGAAATTTTAGGGAAAATGTTGTCCAAGTGTCTAGGGTATTGGATTCCTATGAGTTGGGTTGAGATTTGATAGAAATGAACAGTCTTAGGGTTTGTTTCTACTTTTGACCCTAAATGTTATGTATTTCTTATTTCCAAGCTATATTTGGTTCTTGCCTTAATAGTTCCTAGAGAAAAAGGTATTCGACTTGTGTTTGAGTCTTAATTATACTTTCTTGATTATTATAGGGCGTGCCGGTGATCCGAGGCTCACGTCGGGCGAAAACTTGTGAAATTACTTTGTTTGACTTGGTGAGTGTACTACTCACATGTTTGTTATTCCGTGGCTTTCTTGTACTTGAATGCTGTGATTTGGACTGGTTGTGATTATTGTTTGGGCTAGGTGAGGCGAGGGTGTACTTTACCACTCTCGTACTCTCTGGTCTCCTTTACTGGTTATTATATTAGGCCTACTTGTTTGTTTATTATATCACTTGAATACTCTTGACTGTACTTGATTTGGTGTCGCTTGGATACTGACCTTTACTGTAACTTTGGACTTTTGCTGTTCACTCTGAGCTCTACCTCATTGGAAGTCAATTGACTCGAGCCAGTAAGGACTTGGTCGAGGACATTTGACAAGCAATGGGGACTGTATTTGGGAATCTTTGGGTATGAGACCCTTGATTCCGGTATACTCGAGTAATATCAAATCTGTACTGTTTGGTGTTCGGGCCCGGTAAGGGGAAAGTGAGGTGGACGGATAATTGGAGTAAAGAGGAGTCTACGATCATGATTACCTGGTATACATTGACGGAGGGTCAATGAGATGAGATCAAGTATGGTAAAAGAGGAAAAGGGCTCTTGAGAGCTATCCGTATCCTTTTATTCCTTATACTTGGGTGTTGTCGCTTTTGCTTACTTGATGTACGTATTTGGATTGAATATTCTTGTGTTTATGTGTTCCTGGTATAGTACGTGATGGTACCTCATTGGGCGGAAGCTCACTCCGTTAATTTTGTTTTCCTTACAGGGAATTATCTTTTGGACTTTTGATTTTGAAGAATGAGTTGAGTAGAGCTAGTCGAGAGATGTTGTATAGCTCCTCAATAGTTGAAACCTTAATTGTACTTGGATTTAAATACTTCCTTTTGGCTTGTGAACATACAAATGTGGTTTGTAACAGTGTGTGTGTACTTATGTTCAATGTATTATATTTGGCTTGTATATATTCCTTTCAGGGATTGTAAGAAGTTACTTGTATTCGATTGGGTCTTGACGGATTGTGTCGTGGTAGTCACTATTCACTTTACGTTTTGACTTTTGTTTTTTTTTCCGTTTCTCGATTGTTGGTTTGGTTAAGCGCGCTAATAGACTCCCGAACGACTTGAGTTGATGTTTTACTGTTTTAGTAGTCCTGGCGAGAGCTGGGCAGGCAGTCCGCTAACTCCTTTGGTACGCCTTAGGGGAAGGTGGGGCTGTCACAATTTTAGTATCTACCCCACTTTTATTATGATCCTGAGCCATCTTTAATTTGTCTTTGATGATTCTAACTTTCTCTAAAGTCTTTTCTACCAAATCTGGTTCAGAAATTAATTGCTCCCTCCGACTTCATCCTAATATAATAGTTACACTTCCTTCCATATAATGCTTCAAATAGGGTCATTCCAATTTCACTATGGTAGCTATTGTTGTAGGAGAATTCCATTAACTTAACCATTCCATCCCAACATCCTTTAAATTTGAGTGCACATGCTCGCAACATATCCTTCAAAGTCTGAATTGTTTGTTCAAATTGTCCATTCGTTTGTGGATGAAAAGTAGGACTCAATCTAAGATCTGTTCCCATCATTCTTTGGTATGTAGACTGAAATCTTGATGTAAACCTAGGGTCTCTATCAGACACAATACTTATCGATACTCCATGTAAACAAACTATGTCTGAAATGTACATCTTCACCAATTTTTTTATGAAAATTCCATTTGCAATGGATAGGGAATGTGCAATTTTTGATCAAATGATCCACAATGACCCAAATGGTATCATGGCCTTCTTTGGTCATTGGTAGTACCACCACAAAATCCAATGTGATATGCTCCCACTTCTATTGTAGGATCTCCAATGGTTGCAGTAATCCAGCAAGTTTTTTATGTTCAGCCTTAACCTATTGGCATACCAAGCATCTCGCAACATATTCAGCAATTTTCGTTTTCATCCCATTCCACCAGTACATCTGTTTTAGGTCTCGATATATTTTAGTTTCTCCTGGATGTATAGAAAATTTTGTACTGTAGGTCTTGTTTAAAATTTCCTTCTTTACTTCTTCATTCTTAGGTAAACATAACCTTCCCTTCATCTATAGGCTACCATCGATTTTCACTTGAAAATTCTCGGATGGTTCAACTTTAATCTTCTCCTTTACCTTCGCAAGTTCATGATCTACCCTTTGTGTGTTTTTAATTCTATCAATCAAAGTTGGTGCTAACACCAATGTAGTTAAAACTCCATCAGTAGAATCTACCACATCTAAGTTCAAATCTGTCATTTGCTTCCTCAAATTAGGGGTGCTAGCGGTAGTTGTTTTTCTACTAAGGCATCGGCTACTCGATATGCCTTTCCAAGATGATAGCTAATGGTCAAATCATAATCCTTTATCAATTCTAGCCACCTCCGTTGACTCATATTCAACTCCTTTTGAGTAAATAAATATTTCAAACTCTTGTAATTAGTTAACATCTCGCATTGTTCTCCGTACAAATAATACCTCCATAGTTTTAGTGCAAAAAACAACTGCAACTAATTCTAAATCATAAATCAAATATTTTTGTTCATATGGTTTCAATTGTCGAGAAGCATAAACAATCACCTCACCATTCTGCATCAACACATAACCTAATCCTTGTTTGAATCAATCACTATAAATCATAAAACCACCCGAACCAGATGGCAATGTCAATACAGGAGTCAAGATCAATTTTTGTTTCAACTTTTGAAAACTTGCCTCACATTTAGGTGACCATACAAATTTAGCTCACTTGTGAGTTAACTTGCTTAAAGGCACATCTATTGATGAAAACCTTTCAACAAATTTTCGATAATATCCTGCTAATTCTAGAAAACAAATTACTTCTGTCACATTAGTTAGCCTTGGCCAATCCACAATAACTTCTATCTTCTTAGGATCTACTACCACACGTTGATCGGATATTACATGTCCTAAAAAGGTCACACTCCTTAGCCAAAATTTGTACTTGCTGAATTTTGCATATAACTTTTCCTTCCTTAATATCCCAATACTTCTCTAAGATGCTCAGCGTGTGCTTCTTTAGTTGGGGAATATATTAAGATGTCATCTGTGAAAATCACCACAAACTTATCTAATTGAGACCTAAATACCTGATTCATTAAATCCATGAATACAGTAGGTGCATTGGTTAATCCAATGGCATAACTAAGAATTCATAATGCCCATACTTTGTCCTAAATTAACTTTTAGGAATATCCCCTTCTTTGATTTTCAATTAATGATATCCAGATCTCAAATCAATTTTAGAAAATACTTTAGCACCTTTTAGTTGATCAAATAAATCGTCAATTCTTAGGAGTGGGTACTTATTCTTGACCATGATTTTATTTAATTCTCGATAATCTATACACAGTCTCATACTCCCATATTTCTTTTTAACAAAAAGCACATGTGCTCCCCAAGTTGACACATTCAACTGAATAAATTTCTCATCAAGTAATTGCCTTAGAAATGGGTACTACTTCAGGTACCAAATTGATTTCAAACTCTATTTCCCTACCAAGGGTTATTCCAGGTAATTCATCATGGAAAACATCTAAAAACTCTTTAACTATTGGTATATTTTCTAAGGAAATACTAGTCTCTTTAGTGTCTACCACATAAGCAAGATAACCTTCAACACCTTTTCTTAATGCCTTAGATGCTTGTAATGTAGTCAATAATAATTACCTACATATTTTCTTCTTATTTTCTAAATTTTCTTTAAAAGAAAACTCGTCTTTAGTAGAATCATTAAAATTCACTTTTTTTCTCCTACAATCAACCTGTGCATGGTTTCTAGTTAACCAATCCATTCCTAAAATGATATCAAAGTTACTCATATTGATTTGGACTAGATTAGCTTGTAATGTTCTACCCTCAATTTCAACCAAACAATTATTATATTTTAGGTGAGATATAAGAACCCTATTACCAAGAGCAAGCAAGCGATATAGGTTATCTAACCATTCAGGTTACATGTTCAAGGTCTTAACAAACTTTCTAGCCACAAAAGAATAGGTAGCATCACAATAAAAAAAAACTTAAACAGACGTAGAGTTTACAGGAAGTGTACCTGTGACTACATCATTAGATCTTTCTACCTCAAAATCAGTCATCGCGTGCACCCTTGCATTGATTCTTGGCCTAATTTTAGGGGGCTTGGTAGACTTATCATCTTCTTTCTTAGGATTTGGACAGTTCTCACTCGATGACCCATCGGTCCATACCCAAAATAGGCACTAGTGTTTAGACAGCATTCTCCCAAATGCTTCCTATGACAAGTTTGGCACTCCTTCTTAGTATGAACTTTTCCGTTAGATTAAGATATAGCCATCTGTGGAGAGGTATTCAACTTTCTCCTTACCAGTCTAAAACCCCCCCCCCCCCAACTTAGTCTTTTCGGACCGACCATACTAGCTTCACCCTCAAGTTGAGGCCTTTTGCCTTTTTCTTCTGCTTGAAGTCTTTTGATATCTGCCTCAATTTTTACATTTGCATTGAACAGTGTATCATAGTCAGAGATCATAGTTTTTGACAGCTTTGATTCCATTTTGCTTGACAATCCCTTTGTGAACTTTAACCATTTTAACTATTCATTTGTCATAGTAGAAAGGACAAACCTTCCCAAAGTCCAAAACTTATTTGCAAACTCGACGACCGACATACCTGGTGTTTGCTTTAGTGATTCAAATTCTTTTATTTTTTGAAGATGGACAGCAAGTGGAAAAAATAGTTAAGGAATGCTTCCTTAAATGTCTTCCAATTCATTGGCCATGCAATGATAGGTTCAACATTTTACCACCATTTCTCTACATCTCCAACTAAAAGGGGTGTGATTATCTCATGTTTCACTTCCTCTGAAACTTGCAATAACTTAAAGTTAGTCTTAACCCTCCCAACCATTTCTCTGCTTTATCCGGATTCGGAGAACCATCAAAAGGTTGGGACTTGCACTTTCTTCATTCTCTTGTAGTGTACATGAATACCAATCTGGCTCTATGCATTTGCTTGTACCGCTTGGACTTGCAACTGCACATGGCCTTGTATAGCTTGTGCCACAGCAGTTAATGTTGTGATAAATTCTGGTGGCACCATCATTATAGGTCTATTCCCACCTTGACCATTCACAGTTTGATTGTTGTTTCCATTACCATCTTGATTATTTGTATTCTGGTCGTTACTACTCTCATCTTGACCGTTACTCCTAGTTCGTACCATTTTTCTAAAATGACAAAATCTATCAACTCATTTATCTTGCACTAAAGATCTATATACATTGAACAGCCTAAGTTCAAGTCATAATGAGAGTCTTTTTTAAAGTTGTTGTCATTTTTTTGCCTCAAAATATAAAGCAAGAGAAGAGTTATCTAGTGCAAACAACTAATGAATGTAATAATCAATGATAAGCATGAATTTCATGAATTATTCGATCAAAAGTTAAACAAGCAGATATCAAAACTAGAATATTAATAATAATGTTGCTAATAAAATTGTCAAAATTAGGGAATAATCCTTAACTTATTACAACTTATTATAGAGATTTTATTTCAAATAAGTGGAATCATATTGGTTGTCTATCGTATCAAGATATTAAAGATCCACTATATCCCTAACACCTAAATCATTTTCATCTGCTCGAGCATACTCAAGAGCATTATCATTACCTATTTCCTCCAAGTTCCTCTTGCTCTTCCTTCTCTATAGGATCCTCTTCTTCTTCTTCATTCATAGCATTCTCATTCTCATTGTTAGCCATGACAGGGATATTCTCACCCTCATTATTACCTTCATCATCTATATTCAGCCAAAAGTTTCCAAACTCAGGGACTGGTGCAAGCGTGGTTATGATAGTGCAAAACTCATTTCTCTTTTGCTCATATTTGGCCCTTAGATCATGGTAGGCCATTCCTTGCTCATAGGTATAATTATTCATTTCCTCCACCACATTCTCCCAATAATTGGCCTCAGTCCTCCAAGTTTCAATAACCATTTTCAAATGGATATTTTCATACTTCAAATTATCGACTTCCAAGTCCAAAGCAATATTTCTATTCCTCAATCTAGCCGTGTTAGTCACTAGTTTTTGAATATCATACCTTAAACTTTTCTTTTCCTTTTCTATCTCCGCATTAGAAATCAGAAGTTTGGTAATTTCCTTATGCAAGGCATCTTCCCTTAATTTCTGTCCTTGAACCCCTTAGTTTTCTCCTTAAGCTCCCTTTTTAAACTCTCGATCATCCCTCTGGTAGCCACCTCAACCTGTATTGCCTTTTTCATCCAATCCTCAATTAAATCACCGAGCTCCTTCTTTGACTTCTCAAGTTCGTAAACCCTAGTCTGCAACATCTCATTTTCATCTCTTAGGCACCTAACATTGCATCCAGTTGCCTCTATTCTTTGACTTCTCAAGCTCCTAAACCCTAGTTTGCAACATCTCATTTTCATCTCTTAGGCGCCTAACACTGCATCCAGTTGCCTCTATCAAACAATTGCACTCTTTTCCCTCAACGTGATAAACAACATGTTCAGCCATAACCTACACGACCAAAAAGTTCTCGTTAGTAGAAATTTTAACTTAAAGCGAATTCAAATCTCCCAAAATACAAATTAGGAATCACATAGCTTAATATCTAGAATCTATTTTTATAAGATCTAGATATTGCTCTGATATCACTAAAACTATCATGCCCCAAACCCGTACCTTGCCTAGAATACGACGACGGTCGCCATACCCCAAAGAGTATAATTCTCCAAGATACAAGGTATCAAGAATCATTACATCTTATTTGCGGAAGCAATAGAAAATCTAGTGTGGAACTTATTTCTATTAATACATAAATAAAAATTAAATGATTAAGTAATCATTCTATTGAGCCATATATGCTCATTATTAACATCACAGATCCAAATATAACATTTATTCAATGACTATTTGATTATTTTACTAGCAATCCAACTCCAGCAAACCCAGTCACCATCAGCCTCAACAAACTCATATATGTACTCATCCTCTACATAAAATGTTAAAATATTGGGATGAGCATCAACTTGCTCAATGAGTAAAACATACCGCCCTTGTTAGACCGAGTATGTTACATATATATACAGTTATACATTTCCAGAAGTTATACACATAAACATACAATTTTATGGAGAGCAAACATTCTTTGCACATTAGTATCATCTATAAACAATAATTAAATAGTTAATGGCTCTTAATAGTTACATGCCTTCATCAGCACTGAGTATTCAGTCTAGTGATTGACCCCACTAGAACGGGCAGTAAAAGGGACCTCTGGAGTATCCTTTGATCAATATTGCACTTTACTTTACATTGAAATTAGCAAGACTATAGCCCCTACCGATTATGTCATGACCATTAAAGTCGTTCCATTAACATTCACACTTAATCAAGTCAAATTACATAACATTGTATAAGCATGGACATCTTATATACATTTTGATCTCATAGCAAAAAAAAAAACAATTAGCTTCAACAAATATAGCCATACAAGTTCCTTTTTCATATAGAGAAAGTAAACACCTTGTTAAACATTGCCAACACGATTTTAGAAAAATACAAAGGGGTAAATCCCACTCACTTCAATCAATTTGGAAGAAAGTCCTACTAGGGTTCTTGATCCTTGCCTTCTATCCCTAGAGAGATAACATGTAAATCTATTACTGTAAACATATTGACTGTTCGTCACTTATTTCTTTAATACATCCCCTATAGATATTTAAACCTAGGACACCTAACATTCCTAAACGAGTAAAGTTTCTATATCTAATATTTCCCTTTTAAGTAAGCTTCCTATTTTACAAATATCCTCTCTTGAAAAGTTACTATTTTTGGTAAGTCTAAACAACTTCGGAAAGAATCCTAATTTAGGTCAATATTCTTGGAAAAATCAATCATTAAGAAAAGTTTAGTTAATTTAGTTAAGTCTTTATTTTAGGAAGGTCATGAATAAAATTTAGGAAAGTCCATAACTTTGAAAGTCATTTATTTTAGGAATTAAAAGGCCAATACATTCAGTTTCATTCTTGATTATACGCATATAAATCAATGGATACATTATTTAATCACCAGTCATGCTCATATGGATTAGTCACGTAACTTGCAATTGAACTCGGATACAAATAGTCTGACATAATCTATTATAACTCATCAAATATTAGAAAAATCATACTGACTACCCTTCCTACTAGTGAGAAGAGATTTATGAAACATTTTGGACTCTTTAAACTAATGGCTAGAGAGATTATTAGGCACATGACTATAAAATTCTAAGTCTTTAATATTTCAATAATCAACATGATATGAACTATAATTTGCTTGTAATCTAATGACTAGTATTTGAACTGCAAGTCATGATGGAAAATCTAAAGAGACTTAATATCAGCAATCCAAATTGATTTGAAGTCCATCTAGTGAAAAGTGCATGGTAAATAACAAATTCTATGCATCCAATATGATTAATCACATTTGGGTTACAAAATGATCTCACGGACAACCTAAAACAAAATCAATCTCTTAAGGGATCTATACATTTTCTATTAATAACTACTAATAGATTAGTCAAAACAAAATCAATTGAATCGATCAAGACATGAACTTATCAACAAATTCCATAAGGTTCGAGATCCAATTAGTTCTACTAAAATTCACAGGTATGATAAATCTTAAAATCCGAATTGACAAGAATAAAATCTTAGTCTTACTTGTGTTGTAGTCATAAGTTGTTATCTAATTTTGAAGTTCCATCTCCTCCCTCTTTTCATCTTCCACAAGCTTGCTCACTCTCTCCCTCAAACTCACCTTTGTGTTTGTTAGTTTGCCAGAGAAAGGAAGAGATGGTTTAGTCTTGTGTATTGGGTATATATAAGCATCAAATTAGTAGTGTTGTGTCAATACTCAATTAAAAAGTTAACGTCCTAATTATTAGTTGATAATATATTCTAAGTGGATTGATTGAGATTTGATTAGCAATCAGACATAAATGCTATTAATTGTATTTTAAATCTTACCATAGGAAATATCCTAATTAGTAATGGAAGTAGGCTTGATTAATGATTGACTGGCAATTAGTGATACTAACTGTAATTAGAAACCTTACCATGAAAATTAAAGAGAAGAATTGACTACATTTATTAAATCTTATTACTAGCGTTTAGTAGTATGACTAGGTTCCTTTGCCTAAAAAATATGCTAAAGGTGTGATTTTAGGACATTACACATTTTTTAGTACACCTATAGGATACTTGATTGTCCTATCCATCAACTGGAACATAGTATATTAGTAACATTTAGTTCAGTTAATCCCTAACTTTCTAGCAATAGACAAAGGGATCAAATATACACTTGCATCTAAATCACATAAAGCACTTGAAAACTCAATATTACTAGTAGTGCAATGTATAGAAAAACTACCGGGATCCTTTAACTTAGGTGAAAGTTTGTTTTGAATGACTACACTACATTCCTCCATCAATGCAATTACCTCACCATCCATAAGCTTCCTTTTCTTGAGCATGATATTCTTCAAAAATCGAGCATAAGAAGGAATCTAAACAATAGCATCAAGGAAAGGAATATTAATATATAGTTGCTTGAAAATCTTCAAAAACTTATACAAACTCCCATTCTTGCTTCTCTTGCTTAAGCCTGTGAGGAAAGGGTATAGAAAATTCAATATTAACACTAGGATAAACTTTAGGAATAGGTAAATCCACATCAATAACTACATAATCTTTCTCCTTGTTAATTTCTCTTTTTTCACTTTTTTTTTCCTCTTTCTTATTCTCACAAGATACACCAAGGTCGAGATCCTCCAATTGCTTGCCATTTCTGAAAGTGATGGCATTAATTTGCTCTCTAGAATTCATCTTAGTCTTATTTGGTTGCTGTCCAAGTTGCCTAGGGTTCAATATATTTGACCAATTTGGAGTTCAATGTTCCTATACATGTTGTTCATTTGGTCAAACCAACCCTCAACTCTCTCGAATCTTTTCGCAGTGGAATTAGCTAACTTTTCAATTTTTCTATCCGTCTCACTAGCAAACTTGACCAATTTCTCATTTGTGCTACTAAATAATCTCTCAATCGCCAACTCCTGCACTAGCTTAGTCTCCACGGGTGGTTGTTTTGGTTGGAAACCAGGTGGATTTGTCAACCTTTGTTGGTTCCCTTGCTCTTTCCATCTAATATTGGGATGATTTTGCCACCCTGGAATGTAGGTACTAGAATACGGATTGTTTTGTGGTTGATAATTAAAATTGTTGAGATACTATACCTGTTCAATACTAGCACAAACAAAGAGTTCATGATTACCTCCACACATAGAAGAACATGTAACAATTACATTGAAATTGGAACTAGAACTAGCAACGACATGCTTATTAAGCATTTTCACTACATTGTCCAATTTTGTAGACAACAAGTTGACAGAGTCCAGCTCATACATACTAGCTGTTTGCTTAGCAATGCCTCTTTCATTAGCCCACTGAAAATTATTTGCGACCATCTCCTCAATTAATTGTTGAGCTTCCTCAGTCAATTTACCCATCAAAGTTCCATTGACTACTACATCGACTACTACATCAACATGAGTCTTTGGCAGATAGGATAGTCCATTGTAGAATATTTGGACAATGAGCCAATTGGATAAACTATGGTGTGAGCATCTTCATTGTAATTCTCAAATTTGCTCCCAAGCCTTGTATGATGTTTCTTCTTCTTGACAAAAAATAGTTATATCCATACAAAGTTTATAGTTTTTGTGAGGACTCGTAAAAACTATTATTTTTAAGCCTAATTTATGGCTTAATAAATTATTTAATTGGATTTTTACCACGAGGAATATTTTCTAGTCTTATTAGACCTAAATACATGATAATATAACTTCGTTATATTTTCAAAGTGACTCGTCTCAAAAATTAATTTCCTGGAGTGCGTTTAGTAAAAATAGTGTATAGTGCTCGGAGATTTTACCGCATAGGAGCACAATAAGCTTGGAATATTGGAGACTTGTACTATGGTCCTAAAATAGGTAATCTTATGTATAAATACTCAAGTGATAGTTAGTAGTGCAATCGTTATAAGAATTTATCGGAAATTTCGCGTTATAGCGTTAAAATTGACGGTACGCATTTTCATATGCGCGACTTTATTTGAGGGACTTTAGACCCATATTTCGAGACAATTAAGAGTGAATAATATTTATATGAACATAAGTACATTAGAGGTTTAGTGCACTAGTGAACCAAACGCGAGAGAAATCGAGCCCTAAACGCACCAAACGAGCCCTAATAAGGGTTGACTTTGGAGTGATTGTACACCACTCATTTAATCTTCTCTTGGAAGCTAACTTTGATCAAAATTTCACTCTTCCTTCTCTCACCAACAGCCGGCCAGCCTTCCCTCTCTCTCTCACTCCCTTGCTTCACAAATTTCTTCATCAAATTAACCACAAAACTTCAACCAATCTTCACCAAACTTGAAGACCATCTAGCAAACTACTTGGAGGTTGGATCAAGCTAACTAAAGGGCTGCATTTCACGGTTTCTTGGAGCCTCTTGTGGACCGAAAATTTCTGGTTTAAAGCTCTAAGGAGGTATAACCTCATCCTACACCTTAAACTTGGATTATGATGGTAGAAATACATCTTTAAGCTATTGCATGTGTATGGATGGCTTGATATTGTTGGAAAATTTGAAAAGTGGGCTCTTTGAATTCCTACATTTGGGTTGGTGCTGATTAGAGGATTAATGTTGGATTTAATGGTAGTTTAGTGGTTAAAATGATGGATTTATGGAGTATTATTGTTGGAAACTCAAAGTTGAAGTCATGACAAGAAACTTCCGAAACTGCCCCTGTTTTGTTCGGCCATGATTAGGCCAATTTTTGGTGATTTATTGGTGTGAACCTGATGTTTATATGTTATGTTATATGTGTAAAAATTTTCATTGGAAAACGTTAACGTTTAGATGGGCAAATGAATTTATTTGAGAACTAGGCAAGCTGGAAATTATTTTCGGATAACCCTGTCCAGCGGTAGCATTTTGACCATAACTTTGTCCTCCGACGTCGAAATTGAGTGCCATCAGTGGCATTCGAAACTAGACATCCATACCTTTCTAACGGTATAAAATTCCTATTCTGATTCCATGTGTAGGATCCGAACCATTCGTTTTAAGATAGCTGTCCTGTCTCTCGGATCTGCTGGAATGATTTGTAGAGGCAGCAACTTGAGGCTCAATTTCGAGCTAGTTGCTTGCCAAATTTCAGAACGTTTCCTTATGTGAACTTTTATTCCTATGAATGTATTTTCCAACGCCATAAACCATGCTCAATTCCGAGCTAAATTGACTGAGTTGTGACCAAAACAATATGACTGCCCTGTTTTGGAAAAACGTAATATTTAGACTGGTTTGGGACAAAACCCGGGAGTGATCTTATTAATTGAATTTTTGATGCTAAACCATCACCAAAAGGTATCATGGATGTATCTTAGACCTTTATTTCACAAATGAACCATGGTTGGATAGCTTTCTTGGTTAAACGATTTGAATTGGGAAATGAAAGTCAAAAGGCAGATTGCCTTAGAAATTTTCCGGAACTTTGGATGATTAGTTAACTACCTTCCCGAGGGTATTTTTCCCTGAAATTTGATAGAGAGATACCTTTCATATAGGAATAAAATACTGCCAATTTTGATACCAATCCAAGTTCGTTTCGATACCTAATTAAATTTCTAGTGTTGGAGGTTCAAATCTGGAAATTCTTCTCCAGTCTTGAATTTCCCCAACTTTGAGCTACCGTATCTCGGTACTCGAAACTCCGATTCTTGATCCGTTTGCTTTACTATAAACCTCACTTGCAACTCTAATTGAGTTACAAATTTCAGAGGCCGGTTTGAAACGTGTGAATCGTGCCGAATTTTCAAAGTTGGCCGAAATCCCACTTAATTCTGCCTTGTAAACCGAGTCTGTACCTTCAAGCTCATTTTTGAGCACTTTCCACTTCGATTCATGGAAAAGTGTCTTCTAGGAACTTATAGTACTTTCTAAGAGGTTTCCAACGGTATAAAGTTTTCCAATTCTCGACTTGTGCCGAGTGAGTTACGATTTTTCAAAGATTTATAATAAAACTGAAATTTTCCAATTTCAAGGAAGTAGAGTTTTTCAAGAACCCTTTATTCTTTTGATATTATCTAAACGTTTTATCCCCGATTTCCTAGATAAAGACTTAAATACTTTTGAACGTTATCAAACCCCACTCGAACCTCGATTTACGAGTAATTGAGGTTCATTTTCACGGAATTCCCTCGATTAATGCTAGTGAACGAATTATTCCTCGATATTTGGGATGTGAATGATAAATTCACTATTATTTGCTCAGGCACACACGAGGACCTTCAAGAGGATTCCCCGGTGGACGCTTGAACTTCCCTTGACCTTACTCACACCTAATATTTAGTGAGTGTCAGGTGTATGTAAACTTGTTACATGTTTAATTGTTATTAATGATTGGAAATCTTGAAAGTGGAGTCGAGTGTGTACTTTACCACACTCGTTCTCATTAGAAATGAAATTTTAATGATTGAAATGCATTGAATGAATGAAATGTATTGGTATGCTAGTTGCATACGTCGTTGGAGTGAATCTCCTCGACACACAAGTGCACATGGGGGACGCCCAAATCTCATTGGCCGACCTTGGACTCGAGCCGGCATGGGTTTGGTCGGGAACCTTGGCGAACCATGAGATATATAAGCTTGACCTAATGAGAGGTCTTGCTTGGCATACTCGAATAGTATCGCCACAAACTAATGACAGGCGGGCCCGATACAGGGGTATGTAAGGTGAAAGGGGACAGGTTAAGTGGAGTTCTACGGACTAAACCTACCCGATTGACGGAGTGTCAATTCGTGGAGGTTATTGCTCGTGCAAGTGGAACTCAGCTCCTGAGAGCTACTATATCCTTGAATTATTTCTGTTTACTTTTCCCGCTCGAATTGTTAATTATTGCAATATTATTGCTTGACTTGTAAATTGAGATTATTAATTGAGCAATGTGCTTGCATGTGTGTTCTTGGCCTCACGAGCGTTTTGCTCACCCTGTAGATTTGTTTTCCTTAACAGGACTGGATTCGGAGACGTATTGGAGAAACCCTCCTGATGTACTTTTGTTTAAGGTTTCTATCATATTTTGACTATGCCTCTTGGTTTTGGGTTGTACTTTTGTAATTGGAATGTAGTATTTGGGCATAAGGTATTTTGGGTTTAAAGTTGTATTTTGAACACCCGATGTACGGGTTGGATAATGGATGACCATGGTTAAACTTGAACGCTTCCGCATCTTTGTATTTATTTTATTGTACTTGTGACGTTAGATTGGTAATAAGTTTGAATGTTTTGCGTGAGTCCTGGCGAGAGCTGGGCAGGCGTCCCGCAGATACCCTTTGGTTCGCCTTAGGGAGAAGTGGGGGCGTCACAGTTGGTATCAGAGCCTAGGCTTTAGATCTCTGTATTGTATCCTAGGCTTGAAGTTTAGGATGCCGGACTGTGGAACTGGTTGGGAATTGAAATGTAAAAATTTGGGCCTTGACGTGTATTTTGAATTTAAGTCGTATTATGATTATCGATGTAATGGTTACATGTTAAGTGACTTGTTAAGCTTGAACGCTTCCGCACTATTTGTATTCATGTTGCTCTCTTCGAAATGTTTAGTTCGGTTTTAATTTGAACGGAATTGCTTGAGTCCTGGCGAGAGCTGGGCAGGCGTCCGCGGATACCCTTTGGTCCGCCTTAGGGAGATGTGGGGCGTCACAGTTTTGCTGAGTGGAAAGAATTTATTTAAGAAGGCTTTGACAAATCGGCCCAAGTAGTGAAGGTGCTAGATGAATGTAATTGTAACCAAACTTTGTCTTTATCTCTTAACAGAAATGGGAACAATCTAAGCCTAATTGCATTATTCCTTACCTCGTTGAACTTGATTGTGTCACATATTTTCAAGAATGTAGACAAATGAGAGTTAGGGTCTTCGGTTGCATTATCTTCACATTGAGATTATTGGACCATTTGAATTAGTACAGGTTTAGGGTGCGTTTAATAAAACTAAAGTCTAAAAGCTAAAATCTAAAATCTAAATCCATTAAGTTATTAAATTATTAAATACTAAATTTGATATGCGTTTGAGTGTATATCACATTAAGTGATAAGTGAATAGTTTATCATTTATTTTTGTGAGCAACTTTTGCCTAGGAAATTTAGTGCCACTTGTTCAATTTTTGGTTATCAAATGCATCTGAACATATTAAGATCTGAATCCATTAATTGTAAGTGTTGAATCCATTAAGTTTAATCTCAAAATTATTAGAATTTACAGTAGGTCTTATAATGCTTGTTTGTAAACCATCAGCTCCTAGCAAAGCAAAGTCCTATAATGCTCTTCTTTTCGCCTTCTCAACCATAGGTTCAATTCATGGAAGTTTAATTATTATTTCACCTTCACTTTGAGTCTCCACAGTTTCTCGTAGTGCTTGTCTTTGTTGCCTCCTTAGGATTCTTTCAATTTTGGAATCCAATGGAACAGTTACCCATAGTGCTATGTGCATACACCACAAGGAATTACAATCAAGAACTTAACCAAAAATAAAGCCAAACAATAAATTACCATAAACTACTCTATCTACAATGTCTAAAGGTATTCACAATATAACACAATGTCTAGAATAATAAAGCTCGTATAGCTTCAATATTGTCGTGATTCTTGGCAACAACGCCAAAAACTTGACGAGATTCTAACCTGCTCTCTAAATTTTATTTTAATTCCCTTGTTCCCATCAAGTATACAAGTCATGATTCGTAGTGCTATGAAGTTATGATCGATCCCATGAGAATCACTTTCAACTACTAAGGCTTTGATTATCTAGACTAATCAAGAATTTTAACTAAGTAAAACGGTAACAATGCAAGCAAAATTAACAACTTGAACAAACTCAACTAAACACAAATGACTTAGGGTACAAATCCACTATGTAAACCTAATCATAGATGAAATGATCAATTATCACTAATCCACTTGTCTTCCTAAGGATGCATTTTACTCGCGCCGTTGGAACTCGCTCTCGCGAATGAACTAAATCTAGCCAACACTATAGTTTCACTACTCTCTTGATGAAATCACGGGTGACGACTAAATCTATATCTAGAAATGCCAATAAGATCTACCTAAGTGCATCTTCACTATTTTCATTTGTCTAGTTCTTAGGCTACACCTATTCCATTTCCATAATTGTCAAATGGTTTCATAGATTAACAACTATCATGGCTTGCAAATCATGATTAAGCATTCGCAATTGTTAAAGCAAGAATAGGTGAACTGGAAAATACAAGATATAGTAATAATCAACTTTGTTCAACCATAATTAAGGCACATATAGCTTCATCCATCCCTTGAGCAAGAAGATTTAGCTAGACAGAGATTTAACAATAAAATTCATATTTTCAATAATGCAACAATAAACAGAGTAAATAGGAAGAAATGCTCATTCAAGTGAAGAAACAAGATCTATAAGATTTATCATCTTCGTTGCTATCAAAAATACATTATTGCATCAAGAGTTCTTCAAGTTTCTTCAAAGAAACAGAAACTAGAGTTAAAATTAAAACTATTCTAAGCTAAACTAAGCTAGAGAGGTAAAGTTGTTCGTCATGTCTAAGAACTAAACTCTTTCCTCAATAATGTGTTTCTTCTTGTCAAAGAGTCAAGAAAAGAGGCTCCTAGAACCCCAAAAGGCTGATACAAATCATTGCTATATATCAGATTAAGAGTGAATAAAGAAACCAAAGTTCAAATAAGTTGGTAACTTACGCCTGACAACAAACCCTCGGGAGTTTGTGTATAAACCATGGGGGTTTGTAAGAAACCCTCAGGGGATTCTCCCAGGATTTGTTTTCCCCTATTTCGCTATTGAATTTGAATTCTCTGCCCACAATCCCTTGCGGCAACCACCAGAATCGATGATAATCCCTCCGGAGTTTCTTTTTATCTTTTTCTATGACTTTCCATTCTTCATCTTTTCAAATACTTGATTTGCACCACCTCTTTTAATCTTTGTTGTGACTTCTTAAGTTTCTAATCATCACTTCATTAGTCTTCCATTTTACTTCCAATTGAGTTTGATCATTTTACCCTACAAAAATAAAGAAATTTGTGAGTAAAATGATAAAATCACAACTAATCCATCTATCAACTCAAGATGCAAATTAGAGACCAAAATGAGCAACTTATATAATTTAACTTCACAAATTGACTCGAAAACAATATGAAACACCTTTAAAAATATTCAGAAAATTAGCCCTTATCAACAACTTTCTCTACAACTTGGAAACCAATTCCCATGTGACTTTAACAATTAAATCTTAGCTCAAATTTGACATCAATATGTAATATACCAAAAACGCTAATCAATGTAGATTTCTAATTAGTTTGGTTTAAATTATTCCAACACTCTATATCAAAATCTCTAGAAAGACATTCCATAAGGATTCCTTGTATGCCAAAAAGTTTAAGGTTGATCAGCATATACTATCAATGTGAAAATATCAATGTTGAACTTTTGGGAACATAGCCTTTTCTCTATCTTATATTTTTATAGACTGATTTTATGGAAACTCAAAATCCGAATTCAAAAAGCATGTCTTTTGTAATACACTATATTAGTAAGGGTCCAAGTTTTTGCATACTTAGTATGAAATGTTTGTATGGTGGCTAGTGTGTACTACTAAATTTATTAATCTTACATATTTGATGATTGCTATCTTTATTCCACCCATGTGAGGCATTGAAGTTTTAATTTCATCCAACAATAAAGCCTCTTCTCTATATGTTGGACTGATATCTTGGATACTTGATGGAGGGAACACCTTTCCACTATAACCTGACAGCCTATTGCATAACATCATAGAGAGAGAAAAAAGAAACAAGTCATTGCATGAAAGAAACCATATCATAAAAATCACCCAATAAACCATAGCTTTTATACAAAAATAAGGGTAAAGTGCACAACATGTCATCCAACTTTTCATAATCTTATTTAACCCACTATACTATTTGTTATTTCAATTCACCCACAAATTATTAAAGGTGTTCAACTAGGCCACTTTATCTTTTTTTCTTTGGGACATTTTCATCACATTTAAGACAAAATTAGTATAGTGAGTTCGATGAAATTTTAGAAAAGTTTAGTGATCGTTGGCATGCTTTTTTGAAAACAATTTCTAAAATTAAAGAAGAATAAATGGAAAAATAAATTTCTCAACAAAGACTGTGAGGACCCATATCTTAATTATTGCAAAATATTTTTAAATTGGTCATTTAAAAGTATTTTTGCATGTGAATTACTCAAGTTTTCCCAAATTGCATGAATTTCTCAAAAATGAGTCTAAACAATTGATTCTTTAAACAATTATTATTTTAATGACCAAATTTATTCGAGTTGAATTATTTATGGTGTTTTTGATTGTTACATATACTTGTCGCATTTGCATCTTTGACTTTTAATAAATTTTATTATTGTTGGTTCTTAGATAAGTAGGTAAAAATAAGTTTAAAGTCGCAAATAATTTAATTGTGCAAAATATTGGGTTATTTGAATTTTTGCCAAGTTAAGTTAATATTTCTTGACGTAGAGTGTGTTATTGCTTTAATATTAATTCCTTGAATTTCAATAGCTAATTTTAAGTATTATTAATGTTAGGTGTTAACGGGAACCTAGAATTAAGGCAAAATCGTTTTAAGTCAAAACTTTTTATAATTACCCGTAGGACGTTGTATTACGATAATTGAATTTTTTTGCGAGGGTAGAATATTAGTAGGCATTCGAATTACATTTGGGGTAAATTTTGGAATTAGTTTAGGATGAGGGACCTAAGTGAAAGATTGAACAAGATGCTAAAAGACTAAAACAGCTCTTCTCCAATTCAAATTCACCATGCAACCACCAAAGCTTCCTCGGCCAACCTTAGGAACAAAGCACTTCAATTTGCTGCCGGTTCCATTTCCTTTCCACGCTTCATTATTCATTCCAGCACCTTCCATTGACATTGCCGACTCAACTCCACTCACAGCACCTCAATATATAAATGTTCCACCTCTCTCATTCGCGGCTTAACTACCCACTTCAGCAGCCCAACATTCCACAACATTTCCATCTCTGCCGAAGTGCATTCCTTTTCTCCACTAACTCACCTCAACCACAACAACACCCTCTGCCTTGGAATCATCGAAGTGAGGAAACCAGCGAGGGAGAGGGAGCTGCCATTCCATTTTTCACCCTCAACTAGCCGTGATCAATTCAGTCACAACCACTACAGCTGCAACCACTGAATTCAGACTAACCATCCTCGCGTGCGTGAGCTGCCGAGAGGAAAAATTGCAGCTGCTGTCCGTGTGAGCTTTTCATCCTTTTCCTTTCGTCTGTAAACTAGAAAGAGATTGGGAGCCATATTGTCTTCATACTAGTCGCAAGCTAGAGCAAAGGAGAAGGAGAGTTGCGGACTGAAATTCTGGACAGCCGAGAGTAGAGGATTTTTGCAGCTGCTAGTTGCGTGATTTGAGCCTTAAGCTGAGGTAATTTCTGGACTTAAGCTAGTTGATTATGGGATGATGAAGCTGTCTATAAGCATGCATGTGGACTGGTGAGGTTAGATGAAGAATTGTGACTTAAGAAATCTGGTTTGGAATGAATTGAAGCTGCTGAATGTGTGAGCTGGATTTTTGTAACTTTAATTAGCTAATCTGTGATAATCTGAGCTTAGAAATGTGTTTAACTAACTGAAAACAAGAAGTTTAAACCATGCATGAAGTTAATTAGCCGTATTATGCTAGAAGGGAAAAATAAACACGACTCTGCTTCATGCAAGCTCATCCGAGAGCAGTGAACAAATTCTGGTTTTGTGGTTGAATGTAGTTGATGACCGAACCTAATTTGAACTCGGACTGATAATTAATACATTGATTAGTCATGCATGTTGGTTTTGAGTACCTAATACAAGGTTTTAGCTGAAGAAAATCCAGATTTGCGTCTAACTTAGCTGCTGGAAATTTTCTGGAATAGCCGAGAGACTTCATGTTTGTTTGCATTTGTAATTGCTGTCAAATGGAAAATTTTGTTATGAATTGCATATAGATTGTTAGCTTTAAGTATTAAGTGAAGCTTAATGGAAGAAAATCTGAGGAAAAGTTGAATTGTGGATTGAAACCGAGGGAAATTTTCTGCTGCAAAATATTCCAGCTTGGTCGAGAGAAGGAAGTGAGCATTTAATTAGTTTTGTTTTCGAATTTCAATTCAGATTTTCGTATTGGATGTTTAAGATTTGCTTGAGGCTTGCTAATCACCTTTTGCATGTTGAGCTGAGGTAAGAATTGAAGAAAACTAGGAACAAAAGCTATATAAATAAACTATCAATTGCTGGAAAATTTTATCTTAGCTGATGACAGATTTATGGGGACTTTTTGGTGGAATAATTTATTGGAATTAAGCGTTATTTGCTTTGGTATATGCTGGTATGAATGTCATACTTAAATGTATGATGGTTTGAATAAGAGTCTTATGGTTTTAAAAGAGAAAAAGGAGTTTTTCACAAGTGAAAAATGAGTTTCCAGATTTTCGGATTTCTCTGACCAGTCTCAGTAAAATGCTTATATCTTGGTGTGGGAAAATCCGATTGAGGTGCCGTCAGTGGCATTTGAAACTACAGTCATGGGCCTTTGTTTTGTAGAAATTTCATATTTTTCCTCCATGTGTACTGCTGTCCGTGATTCCTCAAAGTAGGCTGTCCTGTTTGAATGTCCTGTTTCCTCAGGAAACTGAATTCTTGACTTGGATCGAATATTTGGCCTATTTGTGATTTGAATCTCTGAAAAGTGTCTTCTAGGATGTGATAGTATTAAAAATCTATTCTACAACAGTATAATTTTCATAATTGGTTGATTTGTGGAACATGAACTAAAGCAATTTTTGAAGGAAAATATTTTCCAGCATGACCGAACTGGTTGGGACTTTTGGTGAGTTTATTTGCTGGATTTGTGTATTATTTACTTTAGCTTGGTTTGGACAGATGATAAGCTATGTGTTTAGTGAATTTAGCAAGTAAAAGTTAAAGGTTTAATGGACATCTTGGATTGAATTTTGCTGGGTTTTTCTTGACTACCGAATCAAGAAAAGAAAATCTGAATTCTAGAACTACTTGAGAGTCAAGTGGGCTGTAGTTTTTATTCTTATTTTGAATGGATTGGTGTTTGAAGCGAGTATTGGTTGTCAAGAGCTAATGATTGATGAAGCTCTTGACCATTCGAATAGTTTTGCAATAATTTAATTTTTGGTGAATTGGCTCAAGTAGTTGGCTAAAATGTGCTTGGAAGTTCCCTGGTTTGCGTTTTGGATTGTCTTGATACCTTGGACTTCCTTTGTTGAATTTTATTTGGAATTGAATCTGTGGAGACCTAGGGCTAATGATTGATGAAGCCCTAGTGAAATTGATGTTTGAATTGTGATTTAGCTATTTTGGCAACCAGGAATACAATGTGCAAATAATTTGAAATCGTGAAGTCCGTTTTGGTCTGTTGAATTTGAGTACTTTTAAATCAAGCTTTGTGGAATTATTTTATCTTACTATCAAGTTATAGAGATGGAGAATAGCGCGTTAATATTTAAAATTTAAATGAAAAGTGTAGAAAACTTGCTCGGCAAGGAAACATGATTCTTTTTCACTTATACTCTAGTACTTGAGCTTTTATTGAAAATTTTCTAGTACGAACACATTTTTCACCTTCTCGATTTCCGTGCCAAATTAAGCATTTTACCCTTCTTTTGAAATTGATAGTCCTTGCCACGATTTATCTCTGAAATGGGACTTTTAAATTCCTTTTGGTTTTATACCAATGATTAAGTTAAAACTTCCTATTTCAATTTGTTTGAGCTTGAGGCTTGAGTGTGTGTATCTAAGAGGTTTTCTTTATTCGCCTTAATCGAGCATCTAGGTAATTTGTAATTGTGATTAATATCAGGTGATTCAGAGGACACCGAGAAGCTCTTTTAATTTCCTGCTTTTGCTCTTGCTTTGCTCCGGATTACGGTGAGGGATTCCAAACTGTTTTGCACAAAATTGCTTCTCGAACTTTTATAACCACTACTTGTATACTTGCTTATATATATACGTGATGTGATTTGATGAGTGCTTCTTTCATGCCTAAGTGGTCTAATACTTGATGAATCTTGTTCATTTGAATGAAAAGTACTTATTTCTAGGCGAGTGTGTACTTTATCGCACTCGACCTAACTGTTGTTGTATTGCTTAACTATTCAATATTTCATTGTTTATATGTTATTTGCGTATGCTGTAGGCCATGTGTACTTTATCACATTGGCTGAACAAGGCCTTCTCCCCTTCGTTATCACCTATTCGAGCCAGAAGCGGACTCGGTCGGATAGGTTGATAACCCTGGGCACTGTATTTTGGTATACTCGAGTATTACCACTGGAGGGATAAGGTGATGGCCAGTCAACCGAAGGAGTTACCAATGGGAGTTATAAGGACGGAAGTGGACTGAGTACTGTATCCTTTTGTGTTTGCTTTATTATTAACACTGTTATTGCTCTCCTAGTTGACATTTCTCGGGTAAGACTCCTCATGAGCATTAATCTCTGAGACGAAGCAATCCTTGTAATGTTCTTCTAGTCGGACGAGCCACTATTTGTTTGACTAAAATTCATGAAAATATATTTATGTGATCATGCATTCCAAATGTACGTTAGTGGTTTTTTTAAATGATTTATGAGTTGTACTCAGAATAAAGTTGCCAACAAAAGTATTACTTCTACATGTGTTTCCAAAGTAACACTTACGCAATGGTTTATAAATACTTGATTTTCCCTTTTGAAACCTCATTGAGCTTTAGCTCACCCCCAAAAATATTTTAGTTCTATGCAGGGCTTGAGAAGGATAGTTACTCAAGCGCAAGGATTTGGAGTACCGTGGATTATCCTTTATCTGGATTGTGATTGATTTTCTTTGTGAAATGTAATGGTTGTTTTGAAAGATTTGTGAAACTTTTTGGTATGATGTACTTGTGGTTGAAGTGAATGTAAATCTCATGATATTTTGGGGATTATACTTTTGTAAGAATGATTTAAATTGCAAACATAAGGATTGTACTTAAGTTATTAGTACGACAATTTAGATGAAGTATTGGACTTGTACTTTGGTATGTTGGACTGGTGGATATATATTATACTCCGTTTGAGCTTTTAAGAACCATCGATTATATTCATGCTTGAGTTTTGTAGTGAGTCCCGGCGAGAGCTAGGCAGGCGGCCTCCGAACCCTTTGGTTCGCCTTAGGGGGAAGTGGGGTCGTCACAAAGACAATTATAGCAAAAGTTATCATTGCATTCATAAACCATTTGGCAAAAAAATAGAAATATTTAGCAACAAAAAGTCAAGTTACATTATAAAAATCAAAAGAATTTTTTTTAAAAAAAAGTACGAGAAAATATCTGGGAAATTATTGTTGTTATGATTGGTAGAGAAAAAAAAAATCTCATTATAAAAGGAAAATTTTCCTTCAAGCTTTGTAATTTTTTTTTATTTTGCTCTTTTATTTCCTTGCTAAAATACTTATATTATATTGCCAAAAAAATAGGAACGCAATGGTCCCTTTTGCCATGATAACTTGTTGCTAAGAAATTGCATTATCCTTTTACTCTTCTTTAGTTTCAAAACAATTTTCCAAAAAAGAATGCCAATCCTCACTAAACTTTAGTAAAATTTTATTTAACCCAGCATACTATTTTTTGTCTTCAAAGTGACAAAAATGCCCCTATATTTGACCCAGAAAATTGATGCAATGACCCAATTGAACACTTTAAAAGTTTAATGGGTCATTTGACAAAAAATAGTAAAATAATCCAAATAAGATTTTGAAAAAGTTTAGTGACTACGGACGCACTAATGAACATGCTGGTAGACGTAGCAAAATGGATCCATCCACCAATCCTTCCACATAAACTAACCTTAAATGGATTTGGATGACCCATAGGGGTGTTCATGGACCTCCGAGTAACCAGTCGATTTGTAATTTTATTGATCCTAGCGACAACTAGTGGTTCAGCAAAATTGTATTCCATACCCTAACCATGTTCAATTGATTAATAGCTAACTGGTTAACCAATAAGATAGGGTCGGATATATAGGGTAATATAACCCTCTTGTATTTGTAGGAAAAAGAAAAACAAAATTAGATTAACAAAGAAAATAATACAATAGCTGTCCAAATTAATAAAATTGTTTAATCCTAGAACTCCAGAAAAACAACCAACAAAATAGAAAATAAAAAACACAATAGATAATTAAAACATGAAATATTCCAAATATTTATTTCCATTTTTTCTACTCCTTGAAATCTATTAATTCTTTTTTTATTTAGGATGACAAGTTGCTTTACAACAAAAAATGTAACCTCTAAAAATTAAAAACACAATAAATAGAGCGGTGAAGTGGATAGAATTTATGAGAAAGGAAAAGAAATTTTGAAGAAAGAGATAAAATAGAATAGTAGAGTAAATGAAATTAGTGTCAACGAATTAGTGTCAATGAAAATAGGAAATGGACAAAGTAAATGAAAGATAGGGTTAAATATACAAGTTTATAAGTTGTGAAAAATAAAATGTCTAATGGCATAGGGGCTCATAAATTAAATTATTAGTAAATGATTAAACAATTATGGATTGAGGTTTGAACACTGGTTATCTTAACCAATTATGGATTGAGGTTTGGATACTGGTTATGTTAACCAATCTTGCACATATGCGAGTAAGTTTAGCTAACTATGATTTTTGAAAATTAAAAATCATATCCTAACCTAATTTTTCAAATAGGTTCGGGTAACCTAACCATTTTAAAAATTACGGGTTGGTTACTTTATTTTTCAATTTGGACCAATTCAATTTTCTTGACTACTCACTTTTCGGTTGAACACCCCTAATGACCCAAAAAAATTCAATTTTTTAAATGGATAATATCTAAATCCAATTATATTGGTGAATTTAAATGGATTATCCATGTCATCCATATGTATCCACTTAATTTCAAAAAGAGAAAACACTTCCCGTGATTGCAACTATTAGAAGCCAAATTTTATGGGACCATTCTATTCTCTCTTTCATAGGTTCCTCATTTGCCAATAGCATTAATTGATTTTTTTTTTGTTTCTAATTTCTAGACTTCCTTTACCTTTTTGAAAATTATATTTTAGTCTCTATTCTTTTTCTTTTTAATAAACTCTCACACAGAAATGGGTGCAAACACATTCTTTAGTACGGAAGAAGCTAGAATGCATCAAACAATATGAAATTAAATTTTATTCTTTTATTCTTTTATTTATATAAATTAAGAATTTTTCTAATACGTGTCTTCGCGGCATTGGTTAAGACGTATGAATGATACCTAACTTGTCATGTAAATTCATACACTCACATTTATTACCTCTATTTAAATACTTTCCCAAATTTATTTTCATTTTTATAGGAAAAAAATTGAAGCTATCTTACTCATTAGCCAAACTCTTTTATAAAAGTGGCTTTATTTTGTTTATCTAGGTGTCAAGTAAGGGAATTATAGTTTATAGATGGCCCAACAATATAGCCTTTCTATAGTTTTTCTTAGCAATTAAATTAGAAAATTTCTCATTGAAAATGAAAAGCATACACTTTATCATAGGTCCTTATTATCATTTCATCTTTTATTCAGGCAACATTTTTTTTGTAACTAAATTTTATGTATGAAAATAAAAAACTTGAAACCTCATTGTCTCCTCATTTTGTTAAAATTTACTAGAATTAAGATTACAATAGAGATTTCAAAATTTTTGAAATATGTTTTTTTGTTCAATACTTGGATCTTTAATTTAGGACTTGGGAGGATACATGGTTAAATGGATGGATCGTGCTTTTACATTGTCCGTCTAAATAGCATCCTTGTAGATCCATTTATTAAATGGTTTTAATTGGATTGGATCAATTTGATTCACTATCCATTTAACCAAAACTATTTATCAACCATGTATCCATTTTGTCACTTATCGTTGGAAGGGTAATGGTGGGTTGGAAGTGTGATCAATGAATTAAGACGGGAAACAAGGAAATTTGATGTAGAAAGGTTCCACATTTTCACCTTATAACTCTTTTTCTTATGATAAAGGTTCCACATTTTCATCTTATGACTCGTTTGTTGGAAAAAAAAAGACTCTTTGTGTTGATTTTGGTTTAAGAGAGTGAGAAAGCCAGAGATATTGGTGTTGTTAAGAACATCAAAATCATTTGTTCATTTGGCCCTTCATGTTTAACTATTAGCCATTAACCCTGGATTAAGATCATGCACTACTGATGATGACCAAACTAATGCCATTTTTGAAGC